>NC_133978.1:4492500-4804444 GCF_047716275.1 Strix uralensis | reverse complement strand
CGTCTACCTGCAGCCAAGCTGCTGTTGCTTTTTTTGCTCCTTTTCACCTTTTTTCCGTGGCACTGTCAAAAAAAAACGTGCCACAGTTGGGAGGGCGGGGGGAGGGGGTGGGTGGGGGGATCATGAGAAGAAAAGTGGTTTTCCCGGGAATTTCTGCGTGAGCCAGGTCATTTCCAAACCTGGCAGTGCCACCCATGAAAACCATCAGTGGAAATGGGGGGGAGAGGAAAAAGAGGGGGAAGAGGAGAGTGAGGGAGGAAGGGAGGGAGGGAGGCGAAAGGCTTCCCCTGCCCCTCGGCGAGGTGTTCCCGAGCAGGTTACCTGGCTGCCTGGCCCCTGCCCAGCTCGCTCGGGGCTGGCAGCCCCCCAGGGAAAGCGCCACTGCCAGGCATCCCTCCACCAGCGGCTGGCCCAGCCTGAGGCGCCGGGGTGGGGTCCCCCCCGGGTCCCCCCCGGGCAGGGGCAGTGGGGCGGGGGGAGAGTGGCAGAGCAGGGCTGGGAGCAGCGGTTCCCGGGGAAGAGCTGGGACCAGTGGTGGGGGGTGAACCAGTGGTGGAGGAGGCTTTCTTGCCACAGGATTCACAGCAGAGTTTGTTGTAGCCAGGGATGGAGCAGTAGCGAGCCAGGACCTCCATCTGGCAAAAGATGGACTTGTCCCCCAGGCAAGGCTCCCCTGGAGAGGGACAGAGCAGCGTCAGACAGCACGAAAGATGAAGATGGCATTAGGCTCCCACCCCTGCACCCTTCCAACAGTCCCAAAGGCAACAAGGTGTCCCCCTTGCTGTCCCCAAACCTACTATTGCTCTCTGCCCCAGGGCAGCAATTTTGGTAACGCTTGTATAGGAAGGGGGGGTAAGGGAGTTGGAAAATGAAGCCAGAGCGCTCAAGGTTTGTGTGCATGGCAGAAAAAAGACAGAGCAAGGGGTCCTCCAAACCAGCATCTTAAATCAGATCACGATGCAGCTCACCCCAGCTATGAAGCGCTCTAAGCAACGCCTTGCTTGGAGCAAGGGGCAAAAGCCAGAAGCCATCTCCCTGCTTGGGTAAACACGGCAGGCTGATAAAAGTTCCAGGTAAAAAGGAAAGGGCATAAAATCCAGGAGGCAAAGCGGAGTGCAACACGGTTGCCTGGCCAAAGGCAGTGGAAACTGTAAGATCCCAGACTCCACAAGATGGCAACCGAGCAGCAGGCTTTGCAAGCAGATGCTCAGGGATGCAGCAGTGGAGGGTAAAACTCCCCAGAATCAGTGCTGGATGTGCCCCCTCCCTTTGAGCAGCCCCTCTTTCCCGCAGGGAGCTGCAGGGAGGGTTATCCCGGGAAGCGTCGCCCTTACCCAAGCAGGGACACTTACTGGAGGAGATCTTGCTAACGGGGTTTTTGGCCCCATCCTGGGGCACCCGCTGCCCTTTGGGCGTGCTGTGGTCACCGGTGTCGGCGCCGGCGGTGATGCCGGAGAGCTTCCCTGTGGAGAGAGCACCACGATGCCCAGCCGCCACGGGAGGTTGGGGGCACTCAGAATACCTTAGGAGGATGTTTTGGTGGGGGATTTTTTTGTTTCAAGGGATCTCCTTAAAAACGAGGTCCCTTGGGGAGCACCCAGTTGGGGTGTTTTGGGTGACTTAAGTGCTGGGCCAAGATGAACTCCAGGGTGTCCATCTCCATCATACCCTCAGCTCACCGCATCCCCTAACTGCCAGAAAACCCAAAACCACCTACAGCAAATATCAGGGTCAAGAACAGCGAAGTGTAACATTTTGGCTGGCGTTTAACCCTTTCTCTGCCAGCAGCATCAGGGATGTTCAACCCGTCCTTCTTTGCTGGCATCCTCCTGAAGCCGAGATGGGCTGGAGGCATGCATCAAGGTTGGTCCCCACTGGCACATGCCCCCCTCCGAGTGACCCCTCCTGCTCCTCCTCCTCCTCTCACCTGGGCAGAGGGCCAGGTGGCAGCCCTGGACGGCCTCCGGCTTGTCGCCCTCGCAGTGCCCGCCGCCCTCGCTGCCTTTGCACACCACCTGCCGCTGCTGGACGCCTTCCCCACAGCTGGCCGAGCACTGTGCCCAGACAGACACACAGACAGACAGTCAGGGCTGGGGTGGGGGGAGCCCGCACACCCCGACAGCCACCCCGGAGGGGGATTTGCAAGTATTTTCAGATGATGACTCCTCGGGTGGATATTGCTGCCTAATAAAGGCTTTCTCCCCTCCTCTTCAGCACGCCGCCGCCCCGCTCTCCACCAGCCTGCACAGGGATGCTATCCCCTGTCTCATTTTGAGTTTCCCCACAAACCTCGGTGAAAACATCGCTGGCTCTTGTACCCTTATCTCCATCCCTATGAGACCAGCCTGCTCTACAAGCACCCGGCCTTCACACCCAGCTCCTACACCCCTCCTCTCAACCCCGCCGTGTGGCTGGGGGGCTTTCTCCACCCCGAGGCCCTCTCCCCAGCTCACCTCCGACCAGGCGCCCGTCCTCCACTGTGCAGGGCAGGGCAGGCGGCTGCAGGGCCGGCGCGTCTCGGGGCGCTGCCCGGGGCAGTACTTGGTGTGCAGGGTGCGGTTGGTGCCGTCCTGCAGGCGCTGCACACACTGCACCGCCCGCGCCTGCACCCCCAGCTTGCCGCAGGACCTGCTGCAGGCACCCCACTCCTCGGCCACCCAGCTGCAGGGGAGAGGGGTGGGGGGGAAGATGGACACGGTGAAGGCACTAGAGGCGATGCCCACACTGGGAAGAGGCCGGCGCGCTCCCAGCACAGCCCCAAATACTCCCGTAGAGGGGATGAGAGCACCCCGGGCTGGCTGGGGGGGACTTACGCTGGCTGGGAGCATTCCTGGAGGTTACAGCGCCGCCGGATCGGCTTCGGCTTCTTGCCGTTGTCACAGAAGTTTCTATGCACCATTCGGTTGTCGCTTTTCCGCCGGCAGCCGTACTTGGTGTACTGGATGCCTGGCGGGGACAGAGCATAGGCGGTGAGGCAACGGGGGCAGGGGTCTCACCGGCTTCCCACCTCCTTCTCCTGCATCCCTGCCGGGATGGGATGTGTGCTCTCAGATGTCACCACTCAGATGGGACCCAAGCAGTCCTTCACCCAGGCTTGCAGAGGATGCTCATGTGGGTGCTGGACCCCCCAGCCTCTTGGGGTCACCCAGGCCGTGGGGTGCACACACAGAGAGGGGCAAAGCAGACTCAGTGTCCCCCCCATCCCTCCCCCAAGCTGGTCTCCCAAAAACCCAAGTCAAGACATGAGAGTTTCCTGGTGGAGACACAGTCACGAGCACTTAGCAAGCTACAGATTTGGCTTTATTTCTCTAGATGGGGGTAAAAAAAAGCAGCACATCACAAGCCCAGCCAAAGCACTGCTGTAATTTGCCAAATAAGCTGTGCTTGCTTGGGAGTAGACCAGACTGGGGCTAAGCCAGCCTTAGCCATGAGCTGCCTGCTGCGCTGCCGGGAGCCCTGCTGCAGCAAGGGCCACAGAGCCAGCAAGAGCTCACTTTCCAGCTCTGCCAGTCCCAAAATCTTCCAGCTGCAAGGTGGAAGTGTGAGGTCTTCTCCATTATTGGAGAGTCAGGTAGGTTGGAAGTGACCTCTGGAGGTCTCTGGTCCACCTCCTGCTCAGAGCAGGGCCAGCTTCAAAGTCAGATCCCACTGGCAAGGCTTTCATCAGCAAAGCCCCCAATGCCAGCATGTGGGCACACACGCTTCCTCCCAGAGGGAAAAATCCATCAGTAACTCTGCCAGGAGCTCGTGTGTGCTACCTGCCCTCCATCACAGAACCTACTGGTGTGTCCACACCTATTTCCACACAAGCTTTAGGAGCAGTCATCTGCAAGACCACTACTCCTTGACTCAAATCCAGTTAAAAACAGCCGAGGAATTAAAAAAATCAAAGCAGGTACGTGGATAGACAGACAAAGGTACACACACAATCACATAAGCCTATTTTCATAAGAAATCTGGCTAAAATGCTCAGCTAAACTTCTCTGCAATAATGGTTTTTAATGCTCACATTCCCATGTGGTAGAACCCCCAAATTACAGAGGTGTGAAGAACATGGGTATGGAGAAGAAAGCCAGGCCTCCAAACAGTACCAGGTCTAGGTCTAAAGCCTTGCGATGTGTGATCTTGGGGAGAAACACTTTAAAACAGCACCTGCACGTTTCCAAGCCAGAGATGCCCCAAAGGGCTCACGCACTGCCTAACATACCCAAGCATCCTCCCAAGCCCACGCTGTAGTCTGCTACGAAGGGAAAGCTACCTCCTCCACACGCCTTGGAGCACTGAGACCAGCTCTTGAGGGCCCATTCATAGGAATCCATCTCCTCAAGCAGGACGTTGTTGTTTCCAATCATGGGCAGCAGGTCTTCGTGGATGATGTACCGGTACATCAGGCTGCTCCTTGCCTCCTCCTCCTGAGGGATGACCTGCAGGCAGAGAAAGGACAATTGGAGAGGGGGAAGGAGAGGAAAGAGCGATGCCATAGAAGAGGGAAGGGAAGAGGAGGCCATCAAAGAAAAAAGAAGTGAACAATGACTGCGTGGTACGGTACACACAAGAGTAGGAGAAACAAACCCTGTTACTAGCTCCAACATGATTAGGTGGGCTCTGAACACAGAGTCTACCCTTCAGGAATGTACCTCTCCAGTTGTGGACAAAAATGCTGCCCAAACATCCAAACTCCAGCCTTAGGTCAGGTGTCCTTGGTCTCTCCTCTGACCTGCAGGACCACAGTCTACACCCAAAGCCAGCACCGGCCACAGGGATGGACGGGAGTGCAGACCTCCCCTTCCCTGGGTGCCCAGGGAACCCAATCCCTAACTCCCTCAAATACCATATAACTAAAATGAGACATGGAGTCATGAGCAATTGCTGCACAGAGCAAAATGCAGCCGGATTCAAAGGCAAGCACCCGAGCAACGTGTCCTTATGCCATTCTTGCACGCAACTCACTAACCCTTGCTTTTGGCTAGCTCATTTCCCTGGTTTTAATGATATGCCCTACGTCCTTTCTCTGCCAAAGTCCTTCCATCCCCTCCTACATTCCATCTCAGACCACCCTCCCTCTCTGCACCGCTGGGTGATGGCCATCCCCAGCACCCCCAGAGGATGGGTCAGCCAGGCTTACCAAAACGCTGATGGCCTCGTGCAGAGGGCCACTGGTTTTCAGGCTCTCCTTGCCATGTTCAATGGTGTATTCCCACTCCAAGCCCATCTCAATGAACACTTGGCTTTTGGCTTCTTTACCCTTGGCATTAAGGATGAAGTTACCCGTGGCTTGATTCTTAACAGCTGGAGGAGAAAGGAGGTATTTCAATGTCATTTCCTCTGGTCACTGCCTTTGAAGGGCTGGAACGACCTGGATAAGACCCTTTGGGTGGGAATTGTCAGAATAGGGCTGAGAAAAGGGTAGTGGGTGAAAGGAGAGGCAAACTACGGCATACTCACCGATGCTGTGGGATGCGGGCTCCATCTCTTCTATCTGAAGGTGCCTCGCCCCAGCTGGAATCTCAAACATCTTCAAAACACCCGCTGAAAGGGAGGGAGGAAGAGAGGAAGGATGGAGGGAAGAGAAAGAGCAGGTTTGCTCCAACCGGACGCATACCCGCTCACAGCCACCTGTGAATCCAGCTGACCCAGATGGAACCCGCTCCCCAACCCACCCAGCCCGCTCACCCAGCTGCTTGGGGGTCTTGGCCAACGTGCCCTTCACCGTCCGGCAGTGGGAGTTGTCCCCCCCGCAGACCCCGCACTTGTCATCCTGCTTCAGGGAGCCGACCTCCTTGTCACAGCCAACGTGCTGTCACCCGTGGGGAAGAGAAGACAAGCATGGGGTTACATCCCTGCAGCCCACCCCATCGCTTTGCCATTCCCATAGCCCTTTACTGCACACAGGGTCAGTCCCCGGGCTAAAATGTGTGTCCCCAAGGCATCGTGGGTCAAGGGGATGCACTAGCTCTCTCCTGGGCAGGCAAAGGACAGGGACAATTGTGCAGCAGCCATCAGCTCCTCACCACGCACTCGCCCCGGACGCAGATGCTGTAGGGGTCTCGGTAGCTGCACCGGGTACCGTCGTGAACGACCTGATTCATGAACACCACGTCCCCCGTCCCCTCGGACCGGCAGATCAGCTCGCACTTCTGAGCATCTGCAGCAAAATAAGAAGTAAAGAGGAAAAAGAGGGAGGAAAAAAGGGGTTTGTGGGAATACATTAGAGTGATTGAAGACAGAAACCCATCTCAGCTGTTGTACCCCTGAGCACAGTGAGAATTCCAAAGCCCAGGCTACTCATGTGCCTTATTCTGCCACCTCCGTTTGCTGCTCAAGAGCCTGCACCTTTGCCCAGTGCACTCGGGAAATTAAGAGCCTGGACGGGACACGCTACGTAACATCACAATGCCAGGCACTTGGCTGCACGCACAAGGAATACCGTGCCAGGCAGGTGGACCTGGCTCCCACCCCAGCCCAGAGCAGCATGCTCCCCACTGCGGCTCCGGGAGCGAGCAGGGAGCATCATCACCCCCACCACCACCTCTATGGAAAACAAGTCCTCTGTGTGCCAAAGCACACAGAAAGTGGAGATAAGACTTTTAAAGTAGCGCAGACAGAATTATCTCTGGCTACCAAGGGGCTCTCCTCTTACTAGCGCGGGAGGAGCAAGGAGAAGTTTCAACACGGGCTGATCTTCTCAGCCCACCCCTGCTGCGCTCTGAGACAGCAGGAACCAGAGCAACGGCTGGGTTTCTCTACATGACACCTGAGGGCAAACACAAGAAATTGATTTTAAAGATCTGGCTGCTTGGTGCTGGCTTATTACACTCTAGTTTCCAGCCCAGGAGCTTTCCACAACCCAACATCTGTGCAGCTGGCACAGTCTCCATCCCACGGTGATGGCCACCAGCGCGGCGTCCTCTGGGAGGGAAGGCAATTTGGCTACTGCTCCTTTGCTAGGACCCACTGCCGCTCACCGTCGTGATGCTCGTAGGGAAGCCAGGCGTGCTTGCTGTTCTGGTGGGTGTAGTAGGAGTTGCGCTTGGAGCACTGCTGGGCACGGAAATCCTGGTAGGGCCCCGGGCACTCCTCGGCATTGCACACTTGGTACTCGTAGGTGGCTCCCGGGCAGTGGCGCCCACCGTACGCCGGTCTGGAAAATAAAGCAGGTGGGTTAAAAGAGCGTTTGGGGGGGGGATGCTGTTCAGCACCCAAATGCACGGCACAGCCCACAGAGGAGCAATATCCCATCCCTGTCGACTGAGCGCACAAGGGGAAGAGTGAGGAACCTCTGGCTCTCTGTCACTTCCAGTTTCACCCCGCTAAAAGGAGGGAGGTGGAGGCCAAACGTACGGCGGGTTGTTACAGTTCCGGCTGCGCGAGCGCACGCCTCCCCCGCAGGTCCTGGAGCACGAGCCGAATTTGGACCAGGAGCTCCAGCTGCCGTCCTGGCTGTAAGGCTGCTCAGACGTCTTCCAGATGCAGTGACCCTTGAAGCACCACTGGAAGGGAGGAGGAAGAGGGGTGAACTCAACGCCTGCCTCTTCCAAAGCACTCGGCACCAGCAAAGAGAGCCCTCCTGCACCCACAGCACTACAAAAACAGCTCGCGGTTTGCAAAGCACAGGAGGAAGGTGCTCTTCATCATGCTCTCAGGCACGTCCCTCCCATGGGAAGCAGGACCAGGAGCGGTCCCTGGGCATGTGACAGTGTCACTGATTTGTTATTAATTTGAGCTGATTTTAATGATTTTTGGTGATGTGGTTTTAAATAAGGAATGATTTAGAGTAACCATGCAACCAGTTATGCTGCTACAAAGTCCTTTGTAAAGTCCCAGGCTAAGGCCACATAGGCTGGTAATAATCATTAACCAAATTTCTACTCAAAGAATAAGATTCATGACCAAGTACTATGGTTAGGCTGTTTGGTAAGGACGATTTATTGCCCTGTAGACCAGGTGTTCTAAAAGGATACACCAGGTGTTTTAAAAGACACAGTGTGAAAGGGCCTTGAAGCATGTCAAAATTGTAACATGAGCCAAAGTCCTTGGGTCAAGGGCATTGGAGGGTCTTTCTTTTGAGTCAGTAATCCATGGTGGTCACAAAAGCAGCCCCCCGACTCATTTCAGGACTCAAGTGCACATGACCGGAAAGGGGTGGGAATAAGAAAATGAGTTATGGGAGTTAACGTTTATGTATGAAAACTTGATTAATATGTACCACTGTATCCTTTATAATCAGCATGTTACATGAGCTAGGTGTGCGTTGTTGGTGAGACAACTCCCCTACGCACCGGGCTGTTAATAAAGGAGTGTCTGCTTATCTACATCACACTGGTGTTGATAAGTTCTTTTATCCCGTTTGGTGACAACAGTCTGGTTTGGGGACCACCAAGCTACATGTTTCACGACCAATTCAGGAGCACCAGCAGCCCGCAGTTTCGCTGCAAGAGCCCAGCACAGCTCCACAGCAGGGACTGGCAGCAGAAAATGCAGCGGAGGAGCAGGGACAAGCAGGGCAGGCTCCCAACACATCTGTGCTTGAACCTGGCATAGAAGAGCCTGGACAGTGGTGGTTTATATCAGCTGGGAAGCTGGCAGCTGAGTTACATCGTCATGTTTCTCTCCGGGGTTTATTCGCTCACAAGTGGTTTGTTTTTTTAAATCATAGCTGGAAAAGCGGGCAACAGAGAAGGAGTGATTTGCTCCAGACATGACACACAAGCCACTCAGCTGCACAGACGGAGAAACGTGGATGTGGAAGGACAAACCCATGCAAAAGGCTGCTGAAGGCACAAGCCTGGAGCATGCAAAGATCCCTCTGCAAAACAAATCCCTTTGGTTTTCTTTCCATAAGACCGTATATTTTAGTTCCTGGACTGGTTTTCTCTCTCCAGCCAAACTCCCTCTTTCTACCCATGCAGATCCTCGGGCAGGCACTGAATTACACCTGGGTCTGGGACTGGATCAGCCCTGGGGACGCCTCCCCACTGGCACAGGGGGGATAAACCCAAACTTTGCACGGAGCGCAGCAGCAAGCTGCTGGGCATTTTGGTAAGTGAAATCCAGAGCTCCACACACACATATACAATGCCTGACAAAGCTGCGGTGTCACCTCATGGGCACCCAGACCCAGGCTTTAACTCCAGCCCTGGGGAAAAGCCAAGTGTGCCTTCAGTCACCACCATGACAGATGCAGGGAAGGTCCCCCAAGGGCCAAAACGCTGACCAGCCCGTGGGCCTTCCAGTCCACATGTTGCAGTGGCAGCACAACATGGAACACGTCTGTACACGTCTCAAAAAGCCTCATTTTGGAAGCTTTTGGCAAACCCTCATTCAAGCACTCAAGGAGTCTGCATTTTCAGCAAGATTGCTGGGATTTACACAGAAACTCATCAAAAATTGTTGGATATTTTATGCCCAGCTATTCTCCAGCAGAGAACCACCCAAAACCTACATCGGCCACCAGTTTTTCCAACATATACATGCAGAAGCAGGCAGACCAGAAGAAAAACAAAGTCCTCATCTGAGCACAAACTGGGGAAAATAAGGAGTAATACCAGCTAAAAACCAGGCACCCACCAACTGCTGCCCTCGAGGGTGTCCCTGTTCCCTCCCAAGGAGGGGGCAGGCAAGACCAGCCCCTACCTTGCCCGGAGAGCACTCGGTCCCATCCAAGGGTGGCCCCTTCTTGGTCTTGCAGAAGTAGGGGTTGTCCGGGTGGCTGCACCACAGCTGCTTGCAGGGGTCGAAGGTGCGGAACTGGGGAGCACAGAGGAGCTGGGCTGGGACAGCAGCGGGGAGTCCCAGCAGGCTCACAGCACCCCTCCTCGCCCCCACGGCACCTGGTTGGGGGTCCCAGGGGTGGCGGGCAATGCGGTCATGCAACCCGTACTCACCGCCGTGCACGTTTTGTAGCCCACACCGAAGTCGAAGCGGCACTGCTCGTCCATGGAGTAGTTAATGCCCGGCAGCTCGGGTAACGTGGGCCACTGATGCTCAAAGGGGTCATCCAGGAGGCAGTCATAGGAGCTGCAGAGATGCAGGGCAGAGGCAAAGCAGAGTCAGGTATGGAGGATTTCCCTCCTTCACCCCATCCCTCACCTTCAGCCCTCTCTCCAAATTCAGATATCAAGAAATCCGAATTATCTTGCAGTGGTGGAGTCCCATCCCTGGAAGGGTTGAAGAGTCGGGTTGACCCAGTGCTGAGGGATCTGGTGGAGTTGATAACGGTCAGTGTGAGGTTAATGGTTGGACTGGATGATCTTCAAGGTCTTTTCCAACCTTGATGATTCTGTGATTCTGTGATGCTAACTACACAACACTGGAAAACATGTTTCCAGCAAAGAGCAGCTGTGCAGAGTCCCCCAAAGACAAGCATCCCACCTCTGCCTGCAGCTCCCTCGGGGACAGAGCCCCTTGGTGCTAGTGGGTCCTCCTGCTGCTCTTCTTGGCCCCAACACACAGAAAGCTCCTGGCCTGTTTATACTTTTTTTTTTTTTTTACGCAGCACAAAACATTTTATAGCCTAAAGGGGAAACCACACAGGCTGCCCAAATCAAATGGCAAAAATATTTGAGATCTGGATCTGGGCTCCACCTGCACAGAGCTTCTACAAACTATTGCTCTGTTGACATCTCCAGCTTTTAACAGGCTCCTATTTGCCTCCAGCCTCCGCAGTCCCAAACCTGTTCAGCCTCATGCAAGGAACCAAAGCTGTTAGTAGAAGAAAAAGTGAAAATAACCTCCCCAGGACCCGTTTTTGCTATTTTGGCCAAAACAAGCTACACCAATGGGGACCTGCCCACTGCCTGCTTCACACAGGAGCTGCGGAGTACAAAATGCAGGCAGTCACGCCGTCCAAAGGGGGAACATCCCCTCCTGGTTAAACCGACTTACTGAATGTAGCGGTTAAGCTCCTGCTTGCTGCAGCGGGACCAGTGGTAGCGGTGGAAGGCAGCCTGGACCAGCGGCGCCATGATGCTCCCCATGCTGGTCTCATCAGCACAGCGGTTGCCCTGGCCATCGTGTTCCATGCCTAATCTGGTGGGAAAAGCTGGTGTAAAGTCAGGTTCCCGGAGGATTTACACCAGCCCCATTGCATGCCGTGGTGGTACGCACGCCTGCGCCAGCAGGAAGTCCCTTTTGCAAAGAAAGGGGCACCACCACGCTTGTCCCTGTGCCGAAGGGGACAACCAGCTCTGCCCCCATGACTTACACGTGGCCAGTCTCGTGGGCGACGACGAATGCCGAGGAGAAGCCATCTTCGTGGTTGAGGGTGCAGCTGCGGAGAGGGTGGCACATCCCTGTCACCGGCGCGTAGCCTGGGGCAAGAGAGAAGGGAAGGACAGAGGAAGAGAGGAGAGAGAAAAACCGTTGAGAGAGGGGGGAAAACATGAAAAATTAAAAAAAAACCCTGCAGCCTGGCTTCACTGCAACAGGAGGAGAAAATAAAGAGGAAGGCACTGAAGAGGAGGAGCTGCCCAGGTCACCTGGATGGCAGCCCAAGGACTTGCTCACCAGTACAACCATCCTGGCTGCCAGTGCCAAAAGCAGGTGAGGTTACGCTAGCCTCGCCACCATCTCTTTGCCCTCGTGCTAACGCGTCTGGGCCAGTGAGAGGGCAGCAAAGGAACCCATGGGTCCTTTATTGCTGTCAGTGACCACCACCTCCCCAGCCCAGAAACAGCACCCCTGCATTCTTCTTTATTAAAAAGAAAGGGAGGGACTGAAAAGCATGAGGTGTCCCCCAGAGCCCCACCAAAAACCAAGCCTCGCTCACCGCAGGCTACGGGGACCCCTGCCATGCACCCGCACATGCACCCACACCAGCCCCAGGCACGGGGGCACCCCCCCACCAGACAGGGCCGGGGAGGACCATGCACCTCCCCAGCCCCCAGCCCTCGATCAAGTGCAGTGCAGTGGGGCAGCTGTGGGCAGGGAAGCCTTCCCCCACCATTCAGCAATGCATCACCTTGAGTTTGGTTTATTTTTCATTTTTTCTCACATTATTTCTGCCCAATTCAATTAATTCCTTGGCACCTTCAAGAATTTACTCTCCACAATTTTTTTATATATTTTTTTAAGGACTGACCCTTTTTGGCATCAAGGGGAAGGAAGTTAGCACAAAGAAAGGACTTACAGATCCGAGAGGCAAAAGCAGGGCAGGACCATGCTGGATAACTCTGCCCTGGGGATAGGGATGCTGGAAGAGGAAAGCTCAGTGAGGAAGAGGGAGGCTGAGCTGCAGCAGGAGAGGGGTGCTGATGAGCTGAGGGTAGATGCACACCCTTGTGCCTGCCCTCCTGCACACACCCTGGCCAAAACATGGGGTCCACAGAGCCCATGTGCCACCATTCTCATGGGCCACTTCCTCCACACCAAGCCAGCGACTTGCAACTAATTGCCCTGGAAGACGATGGAGAGGAAATGATGGGATTGCTCTCAGCTTAATTGCCAAGACGAACAAGTGGGTGGGTCTCAGCACCACGCAGCTAGCCAAAGACAATAGATTATAACAAAAAATAAAAGGTTTCCTACAGCTCTGCCCTAAAGTCAACAGCAGCTGACTCTGTGGGTGCACTGAGTGGATCGGATGTCTGATGGGACAAGGGATGGGCGGCTGCCGCACTGCTGGACACCCAGAAGTTACCATCACCCCAGGCATAAGGCAAAAACAAGGGGGTTTGGGGTGAGCATTTCCCTTGATATTTCTATTTATCAGCTGAGCAGAGATTTTCCAGGGTGTCCACCTGCAACGGAACTTCTGAAGGAAACTTCTCTCGTCACAATAATTTAATTTTTCAAAACAAGCCCAGACACAAACCTTTGAAGGGCTCACTCAGACAGTACTTTGTGGGAAGCGATGGATGTGTTTTTGCCTGTGCTCCAAGTGAAGGAGGTCAGATGAACCCAAGTTGCTGAGCAAAAAGCCAAAGATTAAATAAATACCTGATTCTCATTACATGCAGAGCAAGTTCACTTCTGCCTGTAAAGCACCACGTAACCTCAGAGAAGCCTCCACAATGACAAGGATCTTCTCAAAGCAACTTCAATAAATACACTCAGGGTTTTATTTACTGGGGGAAGTGTTTGCTCTTCATCTTCCCCACATTCAAGTGGTCAACAAGTCTTACTCCAATGAACAAATAAACTAAAACACCTTAAGAAAGAGAGTGGAGAAATGACTTGCGCAATGGGTACTGCAGTCAGAAGGAAAGTGTCAGGTAACAGGCCAAACTAAGAGTTTGAGAGAGAGAATCAGATAATTGGGTTTAACCATACAGTAATGAGTCAAATTCTGGATAAACCATTTCTAAGTAATTTTTTTTTTCCCCCATGAAACTTTCCACAAGAAAGAGTAAAGATGTGGCAATTTTTCTGTACAAGGGGAGAGCAAATATATTTTGTCTAGGATGAAAATGGGACACATTCCCAACTAAAGTGGCTCTGGATGTCTAGGCAGGAGACGGGACAAAGGAATATGAAAAGGTGGATGCTCAGGAAGGCAGACACTGATCTCTCATAATTAAGACCACCCCACCGAGAACTGGAAGTAGTATAAGGGATTCTCCATGGGAGAACGATGGCAAGAAATATTACCTGCAAAATACTTCATTGGTAAAGACTACATTAGCCTGCAAACGCTTACCAGACACACACAGAGAAGTGGCATGTCCTCACCACACTGGCAGGACACCAGCCAGTCTCTTGCTTCCTCCAAATGCACTTTATTATTCTTTACGGACATTTCCTACCTGCTTTCAGCCTCTCTGACCTTCTACATGGACCACCACCAGCCTGCTCAAAGGCCAACCGTAGGTGATTACAGGGCAAAAAATTAAATCTAAGCAAAAGCATCCTTCAGCCTGGGCCAGAAAACCCTCTGTGCCTGCCCACTCCAGAGGGACACAGCACTCTCTTCTGGTTTAGACAGGGCTTCAGCAGCAACGATTAATAATTTACAACCCATCTGTCCAGCACCCAGAGGCATTTCTCTTTGAAGGGCAGGGGTTTATTTGCAACCCACATGTGAGGGCAGTGCCGCTGAGCTGTCCGTCCTGGCCCTTCCCCTTCACACCTTTCAGCCTCCCTCAATTCCCAAAGCAACAATAGCATCAGCTTTCCAAAATTTCCCTGCGTGGCCATGACTGCTCCCATTCCCATCAGGAGATGCCATGAGCAGGGCTGTTGCCAGCACCAAGAAGTTTTTGTAAACCTCCTCAGGGCTCAACTTGGACCTGCAACAGAGGAGAGCTACGCCACAAGACCACAACGCTTTGCAAGGACTTGCAACCAGCTTAACCAGTGCCGTGCCAGACCAGACACTGGTCTGGTTTACTGGCCAAGGGGAGGTGACACGACAAAGGGGGAGGTATGAGCCGTGTCTGGTGGGAATGTGGTGACGGAGCGTGGTTGGCTTGCCAGCATGGAAATAGCCTGGGCTAAGAGAACCGCACGGGTTAGCGAGCCAGATTCAGCGCCGTCCCCACTGCTAATTGGGCACACAAATGTAAGGAGAGTTGAGGCATCAAGCTAAGCACAGGCTTGACATTTAGGCTCCATTCCCAGGTCCCTGTGAATTGGAGGACTTCATCATCAAAGGCTTCCTTCCTCCTGGCTGTTGATTTAGGCTGCAGGGTCTTTGGGGCAGGACCACCTCTGCCTTCAGCTCAGCTTCAGGACAGGCGTGAGCAGGACAGATGCTTCCCAGCTGGCACGCACACCCTACAGCAGTGGCTAAAGAGCCAGCAGGTATTTGCCATCACCTCAGCAGCTGCTTAGATACTATCAATGAACACACACCACGAGCAAGTATTGGAGGCGCCATGGTCTGGTCCTTCATTGCATGTAGCCCTGAGCTGACAATGGGTGATAGGGATCTAAAAGGACTTTGTTTTGAGGAAAAGAGGCAAAGGTAAGCAAAGTGTTACTATCCCAGCAACCCAATGAGAGGACAGTCCCCGGGGGGTGAGAAGCACCTGCACCTTGTGCCATGCAACACAACCAGGCAAGGACGTGGCAGCCATGGGGACTTCTGCAGAAAGCAAATGTCCATCCCAAAGACGTGTGAAAAGCAGGGAGCCAGGGAAAGGGGGAAGGAGCTGGAACGAGCACCCCTAGAGCAGGGCTACTCCATCGATCTCACAACTCCTTCCCACCAAGGGGGAGTCCAGTGAGTCTCCCCCTCTGCCAACATGCCAAAAAAGGTCCTCTCACCAATGCCTTTGGACACAGTCACTTTGCCAGGAAGGGTCTAGAAAAACGAAACAAAACCTGGTATTCCACCCACACTGCCGCGCAGCTCCAGACAAGGAGCCCGAGGCAGGTCAGCAGCTGGCACAACCCAAGCTCTGCTCTTTGACGGCCAACAGCATGTTCAAGAGGGCTTCCAGCTGCATATCCCCTGCGGTTCATCCACTGCTGCAGGAAGACCCTTTCCAGGAAGGTAATCAAGACAAGGACAGGACTCCATCTCTACCTCTTCTTCCTCCTATGTGCACCAGAAGGACTAATGCTACAAATTAGTGTGACATTACCAGCATGTTCACAGCATCAAATAGAGTCTCCTGATGAGAAATCCAGACCTTGCCACCAGCGTGGGAAGGAGATGGCAATTTGGAGGCAGCAGGCTCAGGAGAACTGGGAGAAGTCACCTCTCATGATGACACCAAAGCATCTGCTTTTTTAACAGTTGTGAAACACCACAAGCTTTTCCTGCAAATTTTTTAATTTTTTTTGCCTGGGGTCTCTAATTTCTCAGACCACGTCAGAGCAGCCGCTGCACCAAGAGGGTGAGAGGACTATTGCCATCACTCCTTCAGACTGCAGTAAGACCTCCTCTTTGGCCCAGGGTTTACTCAATACTCCCATGTCCAAGTCCTAAGAGGGTTAAGAAACTGACCTATGTAAAACCAGGTTTTAAAGGTCCTCCCGGATACAGAAAGGATTGACGGGCCCCATGAAGATCCCTATGGTATTCCATCTTTTTTTATGTTATTTTTAAACTTTTATGGTACTTTGGGACAAGGGGAGGATTGGTGCATGAAACCAAAGTAAGGGCAGAATGAATAAAGACTATTTTTTTATTCATTCACGTTGATGCTCTGGATTGATTCTGTCTTTCTTCTACTTCACATTAAAGAAATACCAATTTTTATAACCTTTTTCTGGACCTTGCTGGCCAAGAAACAGACTGTGTTTGTAAGAAATCCTCTCCCCTTGCTGGCTTTCCCCCAGCAAACTGCACATACCTGATCGAGATAAATACAGTACCTTGCATACCTGCGGGACCAAAATCTTGCCTGGTGAGGAATACAGCGTGGTCGTGGTACTCAGCGTGCTCCGGGTCGGAGCGCTGCTGCGAGTGAGCCCAGCGGCAGACCTGCTCCAAACTCCGAGATGGGTTCCCTCGCTCTATCAGGCTGACTGACTGGGTAAAGAATTAAAAAAAAAAAAAAGAAAGAAAGATATAAAAAGATGGGTAAGTTAGTGGAGGAGAAGGAACCTGTCAAGAGTTTTGGGGTTGGAAAGACTCTGAAGCAGTGCTTCTCATCATTAGAAGCAACAACATCCCACTTTGCATCTGCAAAGCATCTTGCACCTTTTTTGTTTTAAAACAGCTAGGAAATCATTCCCACAAATGGATGTGGTCTGGCACAGGAGAGTATACAACCCTCTTTGGTCACACAAGTGCTTGGGGCAGCAGCAGATAAAAGAGGACAGCAGCTGGGAAGCAAGGAGGGTTCAGATTCCCAGCTGCTTCACAGGCTCCTTGTCAAGCCATCATGAGATGCTGATGCTCAAAGATGAGCACAGCAACGCTCCCCTGTGAAACTTGACCCACAGAGACCAAGACCCCAAGAGGAAACAGGTGGAGGTGCCCAGGACTGTTTTATATATACCTTGTCCTTCGTAATTTTTTTTGTTCAAGATTAGCATTTTGCAAAATTATGCTCTATAAAATAAACAATGTTGTATAAAATAAATGATGCTCTCGGGCAGGTACCTCCTGAGCCACAGTGGTGGGAAGAAAGGTAAGAAATACTGCCCTTCCCCTGGCCCTTAAGTGGAAGCCACGGAGGTTTTATCCTACAAAATGCAAAGTGGGAGACAAGAAGCCACAGGAGGACTTGCTTCAGGAAGCATCAGACCTAAACAGTGGTGAGCTGAGATCTCGCCTGGATTCAAATATCTGCTCACGCCCAAGTCTCTAGGAGCATTGGGTTTCTGCCGGCCAAGCAGATTCCTATAACATGCAGGTTTTTTTCCAAGACCAAATGGGGTTTATTTGTGGACCACACACACAGACATCACCGTGTTGAGTCATTAATACCCTTGCTAGAACGCTTCATGTAGGATAGGAGCTTGCCACAAAAAGTATAGCAAATCACAATGTTATAAAGAAAATCTCTGGCTGCCGTGCTCAAACGAGCCTTAAAAAATAAATGCAACCTGAGAAACCACACAAAACCTTCCCATGCTTTTTCTGTCCATGCCCAAGCCACCTGAGAGCTGCAGGACAGCCAGCGACGCCTTCTAGGGTTGCCAAGTCAAGGCTGGTACACAGGAGATCCTGGCCTCGGCTTCTCCTCACTAACATCCAGCTCCTACCAACGTGGGAAGCCACCTCTGTCCCACCATGTACTGCCACGCTAGAGCTTCTGAGGAAGCCTCTCATGGGTCTTCCAGCACCCTAGAGCAAGCAGATAAAGGCTGATGGCAGCCCACCCGCCGTCTCCCCAGGGACCTCTCTTTGCCCTGGGGACGGCTATGGGGCTCTCCAGACCTTCAGGCTCCAGAAACCAGCCAGATGAGGGTTCAAATTTATCCATGCTCAGCACAGTTGTCACTTGGGCTTCAACAGCTGACCTGAACAGCCACATTTTTCCAAGCCAGGGCTCACCTAAGTGCTAAATATTATGGTGATGAGACACTTAAGTCATGGTGTCGCTGCACACTTGCCAGCCTTGGGAGAAGTGGCAGCTGCCTGCTGTGTCTATATTGCATTTCGGCAGCCCTCCTTCCCTCATGGGGCAGGGCTCGAGCCGGGAAAGCAGCTGAAAAGCAGAGGCCAGCCTGAATGGCATCTCCTCGCCACATCCAAGCACTGTATTTACCTGGCGGTATCCCACCATGATCATCCTGACGAGCACGATGTTGATGTGAACGCCCAGGGACTCATCGTGATAAATTTCATCCACCTGAAGAAGGGAGGGAAATAAAACAGAGGAGAGGTTAAGACCATCTCAGCTCTCAAGCCTCTCCTGTCCTCTGCGTTCCCACGTTCAGCATCCTACCCCGCTTTCCAAGTCCGTGCAAGACCAGGTGCAAAGATCTCATCTCCCTCCTCCCACCCCCAGTTTTTTTTTTAATTTTCCCCTGTGTAAAAACCATAAAGTCAAAAAGCCAAACTGGAATAAGCCAGATTTCTCCACGATGGGTGTCTCAGATAGTCAATGACATCACCCGACCCATCAAGAGAGCGGAGGAGGGCTGCGTTTCCCACAGGGGCTGCCTCCACTGCTGAGCATCTCACAATGAGCCATCACCCTCTTCGGGATGTGAATTTCTCAGATGGAAGGAAATGCTTTGGGCTCCAGCATCGTTGTGTTTGGTGGAAAGAAAAAATGGCTTTTTGGGGAGAGGCGAGCGATCGCATCAAAGCAAGGGAATTACTCAGTTATACCAGTGAGTCAAATTTGACCTACCACTTCAGAAACCCCAGGAGAAGACAATACAATGAAAAGAACAGGGAGGGCTTGTGAGTCAATAAGATATCTATCAACATCAGCCATTAAAAATGACTTTGCAAAGGAAATAATGAGCTATAGCTTTTTCCTTCTGCGTTTCTAGGATGAAGAAATAAATTCTACTCCTAAGTGTTACCAAGAGAAGAGATATTCAGATGAGAAAGATGATTGCAAAGGAAATAATGAGCTATAGCTTTTTCCTTCTGTGTTTTTAGGATGAATAAATAAATTCTACCCCTAAGTGCTACCATGATAAGAAGACATTCAGATGAGAAAGGTCCCTGCGAGCTGAGCGTAGCGACAGCTGGCCACCCAGAGAGGCACTGAGCAGGCAGCCATAAACCCATGCAAGCGCAGGAGATCAGCCTTCACCCACCTGCAAAGCACGTGAGAAAATACAGCCCAGGAAAAAAACCTGATTTTTAGAGAATGGGACTTTCTTATTTCCCAAAAGTCTCCAAAATGAACACTGAAGAAGTCAGACAGCAGAAGTCGAGGAAGTCAAATTAAAACCATTTTAAATACTGATTAGAATTAATGCTTAAATTAAAATATACTTTTTCAACTTTGTCCAAGAGAGAAATAATTTGCCTCAGCTCTATCACAGCTTTCCACACTAGATTAATATTATAAAACCAGATTTATGGAGCTTTTCTATTTTTTTCCCCATTCATTTTTTTTAATTTAAGCTTACTTTTGAACTTGAGGGTTGAACCCCTTTAACTACTGCCCAAATCCAAGTCAGCCATTTCCCAGTCTGCATGAGTGCTTTACGAGCCCCCTGATTTATAAGCTGTGTATCTGTTTGAAATACTCACTCAGGCCATTTTTAAACCCAAATACCCAGCGTTAACATTGCCCCATGACAACTAATACTCCCATGGAGTGGTTCCAAGCTTTACAGAGAGATAATGCAGGTCCTGAGCCTGCCACATTTCGAATGCAGCAAAACCGACCCAAAAAAAAAAAATAAAAATCAACAGATAAATTGCCAGTCCATCCTCATTAAGGCATCCCTTTGGATGCACAGACTGTAAGCCCCGTGATGTCATTTCTTCATCAGCATGGAAAGATAACGCTGCACAACCCCTCCTCAGCTCAACCCTGGTCGAGATGCTCATTTACGCTGCACCAGTACCTTTTAAAGGCATTTTGTAAGATTAATGAGAATATGATGGATTTCTTCTGATGCTAACTCTTTTTTTGGGGATGTACGCAGATGGGAGGAAGGTCATGCAGCGCTGCAGCTGGGCTCTGGCCTGCAAACATTACTCATACCTACAGTCCCACCAAAGCATGAAGCATCCATCCCAGCAAGGAGCTGCAACACCCCGGGGAGGGTCACGCTCAGCCCCGGGTTTTGGGATGTAAGAGGCTTTGGCATCCTGGAGAAAATGTTAGCAGATCTCAGAAGCCCCACGTCAGGAGTTTGGCCCTTTACAAAAATATTCCAAGCCTTAATGCATGTCATCTGAGAGGCAATATAAACCGGTGAGAAATAGGGGGAGAAAGGGAGAAATGAAAAATGCGCTATGGCCCCGAAGAGCTGGAGAGCTGGACCTGGGGGATAGTTCAGGGGAACAAGGGGGAAAACACGGCCATGTCCTTCACTTTCCCAAACCTTTATGCATTTTCCTTCACCACCAGTGCTTGTCAGGAGCTGGAGCACCATTAAGCCTCCACTGCAATCAGCACCTCAGCATCCCCCACCAGCACTCTGCTGCTTGCTCCCCACTCCCAAGGACCCCTCAATCCATTGGGATGAACCGTGTTCCTGCTTCAGGGACCACTCCACCCGCCGGAGCTCCCAGACAAAGCCACTGCCTGACCTTGCCGTGACTCGCAGCATCCAAGGCAGCAGCACAAACCTCTCCCTTCACAGCTGCGCAGGATATATTGGCAGGATGCTCAGCAGACCCCACAGGCAGCGGGAAAGGATGTTCTGGGACAACATACCACATGGCAGCCACTCTCCAGAGAAGGGGACGGTCGCATCCAGGGGAGGAAGGAGCACGACCAGAGGAGCTGTTGGGGCAAGAGCTTTGCTCCGTGTCAGCTGACTTACCAAGCAGCCCTCCTCTCAGCAATGTCTCTTCCCACCAGTGGTGCCTGCAAACAGTCCCCAGGTCTGAGGAGAGCTCCCTGCCCCAAACCGTGCACCCCCAGGCAACGTTAGCTACCCTGGGAGAAAAAAAATTTGGGAACAGCAATACTTTTCACAGTCATTGACAACTAAACTCATCAACACCCTCCCAGCACTGCACATCCTTCCTCAGCCCTGCTAGAGAAGCAGCTATGGACAGCAGCAGGACCACGAGCAGCTTAGAAACAGCTTATTAAAGGACTAAGATGCAAGAAGCTGTATTACTCCAAGATGGCATTTAATCCCCTAAATCTTCCTTTTAAAGCAATGCTAAATCCCACTCTCCTCCAGCTAGCAGGGACTAGGTACCCCTCCAGCCTCTGAACCAAAGGGTTAACCTTAAACCCCAGTCCCTGTTGTGTCTAGGGGAGGGCAGCATTTAGGCAGGGATCTGTACCTAACAGATACCAGCTCTGCAGTGACCTTTACGGTTAATTCAGAAAGCAGATGTGGAACCAGACTGCCCAAGGCTATGGACTTCCCTTAATAGCCAGATATAAATAATTGATCAAGGGAAAAAAAAAAAATCAAAAGGGTTTGGTGCTTGCTGTCATGGCAGCTGCGACTCTGTGATCCCCAAGTTTCTGGGGGGGATCATCAGCAGGGCCAGCATCTCTCCCAGTGCTGTGGTGCCTGTCGAAGGAGAAGTGGGTATGGAGGTGGCAGGGGGCGAGCATTACCTCCCTGAAACCCATCAGCTCGCCCTGGAGCTGGTTCAGGCCAGCAAAGGGGATGGAAATTGGCCTGGAGAGCAGTTTGCAGGCTTGGCACAACTCCCCCTGCCCTCTGTGGATGCCATTAAGTGAGTCAGTGTCTTCAGAGAAAATCCCTCCAGAAAATACCTGCTCAGCAAAGGGTTCAGGTAAAGGGACCTGTCTCCCTGAAGATATATGGGATAAAAATCTTCTTATCCTTCTCACCCACATGGTTAGATGCCCAGTCTGTTTAATACTGCCACCCGGCAAGAAATACTCTGACATTTAATTTAAAAGAGGGGGTTTTTTTCACCTAAAACAGACCGGCCCTTAAGGCTAGCTCTGCATTAAGGGCAAACCAGCAAGAACCACCAGCCTGCAGGACCCCCAGCAGGCAACTCCAAAGCCCCCAGCCAAGGGGACGATGCTAATGTTTTACAAAGAATGAAAGGAACATTAAAACCCCATGCATCCTCTCTAAAACACTCAATGAATTCACCTAGTGCGTGGAAACGCCCCCCCACCTCAGACCCTTGCTGGCACTGGGAGCAAGACTGCCTACCTAAATCCTTGCAAGCCTCTGGCCAGCCCCGAATCTGCAGCCCCAGACGCAAGATCTCGACAGCAAACCGCACTGGCAATGTCTAGACCTCGCCGTTCTTCAGGGAAGGAAAACAAAGAGAGAGACACGAAAAGAATTTGCCAAACCAGCAGAATAGCTGACATTTCAAAAGCCCAGAACGCTTACTCAGAACAGCCAAGTCATCTTTAAGCTCCTTTCTTTTACTCCCTCACTCAATTTTCATGCTGGTGGTTTACCCCAAGCCTGTTTTCTGGGGCTGAGGGGCTAGGAACAGAGGCAGAAATCCTCCTGACTACATTATCGGGCTCGCTACACACACTTGCATCCCCTGAAGGGTTGTACACCACCGTCTGCAAGGGCAGACCCGTGTTACCCACATTTTCAATACAGAGGAATGGAGGAAAGGGGAGGTTTGCTCTGCAGAGCAAGACTCTAGATTTTATCACAACTCTTTATGCAACAGGCTATGTTGTCGCAAAAACATAGCAACAAACATGTGAGCCTACACAGGGGGTGAGAAAAAGTGCGTGTATGCGCAAGACAGACATCAGAGGTATTTTTTGTTATTATCAGTTAGCAACAAGATGGCTCAGGAACCACCAAAAAATCCCCACACACCAGAAGGACGATAATTTGCCCATCATTTCAGACTGGTCCCCCTCCTGAAACAGCACCAAGCTCGGCAAATCACTGTCTCGAGCAATCCACACTTCAACTTGGCTTTTCAGATAATCCCAGGCTAAAATTAAAGCCGGAGGTTTGATTTTTTTTTTCCCGTAACCGTCTCCTCCATGGGGTCTCAGTAGCACTCTTTGTCACTCAGCCTTTGGGAACAATAATTTGGCCGATGTGCTGGAGAGGAGCTGGGCAAGTCCCAGCCTGGAGAGGGCTCTGAGTCACGGGGTTTCCCTAGTAACCTGAAACAATGGGAAAACACCAAGTACCTTTGCATCCTTAACCAAATCATGGGCAATATCCTACAAAAACCCCAGCAAACCAGTTGATACTAAGGACAGGCTTAACAGAGCCCATAGCTCAGCTTGTCTCCTCAGAGCAGCGCCAGCCCCAGCCTTGAGAGCATGAGAGGCGAGCGGTGGGAAGTCCAAAGGAGAAAACCATGCCTGGGCTTTGAATGGCCAGCACAGCCCTGGGTTTAACAGGGTAATTCCCTCTCAAGGAGCCCAACTGAGTGACAAGAGGCCGAAAAGCAAAGCAGGACACAGAACATTTCCTCCTCTCCTCTTTCCCTTACAGAGTGCTGGATCCCCTCCTGGTTCCCAGCCCTTCTCCCACCCTTCAGCCCTCACACGCAGCAGTCACCGTGGCTGGGGGATGCTAATTTTGCTTCGATACCATCGCAATCCCTGCCACGGGCAGCAAGCAAGACAGGGGAACGGCTTCCTCCAGCCGCCACATTGCCAGATATTCATCCCAAGAGCCCAGCATCAGGGAGGGGACCAGGTTTTGCTGGAGTGGACACAGCGATGCTCGGCTCAGACTTATGAGATATGCTCAGATACGCCTTCTCCAGCGTGCACAGCAAGTGATGGCAAAGGATGCATTTCCCACTCGCTTCAACCTGACCCAAAAATCCTGGTGTAGCCTCTGAGCCAAGAAGGGAACGGCAGGATGAGAATACAGGCTGGGAGCTGGGAGCTAGCGGGGACGGCAGCCTGCAGGGAAGCTCTTCGGTGCACAAAAGGAGCAGTCATCCTCATGGCAGCTTCCCAGGATGGACACAGCGCTGTTTAATGAAAAGCCTGGCAACCACATTTCTGGCAACGAAATAAGGGGTTTTTTTAAAAAAAAATAAAAAAAAGTTCTCCGTGACGAATCATTTATCACCGAGCTTCAGCCGACACCAGGTTCCTAATAAAAGGGTTTGTGTCTCGGGGAGAGCCCCAGGACCCTACCTACAGCAGCGCTGCGTTAAGCTGAGCCCACACAGCACTGGGAAGGTGTACATGTCCCACCACCCCCTCGGCACCCAACGGGGACCCCAGAAAGAAAAGGCCAGGAAAGTTTATTATCAACTTCCAAGCTTGCTGCCTCTTTCTTTGGGATATCTCCTGATTGGAAAACTGGAGGCTTGCCCAGCTGGCTCCCATGCAGCATCTCCCCGGCATACTCCAGCCCAGCTCATTAAGTCCTTTCCTCGTTAGAGGGCTGGCCAAGCCTCTCCTCCTTGCCCTTGCCTCCAACTAATGGGATTAGTGTTCAGCTGTGTGGTCCTAGCACGCTCCTCCCCACCAACCCCCAGCACCCTCCTCTCTCTCTCCCTCTGCCATCCAGGCCAGAAAGCATTTTTTTTTTTATGCTGAATCGGGTATTTTAAGGCAATCCGAGCCGGTAAGGAAACGAGGCGGCGCCAAGGGAAGAGGAGGCGGATGGAGGTCACAGCAAAGCTGGAAAGAAAACGCACTAAAAACCAGAAAGAAAGAAGGGGAAGGGGGTGGGGGAAGAATGTATAGAAGGAAATAATACTTGGGGAAGTATTTGTTGCATGCATTATCCTGGTTTTTTTCCCCCTTTTATTGATGCTGCCTTTTTCCCCTCTTTATTTAATTCATTAAAGTCGCCAGCACTGCCTTTATTTGAATAGACAGCGGTCCTCCCTTCTCCCAGCACAGCATCCCGCGCATTCACTCCCTGAAAAGTCCTGCCCGCGGGGTATAAACCATGAAATGTGCCTGAAAACCAACCTTTTGATTAGAGCTGACAATCCCCAGGCACTCAAACCATCCGTCCCCCCGGATCGGAAAGAAAAAAAATGACATCATCTCCGACCCCCGTAACGTGGGAAGAGCCCCAGGTCAGAAGGGGAACCCTGTGGCTTCCCCCTTGCAGAAGGATTTAATAAGCAAAGGGGAGAAACTTTCAGAGAGTGAATTTATGTGATGCTGAGAGCATTCTACCACAGACATCAGGATAACGCACCAGAGAATAAAACATTGCAACCAAAGCGTTTGTTTTTCAAAACCAAAATCTCTATTTGGAACTGGCCACATTACACCTGGCCTTTAATCCCACAAATCCTTACCCCTTATGTTGATAATTTCCCCTTCATTACTGGCAATATGGCTCTGAGCCTGCCTGCCAGGGCAGAAATAATGCCCAAACAAACAAACAAGCAACCAGAAAGCAAAAGCATCTTTATAGCTTGGTTATTTCTGAGCTGGTTGCACCTTTCAAACGCTTTCCATCGCCATGCAAAAGAGTACTCAGATAAAAATAAATAGAGGCGAGGATAAAGCATGGAAAACAAAACAAAAATGGGGCAGCCCACGAAAGAGAACTTTGAAGGCTGCCCCTCTTTGCAGACATTCAGGTGCCGGCAGAGCAAGCCTCCTGCAAGATGAATAGCTGAATAAATATTGATCCTTCCACATCTCTCAGGACTTGGGGAATATGTACATTTTTATCTTAAAAAGGAAAGAAAAGCAGCGTAGGGAATCAGCACAGGCTGCCCCGCGCCACCGAATAAGGAGAGACGCAGAAGCAGGGCTGCTGGAAAGCTGCTGTAAACTCCTTTTCAAATACAACTGACTAATCTTCAAGGTGCACAGGTTTTCCAAGGAACGTGACAAAACTATAAAAATCTTCCCTCGTCGACAAATATTATTCAAAATAAATAACAGACATCATAATTACAGAATAAATATCATAATTCCAAACTAAATAATCAACAATCATTCTCTTTCCTAGCATTTGCTGAGATTCTGGCCGTGAGGAGGAGATGGTCTTGGCCAGGAGAAACACAAGATGCTCTTGGACTCGGGTGACCAACAGTGATGGCAACCAACTGCCACTGGCCAGGGGAACGTGATGCTTTCCATCACTCCAATTGCCACAGCTATTAAACACCAGAGCCAGCTGTGCAAAGGAATAGCCCTTCCTGCAGCACTTTTCCCCCCCCCCAAACCCATTTTTTCCCAGGATAACAGATTTGCAGTATCCAAAGAGCAGTAAACCAAGGAAGGGGTGGGAGCCGCAGACACCCAAAGCCAAGTCTTACTATGTTCATGAGGGTGAGGACATAGTTCTGGACGTGCTCCTTCCCATGGAAGCGTACGACCGAGTCATCCACCGCCAGCAAGACCTCGATGTTGTAGTCATCCTTCCTGGCATGGCGCCTCTTGCGCTCCGCATCCCCCAGCCGCTCCGTCATCAGCTCCAGGGAGTTGGGGAGATCACCCACCCGCACGCCGGGCACTGAGCAAAGCACAGGGGGGCAGGAAGAGAAACAGCCTTTGAGGTGACCTGACACCATGGTGACACTCAAGAAAAACATAAATTAAGCAGGAAAAATAAATAGGATATTTAACTCCAACCAGGTTGCTAATCCAGCTTGCTCTATGGTAGGGAAATGGCTCTGGATTGGCAGCACCAGCACTAAAAGACACATTTATGTGATGATGGTCCTACACTGTCTGTTGGGTGCTGGTGGGACACCTGGGGAGGTGGGGAGGACACACGCAAAGCTGGGGGTTGAGAGCAGACAGCCGTAGTCAGAGCATCCTTCATCACATCCTTCACCACACCTTTCATCCCATCACCCAGCAGTCCCTTCAAAGATCTCAACTGCAGTTCCATTACCGATGCTGCAAAAGCAACGAGCACACCCTGGAAAAATTTTAAACTCTTTTAAAAATCAGGGAGCCGATTACAGTGCCACAATAGGTGAATAAATGCCAGAGAAGGCTAATGCCTCTGCATATATATAAATAGGTTCATAGAGTGCTTTTGCACCACGTTGACCCCAGACTTGTAAACATTTCTGGGTGTGCTCGGCTTTGCGCGGGTGGGAGGGGAAGTCAGCAGGTGATTTATGCACACAGAGTGCAGCACACAGCTAAGTAATGCTATTAAAAAAAAAGGGCTATGTTTTCTCCTTCAAGGCAAAGAAGAAGAAAACCAAAAAGGACAAGGCACTGGAAAAGCAAAATTATGAAGTGAGTTATGAAGGCTGGGAAAAGGAAGGGCTTCTGTCTTCTGTTAAAAGTCAAATCTACGCCACATCTCACAGCGTATAGGTGGTTAAACCAAGACTGCAGCACCTACATCACCAAGCTGCAGTCAGCAGCCAAGTCGGACCAAGTCCAGCTCCTCATGACCCCTTTGCTCATGAGTCCCAACTCTGCTTCCCATCCCAAGGCTGATGTGATCACCCATGGGCCTGACCACACCCATCTAGGAGATCCTTCCTCTTTGAAGAAGAGGAAGAATAACTCTTATTAACTCATCCAATTTTAACCAAATTTGGAAGAATTTCAAAGCTCCCGGAGAAAGCCCAGCATTTTCTTTCCTTCTTTCTTGCTGATGACCCAACTGGCAGTTAAAGCCAGTCTAAAGCCACAGGGCAAGATGTACGAGCCAGAGGGCAAGCGGAGGGAGAAATCCTCCCCCCACAAGAAATAGTTATTATCAATTGCTGGGAAAGGCTAGATTCCAGCAGTCCCTACCTTCGGGGTGGAGGTCCTGGCGGGGCTCGGCACTGTCCTGTCGGATGGCCGACCGACGGTACACCACGTGGGCCCTCCCGTGCTCCTCCGTCTCCTGCTGCCCCCTCTCCAGGGGCTCGATGAAGAACTCGTTGCTGTCTGTCCGAATCAGGCCAGCCTGGACTCCACAAGGAAAGAAAGAAAAGGGAAAAGAAAGGTGTGTTTTTATATACGTATACGTACACACCATACACTCATTAAAGATCGACGCAGAGCATGCATGAATGCAAGGGGAAAAAGCATTCCAAATAAACCAGGTGTCTTGTTGCTACTCCATGACACTGGGATGGATCCACGACCCTGTTCACGTACGATAACCCTTAATTTCTCCTGTAGATGGGAAAAAAAAATTAAAAAAGGGGGAAAAACCAACCACCAAAAAAAAAAAACCCCTGGCCACAATTCAAGTTATGTCTTTATATGGCTAGGAAACTCCATTTCTTCTCATCAGCAACGAGTTTTTCTGCCTAACCCTGCGCATCAGAGGATACAGGCTGCACGCCACCTCGCCTCCCTGCACCCTCCCCATCCTCCTCCTCATCTCCACAGTGCTGCGGATGAAATCAGCCATTTCACCGACACTACTAACTGCAGTCATAGCAAGAAGGAAGGAAAAAGAAACCATCGTCTTTGCCCCGTGAAGCGCTTGGGAATTAACACAGGGGAATCCCTTTGGAGGAGAAGCTGGAAAGCGTTACAACTCCACCTCTCAAAGAAGAAGATGAATGAGAGGGCAAACATGGTTGGAAATGTTGTCCTGGCTACCGACCTGCTCCTAATTAACACCAGGCTCCCACCAAGTCCCCCTCACATCAGCCCGAGCGCTCGTACCCCACAGTGCCGGCTGGCTCAGACCTCAGGCAAGTAAAAGGATCACCAGGATTTGGCTTCCACCCCATGGGCAGCCCCTCCAACCCAGCATTTTTCACAGCTCCCCTCCACCACGCACGCGCACGCTCCTTCCTCCGGCGCTGCCCACTGCTGCCTGCTGTTGAATAGCTGCCTGGAAAACACAGGCAGAACATATGGATCTGCCTTCAATAGCATGTACCTGCTGGAGTCCTCATCAGGGCTGGGGTATTGGAACTGTTTTCATCAAATAAAAATAAAATATATATAGAGAGAGATACATATATTTTGCGCAGAGCGGTATGAAGACGTGAGCTGGGCTCTGTAAAGAGCCAGGCAAAGCTGGGGCTCTTCCAAGCCCGCCTGGGTCATTGGATCCCCTTCGCATTCACGTACCGTTGCATTCATCGTGGCATCAGCCAACCTGGCTCTTTTAGACTTCATCAAATTTCCTACTCCACTTGGGTTTTATTAGCTGCTTAACTCCTCTGGAAAGCAGGTTTTTGGCTGGTTTTGTTTTACCTCCTTCCCA
Organism: Strix uralensis; assembly: GCF_047716275.1. Classification (NCBI taxonomy): domain Eukaryota; kingdom Metazoa; phylum Chordata; class Aves; order Strigiformes; family Strigidae; genus Strix; species Strix uralensis. The sequence continues at coordinate 4,775,404 of NC_133978.1, read as the reverse complement.
AGGAATCTAAGTACGGGCAGTTGTGCTACGATCAACTTGCCTGACACACGTATCTCAGGTCCTTCCCACAGGAGACGTTCAGGTCATCAGGGCAGGATCTGCCCAGCCAGGGCTTGTCCCACCACCCCCAGCCAAGGAGATGAAGGTCACAGCCAGGTTCAACCAAGAGTTTGGAGCACGAGGCAAGGTGGTGGTGAGGAGGTAGAGCTCAAGCCAGGGAGTCAAGCCACAGGTCAGGTCCAGTGATGGTTGGGCAAGTCAAGCCATTGCTCTTTATTATACAACAAGAGAAGGTGGGCATCCACTGCTTAATGCAAAAACGAGTAGCTAGGAGGGTAGGACGCTGGGCATCTGACACAGGCATCGCCCACTTGGATTTTACGCACAGGAATTACGCTGATGATTTCCCACCAACTAACGTGCTTCCAGATTGCACATCGCTACAAATTTGGGCTGGAGTGGCACTCCTGCTACCCGAAAGCACCCAGCATGGTACACCCAGCAGTCCCTGTGCCAGGAGGAGGTCTGCTGAGACACTGCGACCCCCTCGCAGCCCTGCCACGGGGCGTTTCACCCCAAAGCCAGGTTATGGGTTTACAGCGAAAGCCGGGACTTGCTGAGTCAGGCGGCCGGAGGAAAGCCGTGCCATCGCGCCGGGGCAAGGCTGGATTAAAATATGAAAGAGCCTGGTCCCAAGCCACAGCCCACTTGGGTTTGTGCTGCTGTACAGCTCGTGACTAATTATATATGGCTCAAGAAATAAAGCAGCCCAGACTCCCTCGCCCGTGCTTTCTCCCAAAGGTGGGATGCAACACGCTGCTGACTCCCGCGATGACCAACAGGCAAAATAGATACCGCAAGGACTTGAGTGCACATCTGATCAGAGCAGCCTAATAAATGAAACAGAAACCACAGCAGTCACCTTGGCATCTACAAAAGTAAAAAAAGCGAAAAACACCATTGCAAGAGGCATGCATGAACCTGCTCAGTCTTAAAAAAGGAGCAGCTCGGGTTGTATTTCAGCATTTTGGGAAGGTTTTAACTGTAGGGAGGCAGCAAGAGAGGCCAGACACCACCCAAAAAGCCTCACTAAGCTTTCCTTGGGCTCTTGCCAAGAGATCGATCCCATCCTCAATGACCAATTTGCCGTGTGCTTCCCATCCTCAATTTTATTCGGTTTAACAAATGCTAAATCAAATGAAACCTGGCAAGGTGAGACTACCATTACAGATATTTCTAACATGAGACGCTGTCTGCAGCTCGCGGTGAAGGTAATTCCCAAACTAGAAAATGGCCCTTTGAAGACAATTCCACTGGAAAGAACAAAAAATACACTTTTTTTTTTTTCTTTTAAGGAAAACACTAAACTCACTTCTGCCAGTTTGCAGAGGGTGAAGTCTCTTCTCCAGCTTTCCTGCGTCTCCCCAGGCTATGGGAGAGATGAACTGGCCCCACAGCAACCTCTCCAAGGGGGACACCCCCCAGCACCCTGGGTAAGCGACTCCTCCATCACCACTGGGTAAAAAAACTCCAACTCCCATGGGAATTCAGGAAATTGTGGCACTTCAACACAGCTGAAACGTGGAAAAATTAATAAAGCCACTCCACTCAGCCAGAGAAGCAAACAGCGCCGAGGAGGGGGAAATCCAGCTGCGTGCATAGTATGTATTTTTCCTACACGATTCACACTTAATTTGGACAAAAAGTCCCAGAAATCCGGGCTGTGTGAAGGCAGGCACCGTCGCTAGCCACCACTCCCCTTTCATCTGGAGATTGTCCGGTGAAGGCGTCGGGGGGGGGATCTGCAGAGGGATGCCTCTGCCCTGTGCAGAGCAGGACCACACCGGGCAGCAGCATGGTGTGCGTGGCACCAGGGCACAGCCCAGAGGTGCTCAGTCACTATTTGGTACCTCTCCACCTGCAAACTCATTGGCATCGTGGGGGAACACAGAATTAAGCGAGATAATTAACCACTGAGACTTTCACTCCATGCTCTTTACCGGGCACGTGGTCTAGTATCGCAAACTCGGGCAAGATGCTAAGCAGGATGCAGAGAGAGCTTTCCACCAGTGAAGCTGGGGGAGAAAATACCACCTTCAGACACGTTTGCTCCACTCCCATCGAGAGCAACACCTTGAGACATCTCACTCGCCATACATTTAAACCAGCACCTTTTTTCTTCCCAAAATTAACCCTACAGTTCAGGAGCTGCAGGGAAAATCCTGGAAGACAAATCCATACTTTTTGCACAGGGGCACTGTTATAGGGACTGTTTCTCCCTTCGTTCCCTATTAATTACTGCTCCTGAGGGCTTTTGTGCTCTGCTTATCCGCTGCCACCCATCCAAAGCAAGCCAGGGCGACAGGGATGGAAAATGCTGGCTCTACACTTTGCAGCACATTGCTGTTTGGTGCAAACAATCCCGGAGAGCAGTGGGGAAAAAGTCAGCCATGAAAAGCAAATACAGTGCCTACAGATGGTAATTCTTCACCCATCTCTGCAACCAGCAAAGCAAGGTCAATCACACGCTACTAAAGCCTGTGTGGAAAGATGGGATGCCTTCACTGCAGCGAGATGTGTCTGCCGGGGGAGATTTGGGGAGATTTCTGCCTAATGTTACTTTACCAGTTAGGAATTTGGTGGCTTGGATCAGCTTTGACATTGTTATGGACTACAGCATCTTCCCAACCTGGCACAAGACACCCTTGCAAAAAAAAAAAAAAAAAGGGCCAGATTTTCACACGTGGATGCCTACAGCAAATAACCGATGTGGAAGGTGTCATGGATTTAGCATCTGTGAAAAAAAATCAGCTCACTTACACGGCTAAATATGGATTTAGGAAAGACTTGATGTGTACTCTCTTTTTTAAGAACTGGGGGGTTTTTTCTTATTATTTATAATCTCAGTCTCCGTTTATACACAGCATAATCTCTTTGTGTACACAACCTTCATCTGCAGCATCCCAGAACGCTTCCTCTGACCAGAAACAAGCGGCCAAGCGCAGTCCTGCGCCTCCCACGCACGCTATACTGGGATGCAAAAGCCACAATCCCCTTTTGAAGCTCGTGGATAACTTCCAGCAAAAGTCCACCACAATTCCAGGGTAGGTGCGTATCGAAGAGCAACAAAGCCACCTCCAGCCGGTGCTCCCCGCATTAAGCCAGTCCCCATTTAGCAGGACCGTGTACATCCCCCCAGGATGCTCTGCTGCTTCCCTGCCGGCTCACGCTGGAGGTACAGCGTGGTCGTAAATACCATCCTCCCATCCCATCCATACCTACTGCCACGTTCCGGTTCCGTTTCTTGTTCCATTTACTACATCAAGCTCTTTTTACTGCTTTCTGGGGTTTTTTTTTGGTCCTCTTGGTCTCACAGCTCCTCCGAAGGGGATATATAAGCTGTCAGACTTACTTAAGCCAGAGGACCATACAGCAATCTACACCAGCCAGCAAGCCCATGAAAGAGAGAAACCAACTGCTACGTTGGCCATATCACAAAATCCTCTTTACGGGGGGAGGAGCAAAGCCCCTGCTCGGGCTCTGTCCTCCTGACCTCTTCCCCCAGCCTGTAATCACCACATGTGCTTCACCGGATGATGGGAAATTGCTGCTTGAGGCCAGGGCATTTATTTGTTGGCCATGGAGCAATAAATACATTGCAGGAAGAAAAAAAAAAAAAAAGGTGGGGGGGTGGGGGGGGTGTTTTCTCTTCCCTAGTGCTGCTAGAGCTCTCCATGAAGAAATAAAACATCTGTGAGACAACACATCAGCAACCACGATGCTAACACCGTGTCCCGGGGCAGCTTCGGAAATGGGGGCGCACCAAAACCACCCTGCAGAAGCCCTGGGCGTTTGCAAACCCTCAAAGACCATCAGCACAACGCGGCTCAGCTAATCCCACCCCACACAGCAGCATCAAAGCCCCCGCCGAGCTGGCTGCAGAGGGGGTTCCTGAAGGCAAAGAGGGATGAAGCAAGCACCCTGAGCTGCTGATCCTGGGGGAAGAGCCATTTCTGCCTTTACACGAGCTTAAAACAGTGGGCTTGGGGGTGCCATGGATGGCGAGACAGGTACAGCTGCATAAATCCACGTGCAAAAGCACCCCACAGTACAAGCTACATCTGAAACCGGCATCGCTGCTGTAGTAAACTGCGGCCAAGGGATGGCTGGAACAAGGGCAAAAATAATAACGACAACCCCCACCTGAGAAAGTGTGCAAGGGGCTGAGATGGGACAACTTGGGGCTAAAGTCTAGAAAAGCCTGGAAAAATTAAGCTAAAACCTACTTGAGATGGACCCTAACAGCAGAGTGCAGTCCAGGGAAGAGAAACCCCCTAACGCCATCCTCGCTGCTTCCCGGCTGCGGCGGGACACGGACTCAGCTGCTGACCGCTTCCAGCATCCCTTTGCTCACGATGCCAACAGAAATTTTATCTGCAATGCAACCTGCACGCTTAAAGAACAGGCTTTCACTCCGGGCGCAGCACTACTAGTTGCTTGCTGGAGCTATAGGAAATACCTTCAAAGCTTTCAAGCCTGCCCAAATTCACCAGCCCCAGCGTGATCCATGTCACGGAGAAATTTCTGCAAATTCACAGCCTCAGCCGATTCCAAAAAAGATGCTTCAAAAGGTGCGGATTATGTGCTAAAATTGTTGGAAAAAAAAAAAAAACCTACTAAATGTAGGCGAAATATTTATTTCTAGCTGTGCTGCTCTATCATTTCTGCTTGTATAGTAACACCAGGCGCTGCATAAAAAGAAAGGAATGCCGAATTGCTTGTGCTAGCAGCCAAAATTGGCTAAGGAACTCCCAGAATAAAACAACCAGAAAAGAAATATAACCAAAAAAAAAGCAAAATAAGACGTTTTACTCCAACCCAGGAGTAACATAAGTGGTACCAGGCGAAATCAGCAAACGCTGGCACCTAAAACAAGAATTAAATTGGCTCAAAGGAAATTTGAAGGGCAATGGGCCAAAGGTATAAAAAAATAAGAAGTGATTCCTCAAGTGTATCGAAGGTAGGAAACCCACGGGCAGACCAGACACCGGGGCTAAGGAGGGAACGGAGCCATTTAAAGTAATTAAAGCGCTGTGCAGCAAGCTACCGATGCTGAGCTGTGCTCACCCTGCACTCAGAAAGTCAAAAGGCTCCGAGCACGTGAGCAATCAGGAAAAAAAAAGAAAAAAAAAAAAAAAGAGGGCCTCCCCTAAAAAGATGCTTAGCAGGAGCAAGACCTCATGCTAGCAGTGATTTCAGGAGATGCTCGAGCTCGCTCAGCCTCATTTAAGAGGCGGGAAACGCAGAGACAAAGTTCCTGAAGCAGTCCCAAGGTAAAAGGCGGGTGAGTGAGGATGCAGCAGCATCACCGGCGGTGTGGGTACCCATTCCAGAGGCCGGGCAGAGCCCGTGGGCATAACAGCATCTGACATGGTCCACCTCCGGGCAGGAGGCAGCCCAGACAGGGGGCAAGCAATTTTTTTAACCCCTTTAAAGAAATATAGCTGCATCGCTGCACATATAGCGGAGGGACAGAGCCCTGGCACGTGTGGCACCCTGCCCTGCTCATGCCACAAGCCACACGAGGAAAGGGAACCCGCGGCGGCCAACCGGTGAAGGGGAGACGTACGGTGCAGCCACCTAACGCATCACCAAAAAGTCAGGTTTCAGGACACCGTGATCCACCTCTTAAGAGAAAATCACCCCAAAACACAGGCAGCACGCACGAATCTCCACGCTGGCCTTGAGCTTACCAGTCCGTCGCAGTTGCTGATGGCCACGGTGGCTCCGGGCATGCCGGAGATGTCGCCGGTGAAAAGGCACCGCTGTTGGAGAGGTTCCCGGAAAAGCACCTCAAAATCCTCCTGCCATTCGGCCACGGCGCCCAGCGGCACCAAGCGCCGGTTGGGCCTCAGCCGGAGGTGCAGCTCCTTCCCGAACACCGTGACATTGAAGTAGAGCAAGCGGCCGCCAGCCCCGCGGCGCTGGGGGGATTCATCCAGCGGGCTGCGGGGCACGCGGCGGCGGGACGGGCGCGGGGCTGGGGGACAAGCGGCTTGGCCGATGCCCACCGCCGCGTCGCCAGACACCACGTGTGAGAGGAAGCGACCCCGGCAATCGGCGCTGAAGGGGACGATCACACCATACTCGCTGAGTTTGCCGGACAGGAGGAGCTCTGCGGAGACAAGACGGAGGGAAAAGGCGATGGGCACGCAGCATCCCGCTCACGCGTCGGGATGTCGGTGGCCAACCCGACTCCGGGAGCCTTTGGCGAGCGCCGCCGGAGCGCGATAAGCCCAACAACTGCTCTTCCCTCCCGACGCAGCTCCGCTTTGTAGTTTTAACCGGGCGCGTCAAACGTAGCAGAATAAACTCGGGCTGACGTGCCCCTCGCACGCCAAGCACGCCAACTATTTCTCGCCCAGCCTCCATCTCCCCCAATTTCCCACTGAACCCAAATCCACCCCCCCCCCCCACCCTCTCCGGCGGCATCCCTCTTCCTTCTCCCCATCCCCCGGGGTGCCAGCCACCTGTCACCCCCCACCCTCCGCCTCTGGGGGCCCCCCCCGGCACCCCCCCGGGGAAGGGGCCGTACCTGGGGCGCTGCCGGCGGCCAGGCAGCCGTGCAGGGGGACGAGGCAGGAGAGCACCAGCCGCAGATAATCCATTTGGGGCCGGCGGCGCGGCGCGGCGGGCTGCGGGGCGGGCGGGCTGCGGGGCGGGCAGCGCCCGGCGCCCGCCTCCCCCCGCCGCCGCCGCCGCCGCCGCCGGGGCCGGGGCCGGGGCCGCTCCCGCCGCCGCCGCCGCCGCTGCCGCCTCCGGGGGGGGGGGGGGGGGGGGAGGCGGGGAGGGGGGGGCCGGGCGGCGCCGCGCTGCGCGCCCGCGGCCCCCGTGCGCGGCGTGGGGCGGGCCGGGGGCAGGGTCTGCGCGAAGGGGTGGGAGTTAGGGTTGGGGGGGGGTTTTAATTATTATTTTTCTTAATTTTTTAAACATTTTTTAAAAAAAATTTCTTTACTTTTTCTTATTTAAAAAAAAAAAAAGTTCTCGGGTTGCGTCTCCTCTTTTCTTGGAGATTAAAAAAAAAAAAAAAAGCTTTTTCGGGCAGCCGGCTCCTGCCTGCCAGCCCTCCCCCCCCACCCCCCTCCCTCCCCCGCCCCGCGGCCGCTCGGCTCCAGCCCTGCCCGAACAAAGGCGAGGCGGGCCGGGAGCCGCCGGAGCCCCCCCTGCTCTGCCCCTTCCCTCCCTGCCCTGGGGCTCCCCCCAAAACCCACCGCTGGCCCCACGCCGGAGCGGGACCCCCCCGCACAGGGGAGCTCCCCAGGGAGAGCCAAATCATCTCCCAGCACTTCAGCCGCCCTCGCCTCCTGAGGTGTAGGTAAACATCCTGTTTAGAAACATCTGGGATGATTTTTTTTTTTTTTTTTCCCTCCTCCCCTCTGTTTTTAGGAAGAGATATGATGGGAGAAGGCGCTTGCGCGAGAGCAGCAGTTTCTGGATGCCGTGTTGCTGGCTCTCCAAGGGTGACCCACCGCTTGGGTTTTCCAAAGGGCATCGCGAAAGCTCTTGCAGCTGGGACCCTGTGCTTCAGCAGGCTCCTCACTACCACCCTTAGGAGGGGCAAAGAAATTAGGTAGTACCCTAAAAAATAAACAGGATTTCAACAAATCCAATGCCACAGTAAAGGGCCTGCCCTCATCGCTTATTTTCATTGCAGAAGACACCCACCACGCAAGTGCCGAAAGCACAGGGCAGAGGACGGGCGGTCACCGGAGCCCTCCAGAGCAGGGCCTCTCAGCATCTCTTGCCCAAACCTCACCTCCATCACAGAATCACAGAATTCATCACAGAATCACAGAATCGTCTAGGTTGGAAAAGACCTTGAAGACCATCCAGTCCAACCATTAACCTCACACTGACCGTTATCAACTCCACCATATCCCTCAGCGCTAGGTCAACCCGACTCTTCAACCCCTCCAGGGATGGGGACTCCACCACTGCCCTGGGCAGCCCATTCCAACGCCCAACAACCCCTTCTGCAAAGAAATACTTCCTAATAGCCAGCCTAAACCTTCTCTGGAGCACTTGAGGCCATTCCCTCTTGTCCTATCGCTTATTACTTGGTTCAAGAGACTCATCCCCCCCTCTCTGCAACCTCAACGCAGAGGAACATGCCTCCTGGTACCGTTTGTATTTGTTGGGTCCAGCTATTTATTTTCTTCTGAATCTCACTCTGGACAGGACTCTAAGGCCATTTCCAGGGAGGGGGCTGTGCTGCAGCACCGGTAATACCAGTTATGCTGGTTGTTCATGGATTATACTTACCTGGGGCCTCAGGGGCAGTTCAGGTTACGCTGAGCAACCCAAAGCCTGTCCCAAGAGATAATCCCTCCCTTGAAGACCTTGTCATCTAAGCCGGTGCAGGAGCCAGAGCGCGATGGGAAAGGTGAGCAGGGAAGACAACGTGCAAACTTCACATCAGCCCTACCGTTAGGATTATTATTTTGGATCTCCTTGGTAGGACCTCAGTTGGAGCTTTGCTCCCAGCCCAGCAGCACAGCGATGCCGGGAAGGGCAGGAGAGGACCACCGTTTGAGAAAAGCCACCTTTGGAAAGCCCTGCTTACCTCTGCTGCGGATGTGGGTGGATGGTAGGGCTGCTGGGTGCTGGAAGATGGATCCACACATGGGGATGGGGAGCCCCTTGGAGATGGTCCTGCTGCAGCCATTTTGGGGGAAGCACTGGGGGAAACGGTACTTCAGCGCTCTTCAGTCGTGTCATGCAGAATGGATGCTGCCAAAGCATCAGTACGGATGAGGGTGAAGAGCCTTGATTTCTAGCTGGGCAATTGGGTTGGGTTTTGAGGTAAGGAGGGGAGACAGAGGTCTTGGTGATCAAAACCTGACCAAAAAACCCCTGTAGGTAAAGCCACAAGATGTCTTCAGAAAAAGAGATGAATAATCTTACTTCAGCTAGAGAAAGAGGATTTCAAGTTGGAAAAACAGATTTTATTTCCTGATTTAAGTCTTTGCATGCTTCTGTTGCTTAGTGCAATAGGTAATTAAACACAAGAAGTGATATGTAAGAGGTTCTTCGCGTGAAAGGTAGAAAAAGAATTTGTGCTCCAAGCATTTTAGGTGATTTAGGCAGATATGCACCCATTAGAGCATTAAAGCTGGAACAAGCCCTTATTATGACTAAATAGATTTATGACAAAACACATACTAAAGAGCATACTTTAGTTGTGAAGAACAGCTCCGCGAAACATCATTTAATTACTTTTTTTGCAGAGGCAGAAACTATTTCTTCATCTGCAAGACCCATGAACTCATCCAGCCCCTCTAGACCATTAATGCTTCCCTGACGTTACCAAACCGTGAGCTTTGGAAGCATAAACCTGGCTGAATGACAGTGGTCATGAACTGACATGCAACTCCCGGCACATGCGGACCTTCTAAAGGTAATAAAGAAATGGTTTTGGGTACTGATCCTATAACTTGCTGTGCCTGGTGACAAGACAACCCCTAAGGGGATCTCTTAAGCTCCCAGATGCTGAGATGTTAATTTGTCACCCTCACAGTGGCATCAACCCTACGGGTTGGTCTTACCTGCCTGAAATATTAAGATGATCAACCACTGCAAGTGGATTTTTGTGTTATCTCTACCAATACACCATCATTTAAAAAGAAAAAGTTGTTCTTTCCGGCCTTCTTCCTCCCAATTCCCAGCACAAAGAGAGGATGGGAAGAGTGAAAAAGCAAAGCAGCTATGGGATATTTCTTGCTGGGAAAGCTAAATGGAGATCTGCAACAATTTAATTTTTTGGATAATAAATTCATATTTACTATTTTTAATATATTAAAAATAATCAATAGGAGAGGAAAGACAGCCACTGCGTCGTAGCATCGCCCCAAGCAGACAGAAGCTGTGCAGAGGAGACACTGGGTGCCCCACACACCCCGGAGGGGACTTGGCCAAGGCATCAGGGGTGGGGGGCACCTGGACATCCCAGCTTCTTTTCCCCATCAACACATTCACTCTTGCCCCCCAAAAGCCTTGCAACACCCCATTTCAAGTGTAGCTGAGAATAACCCCTGCAGCGACTCCCCAGCCCCTCTGCCCCCTGTTTTGTCCTTTTCTTTCCTTCCCCACTTGTCCTTTCCCTTCTGTCCTTCCCCTTTGCTTTGGCCCCTCTATTCTCCTCTTTGTCTCCTAGCTTTGCCTTTCCCCTCCCGGCCTTTAACTCTGCCCGACCCTTCTCCTTGAGTTTAGGCTTAACCTTTTCCTTTCCGTTTTTGAGTTCAAATGGAGCCTTTTCCTGTTTTCCCCTCCTCAAGTGCTAATTTGTCTCACCCCCCCCCACCCCCTGTTTCCTCCATCGATAATACACTTTGTAATTCTGCTTTCTGATTCAACAGGCTCTCCCCTCTTCAGCCCTGAGATTTGCCAGTGACATCTTTTCAGCGACTTTCCCATTTATTAGGTGACCTCAAGGTCCGGGGAGGAGCAGATTTTCATTCCAGCTTCCAGAGAAGAAAGCTGATAACAGCTGCTGCTTTTAAAACCCCAAATCAGACTCTGATTCCCTCCGGGAGATTCCAGCATGTATTCCCAAAGCCTGATTTTTATCTGACAGTACAAAGCTCTGGTCATCCCCAAGAGATGCGGTGTGACCAAGCTCTACCTGTCCCGACCGGGTACCACCATCAGAGCCAGAGCCCAAATGACATGCCCCAAAACCTCCACACAGGGTGGTTCCCCCCCCCCCACCAGCAGTAGATGTGGCTATTGGCCCCTAAGTGCAATTAATCCTGAATTTGAGGGCTGGGAAAACCTTCATGCCAGGCTAGAAGGTTTTGTTAAAAAAAAACCCGCAAACCTTAATTGGGTATATTTTGTGTCTTTATGAGTACTGGTCATTTTGCTCAGCCATGCAAGCCTCCTGGGGTGGGGGGAGGGCATTAGGTCTAATAAAATCATAGCAATCTCCACCAATTACCTAAATTGGCTTTTCTACCCATAATATCATGAGTTTATGTGCCAGGAGCTCAGGATCTACCGGAGTGAGAAGCGAGGGCTGTATTTCCAGCTGTTGGTCGCCACATTTCTTCTTCCCAGAGATTTAAAGCCTCACAGTGTGCTGATTTCTGGCAAGAAATGGTAAAAGTGAGAGAAAAAAAGAAGAACAAAAAAAGCATTTCTCTAGCCTGTTGGTTTGGTTTGTGTTTTCAAAAGTGGCTGCAAGAAGGAAGCAGGAGTCCCAGGAGGGATGAATTAGCACCCCGGGAGAGATGGACTAGCATCCCAGGCACAGGTAAGATGGGCAGGGGGGACGCCCGGGGTTTTTGCCCATCCCAGGTGCAACACACACCCATCCATGCACAGAGAAGGGCGAAGGTCTGCAGTGGTGCTTGGTGGTTAGGGAGACACCCAAAACCCCACCGTGCAGGGACCCAGAGCCTCTGCAGGGAGTGCGATCCCACCCACCCCCAGCTCCCCAAACCAGAGGGACCGAAGCAAAAGCGTCAGCAGGCTGTGGGTGAGCGAGCATGACCTCATCCCTCAGACACGCAGAGCTGCCATGAGATTAAACCAGAAAATAGTTACTGCTGCAGCGCCAGTGGCAGAAGGGGAGCCTCGCTCTTGGGAGAGAAAAGCCCCCGCAGCATCTTCCCCTTCCTCTCTAAAGCATCTCCCAGCCACAGTAGGGAAAGACACCCCTTTTCCAGAATTTCAGCTCTCTCCAGGGTTTTTTGAGGAGTGCTGCTACAAGACCATCCGGGAGGGTCACAAAGATGCCATGCTCATGCAGGAGAAGAGGAGGAGAAGCACAAGCCCTGCTCTTGGAGGCAGAGAGCTGACAGGCACATTATCTGGTCTCTGGCTGCCCCAAGGCAGGATCATCCTGGCAGAGCTCTCCCTAATCTGCAGTTTAAGACCTCCAAAGATGGAGGGAGCCTCCACAAGCCCCCAGGACTTCTTTTCTTTTTTTTCAACGTCTTACTTTTCTTATCTTGGAAAGTTTTTCCTCCTGTTTTATCCGAATATTTCTTGCAGCTGCTTACGCCCAGGAGTTTTTGTGCCATTTACTTGGATTTTCTTGCCTTTCCTACAGCCCTTTCCCTACACGAAGATAGCCACCGTGCCCCTCCACAACCTTCTCTGATCTCCTCTGACCTCTCCCTATGCAGGTCAGTGCTTTCCCTAGCTGCGACGCCGAGCTCACGGTGCACCCTGAATAAAATCCAATTAGGTGCCCTAATCCTCCACAAAAGTCCAGGGATACAACTTAAAGGCTTCTGGGCTTTTCCTCCAGAAGTGCAAAAGCAAAGCCATGCCCATCTGCCTTGCACACCCCTTGGATCCCTTGCACCTGCAACACCCACGCACAAACTCAGAGCCACAAGATTTGCTCAGGGAGAATATAAATGCAAATATGCACGTGTGATACATCCTGCCACCAAACTCCCCCTGCTAACATACCAAAGACACTGGATGCTATCACAAAGCCAAGTGACAATGTTCTTCCATGAGGCCCCAAACACACTGGCATCATCACAATTTTTTGAGGTGAGCCTTGGCTGCAGGTGGAAAACCAAGTTCTTCATACGGATTTAGCACCTCAGAAACAAGTAGCACATGATACTGTGGATTTTTGGGAGGACTGAGGCTCCCAGTGCCCTTTTCCAAGACCTGGAAAGGAGAGCTGGGTCTCCGGAGCGGGTGGGCCAGCCCGGATGGGAAACAGCAGTGATCTCCCATGCTGTGAGGTCCTACACTCTTCCCATCAACCGGCCACTCTGCAGCCCACGTCTCCAAAGGCTGCCAGACTCTGCTTCCTTGGAGAGGCCAGCACATGGTATGAGGCCATTCCCCTGCAGTCAACGACCCCTGGCAGCAGCTGGCCAGCAAACGCGATGTCAAGTTATCGCAGGAAAATGGGGAAAATGCATGAAGGACAACAGCAAGAACCCTCCAGAGACTGACAAATTCCCATCCCTGCACCAAGACAGGGATGGAGCATAAACCCCACCAGGGCACAGGTCCTCCTGACGGTAACCAGGCAATGTTTGCTGGGATCAGAGCCCTGCAGCCAGCCCAATCCGAGGGGAAGCACCTTTCCCTCATCCCACTTAACTGCACCACACTGAGCATTGCTTCTCCCCCGAGCCGGGCTCAGGCTCATCCCTAAAGCCCATCTCCTAGCAGAGCATTCAAGTAGAGCTGCATCTCCAAATTCCTGCAAGATATTTGCCTTGGCAACCTTGCTGGGAGGTTTTTAGGGGCCAGGAGTCCCGCCTCAGCCCCCTGCCCACCCAGGGAAAGCTTTGGAAATGAAACCATAAAGCTGAAAAAGGAATAAATGAGCCAGAAAGTGGAAGTCGACGCTGGCCTCGGCTGATGGGAGACGCTGAACTGCAAGTTAAGGGATGGTGAAACAAGGTCAGCGAGATTTATACCGACAGCCTTGGATGGCTTCCAGCCCCCACCATCAGTGGTGAGGGCTTGGAAAAGAGGAGGGAAAAAGTTGCTCTCCTTCTAGGAACCACGCTGCATGGTCTGCAGAGAAAGCTCTGCTGGCGTGGCTGGGTCCCGCCGATGGGAAAGCAAAAAATAAACTCCCAAAAAAACTTGTTTTCCAATTGTAATGCAACACGGAGCCCAGCTGCAGCAGATGTTGAACTCCGGGTCAGCGGGACCGCAGAGGAGTTCAGACGTTCAGCACCAGCTCAGTTTAAATAAGCCAGCCACCCAGCTAGCCCAGACGCCTGGGTGAGGGGCTCCCCGCTGTGACGGGCGGAAACCGATTTAACTGCTCCTTCCCAAAAATGCAGTGCCTACATAGAGGCTTAAAGCCACCTGATCGCTGTGGCATCCAAGAGAAATATATATGCTGTATCCTCAGGACCCAGGTGGCTGTTAAAGCCTCTCCGTGCCGGCGAGCGGCCGGGGCTCAGACCACCTACGGCCTGGAGGGCACAATGATGGTGGCAGCATCGCCCACAACCCACCAGCATCGCTTCATCTCTCAGTGCAGGAGACGAGCTGTCCCTGACAAAATATGCACCTGAGCCACGGGGCTGGCTGGTGAGAGAAATCCGTCCCTGCCCGCTATCTTGGCATCCCCAGCCCTTCCCTTTATTTACAGCAGTATTTTTCCCATCGAGGCCCAACACAAACTAGGTTAGCCTTGCCCAGCATCTCTCCAGATGCGCCTTTCCCTCTCTACGCATTGACCATCTTATCAATTTTTAATCATTCTCCTGCTAAAACTAAGCTTACTGGTGCGTAAAACCAAATTGTTTTTTTTTTTTTGGCCTCTTCAAGCTAGTTGCTGAGCATTTCCCAGTCCCTCAGGGCCTTGCTCATCCCCTCGGCCGACAGTTACCGTTCCGGCAGGACTCCTGCCAGCTGGTGAGTGCTTTCGAGTGAATCTCATTGAGCCCTGTCTCCTCTTTCAGTGCTTTCAGCTTGAGCTGGGGAAAATTGATTTTTCATTTGCGTGGGGCCAGAAGCACCCCAAGGTGGCAGGGAGCCAGAAAAAAAAACAGCTTTTATCTTTTTTTTCCTTGCAATGTTCACAGGTCAAATGTGAGAAAGAGCAGAGGAAAGTCATTTCAAGCCTGGGGGATCGCGGTTTGTACGTGCTTTGCTGCAAGAAAAGAGCTAACCCTGATGCTTTGCATGGTGCCCCCAATTTTTGAGGCTTCAGAAAACCTCAGCTCGATGCCCGCAGGGATATTTCCCCTCCACACAGGATGGCGTTTGCATTGCTCCTCTGGATTTAGCCAAAAATCCCCTTTCTCCACATCATCCTTTCAGGCCACGATTTATTCCTGCCTCAGCAGCACACCCCGGACCCGTCGCTCCGCTCCCTGAGATGGAAAGCGGGCGTTTGGCCCCAAAACGAGCCGTGCTCAGGGGTCTGATGGGGCTGGGAGGGCAAAATCGGGGGGGAAAGGAAAGTTTATGGTGCTCGGAGGTCTGGTATTGCGCCTATATGGCTTTTATTTTTAGTTTTCCAAGCCCTGGCTCCGCGAAAGCATCTTAATTACTATTCTTCAGCTATAAAATGAAACACAGATGCGCTCTCTTTGCAGAGGTCCAACGGTTTCATCGGGGGGTTCTGCTAGAGAGGTACATCATAGAAAGAAAAACATGGAAATTATTATTATTATTATTATTTTAAGAGTCGTTATGTCAGAGCTATTCGCGGTGGCCCCGTGCCAGTGCATGCCTCCCCAGCATCACTTTTGCCCTGGCCTGCCAACAGCTTCCCTGAGCTCAGCCTCTTCCCGTGCACCTTCCCTGCTTCAGTAAATAGAAATTATATCATCCCCCAGCCCCAAAACACACTTTATTTTCACCAACAGTTAGGGAATATTCCCGAGTTGGTACTTGAGAAGCTGAGGTCTGTGGGACTTGGGTACATCTGACATATTATGCAGAATTGCCACAGCTAGGTGGAGAAAATGGGAAAAATGTTGGGTTTTGGGGTTTTTTTAAAAAAAAGCACCTCTGAAGCCCCTGATAGCTGCGGTGATTATCTGGGCCTGCAGCAGGTTTCCCCTTGCAGTCCCACATGCCAGCGGAATATTGGCTCCTCAGCATATTTTCCCCTTTCGATGTATGAAAAAACATAAAAGACACATGAATTTAAGCTTCCAAGGATTTCTACTCACCCATAAGAGGAGGGGGAAAAATAAATCCTGGCTGAGCTCCATTCCTTTTACCTCTGTTAAGCCCAAAGAGGGGTCCCTTTGCCAGGGCCCCCATCTGAAGGAAAGATGCAGAAAGGGAGAATCTGGCCAGGAACAGTTGTATTTTTGCACATTTTTGAGTCAAAAAACCAAGCGTGTCAATAATCTTAACAAAATAGAGCGGGTCCCACAGGCCAGCTTGTTCAGGGGGAGTTTCACAGAGGGATGAGGGAGCTAGGATGTCATCCCTGGCCACTTTTTCACCCTCCATGCAGTGAATTTATCTATTTATTTATTGCACATATTTATTATGTGTATTATGATGACACCAGAAAATAGTTTCTGGCAGCAAGTTTTGCTTTCTCGCGGGAGGCAGCTGATCTGTGGGTACACGTGGATGAACATGGTGCAACTCGCTACTAAAATATTGCTCACAAAAACCAAGCTCCATCCAAACGCGAAGGCTGAGCAGTGAGAAAGCACATCTGTGCCCATCACATAGCACCCATGACCTCACACATACGAGGAATTAGGGTGTACCCTCACTTAGGAGGCAGCTTTTGACCCCAAACTTCCCACAGATCAAGTCACAGGGGTTTTATTCAGTTCCGAAAAGGTTTTCCTCTTTTTTTTTTTAATAAGTGTTTTATATTAAAATATGTTTTAACAGGGATTTAAAAGACAGCTTTTATCCCTGTATGGGTAGTGAATACCATTTAGTGCTGCCAGCGGTTACAGGTTAATCATGTCTTGTTATATATCAGTGGGTTTTTTAATTACACCCTTATTTGTGACCTTTGCTATGAGAAAAGAGCGCACGTGCAGTACATCTACTGCAGAGAGAAACCTGGAAAGTGTGCATCAGCATACACCAAACCCTCAGGGACGGGAAGGCAAATAGAAGCATTAATAACTACAAGCTTATCCATTTAAAAAATAATCTCGTTAGCCAGTAGCAGAGCATAGCTACAAAAGTTGCTGTTGCCACGTTACCCCCACGCTGCAGCCAGAAAGAAGGAAAAAAAAAGTAATAAAATCACTCACTGCTTTTACGACAATGGAGCTGGACTCCCAGACTGGCCAAAAAACCTCTTTGATGATGATCCAGGATATTTTGGCGTGCAGGAGCAAGCGTCCCTCCTTTGCTCTGTGCTCAAGGCTTCCTGAGTGGCGTGGGGAGAAATGCAAACAGCACTGCTCTGCAAGCAGGAATTGGGGGGCTTCTGGTGCCCCCAGGTTTGGGCTCCAGCTCCTGGGCAAGGGTGTAAGGCAGGTCCCACCTGAGGATAATTTGCCCTCACGCAGCACAGATGCCCTTAAGGCTGCGGGTCCCAGCCCTGCAGGGAGGGAGGCACTGATGGGGATGCAGCGCCCTGATTTCTCTGGCAAAATAATGTGGTCCAGCCCGGCGCACATCGGCAAGGCTCTGCTAGCGTGGCAGTCTTTAAATTCACTCCTACAGCAATATATGTAGATATAAAAAAATATATAAAATATATATATTTTCTCTGGCACAGGCAAAAGGCTCGCTAGCACCATTTATTAAGGCAGCTGTGGTTCCTTTTTCAAAATACTCCAGCCGCGCATCGCATCTCTTTCAAGCTCCATCAGGGCTGTTGCCACAAAGACCATTTTCAATTCCACAAATAACTTTTTCTATAGACAGAATAAGGGGTGGGTGGGTCTTTTTTTGTACATGATGTTAAGAGTTTCCATGATCCACTCCAGCCTGTGTGTACAAACATGGGTACACTGAGGGGACACCGGGTGATTTCGGGGGGGCGTTATCTTCTCTCCTTGCCTCACCGTGACACGGAGCCCATGGAGCCTGGCTCCACATTCTTAGACAGCCCAGACATCACATCCCTAAAGCCGGTGTGGCTCCCACGGCTGCAGAGCCAGCTCTTTCCCATTCTCCCACGAACCTACAGGTTTGGGAAAAAGGGCTTGTAAATAAAGCAAAGCCCAAAAAATGGGTGATGATATCCAGAGCTGTAGGGACGCCTTGAGTCCCCCCAGAGAAAGGACATGCAGAGCCGGGATGAGCACTGAGATGTTATACCGACTGCTGGATGGATGGATGCTATACCATCAGGCTTCCAGAGCAAAAAACCAACCTGGGATCTGTGTTTCCTGCTCTGAAATCAATCCCTTAGGACTGCTGGCTGGGATTTAAATATTTACTTATCTGCTCCAAAATATTTACTTATCCGCCCTGAACAAGAAGATGGAGAGAGCAGAGAAACAGGAGTATAACGCAGTTAACAAAGGGTCAGAACCCTGCAGAAATCCATGAAATCAATCAATGAGCACTCCTTCCATGGACTTTCCTTGGCAGAGCAAAGCCAGTTCTGAAAAAACAGGGTAAATAGGAGTCAGGAGTAATAAGGAGGTGAAAAAAATAAAGGCTTGTTTCACTCCCTGAGCCTCACGCTAAGCAATTTCCAGTGAAAAGGTCAGCTAGCAGACCCAGCCAATGGAAAACAACATTTTTTTAAAAAAATATAAAAACACCCTTTGAGTTTCCTTTTTGTAAGTATTTTTGTCCACAGATCCCCTTGCTGATGCCTCCCTGGGTTGAAATGCTGCTCCTGGCAGGGAATATACCCCAATGAGGCTAAACGTCAGCATTAACTGCATCTTACTAATAGCTGCTTTTTTAATATATCTTTATATTTATATTCTATACGTTATATAGAATATATATTTTGTATGCATGTTATTATATAGAATATAGTATACATCATATTATGTATAACAATTATAGAATGTGTATTTTGTTATTGTATAATTGTGTTCTAGATAATATATACACAATAGATAATGTACAAGGTATACTGTATACAATATAGTATATATTATATATATACAATATAGTGTATATATTACTATCTCGTATACATTCTATAATTATTCTATATTCTCTCTAATACATGATCTATATCCCCCTGTTTGCTTTGTCTCCAGCTGAAGACTTTCAGAACTGCCAATCTTTTCCCTGGAGTGGTGGTTTCCTCAGGCAGGGCTGAGTGGCGGAGTGGGGGCAAGCACGGCCCTGGTCCCCCCTGTGACCCCGCGAGCCTTCTGGCACCGGTGAGCAGCACAGCCATAGTTCGGAGGGGAGGTGCTGAGCTCGGGGAGGAGGCAGAGGGGAGGAAAGTCCCGCAGGTCAGGATAGAGATGCACAGTCAAATATCTCAGCAGAGCTTGATGGTGCAACCACGGCTGGTTGGAATGATAGGAAGAAGTGAAACCATGACCTGAATTTGCAGAAAATCAATTTCCTGCAGCAATCAGGATGGGAGAATTGACGGGGACCAGGTCACCCAGCGCCCTTGAGGATGTTGTGCCCCATCTCCCAGCCATTCCCCCCACATTGGGACCCCCCTGGGCTCCCCCCTGCCTTGCCCTGAGAGCTTCAGCAAATCTCTCCAAAACCCATTCAGAGCCAGGTTTAACTTATCATCTGGGAGAGGGAGCCAGGTTTCTGCCTTCTGAGCCTGGGGAAAAGAAGAAATAAATACAGCACGGTTGATTTTTCACGTTCAAACACATTCCCATCTCCAAGGCGCTTTTTTTTTCTCCAGGCAATTGCTTTTGCCCCATGTTGGAAATCTCTTGTTAGGATGGTGGGAAAGTGGAAAGAAGCCTTTGAGTTCCCGGGTCCAGGTGATGCAAAGCCCCAGCCTTCATTACCAAGATTAAAGGGGCTGGGATTTCCTAAGCAATTAAAAACCCTGCCTAATTAAGTCAGGGCTATTAGGCAGAACTTTCAAGGATTGCTGCCAGGGGCAGGAGAAGGGGATGGGTCTGCAGCCTGACTGAAAGCAAAGGAGCCTGCAGGTAATTTCTTTAGTAAGGCAGAATAAATGGAGATTTACTGTGGCTCTGCAAAGATGGAAAGCACGCGCTCTGTTAAAAAGAAAAGGGAAAAATAGCATCAACAGCCTCCTGCAAATTGCTAAGTCAACTGTCCTACTGCATCAGCAGCAAATTATCCAAACACTGAAATACCCAGCACGGGACAAAATATTCAGGCAGGTATTTCTGCACTAAAAAAAAAAAAAAAAAAAAAAAAAGAAAGTAAAACCAAAATGCACGGTTAAGTCAAAAAGAATGAGGGACCCATTGGGAATTGGAACTCTTGCACCCACAGCAGTAACCATCCCAATGTTTAAAAAAAAGCATCCCTTACTATTTAAGAATGCTATTTTTCTTTCCACCCTCCACATTTGAAAATGCTGCCAGTGGCGGGAGGTGCAGGCAGCAGATGAAAGGAGCTGCTGGGAGAGAAGGAGCGCGTGCTCCTGCTTTTGTGCTCCCCATCCTATTTTATCAACCCTCCATCCAGGCTGTCGCCCATACCAGCGACTTCCCCATCGCCGTCTCAGCCACCAGCCTCTGCTCCCCCCGCTGCGAGGGAAGGGGGAGCACTGGAGCCCTCATTTGCATCTTGTTTTGATTAACTTTATTTTTCACTCCTCCTTTTCTCTTTTCCTTAAAAAAAAATTATGCTTTTAAGTACTACCCTTTGCTGAACAGCTAAACCCTGCCCCTAGCATCACCTTGGCACTGAAAAGGCAGGTCTGGGGGGGGAGTAATGGAGACCCCCAAACCTGATGCCGTGGCTGCTTTTCCCCCAGCCACATCCATAACTAAAAAAGTTGGGAAGAACCAACAAAGATGTCCAAACCTTAAAAATAGCCAGGTCTGCAGTGACTGGGATCTCTGTGAGTCCTATTCCAGGCTACATATATATGCACCCATGGAGCCACAAATACATATCTCTGTGTGTGTATACACATACACACAGATATGGATATATGTATTTATGTATATATGTGTATATATACATGTGTGTATATATATTTGTGTATCTATGCAAATATATACACACACGTGTGTATATATATATATTTGTGTGTGTATGCTGCACCTATTTAGGGAAAAAGTGAGGATGGTCTTGAAAAACCTGACACAATTCCATGCATCCACCAAATCCAGGTGACGACATCCCGGCCTTTCAGAGCTGCTTTTCAAATCACACCCTGCTCACAATTAAGCATCTGTCTAGACAGATTGATTTTTAATTTACAATATTTTTATTGCGTCCGAAAGAACCCCAGAAATTCTAAGGCAGTTTCGGGGCTCCCCCCTCCCTCCCCACACCCCACAGTTTTTGGGAAAACAGTCTTTTTCCTCTCTCCCCGCGCTGAGAGGAAAGCAGCCGGGGGGTCCCCCCCCACCCCCCCACCCCGACCCTACACGAAGTCCCCGCGGAAAGGGCGGGAGGTGCCCCCCTGCGCCTGCCACCGGCCCCGCAGCGTGCACAGGGGCTTGCCCTCCAGGCTCTCCAGCTCGGGGAAGCCCAGCTGGTTCAGGACCTCGTAGATGCCAGCCACTGCCGCCACCTGAAAACAGAGGGAGAAGAGAGATTTAACCCCTGCCCGAGCATCACTCTCCCAGGTGAAGAAGCCCAGGGAAGGTCCCCAGCATCTCCCAGCGTCCAGGTACCCACCCGCCTCCCACAGCCCCTGCCGGCTGCTGCTCTAACATTTTATAAGCTGCTTCCTCGCTGCTGGGGTCAGCCGTTGCAGGGTTTGTTGGCTTTGGCACTCTTCTGCCAAAAAGCTACAATGGCGCCTTGTTTTTGCTAAAAATGCAAGGATTATGCAGCGGGAAGGGGCGCTTTTGGGGTCAAAGGCTCCTTGTATCCAGAGTTTGGGTGTATTTCCCCACCTCCAGCAAACGGGGGGACAGGGCAGATGTAAACCCACACGTTAAAGATGCCTCATTAAAGATGCTGCGTTTAAACCCACGCATCCCACATCCAGCCGACAGCAAGCATCACACATCTCCACCAAAAGATGGTCCAGCTCCAGCCACCGCCTCCCAGGCAATGCAAACACCAGCATAACCGGGATGCCACGCCGGGGTGGGCACCGGCCATCCCCCCCCGCCTCCTCGCTGCGGCCCCTTCCAGCGAGATGGGGCAGGGGGGGGTCGGTGAGCAGAGCTGGCAGCCACCACTTTCATCTCCCGCCCGGCGGATCAAACATGCCAATATGAATTAGCGGTGCTGGCGGAGGCAAGCAAAGGGGTGAGGTTTTCTCCCACTACGGCAGGCACTGCCCACTTATCACCGTGCAAACAGGGAGAGAAAAAACTAATCTCTGCATCGTAATAGAAATAAATAATAAAAATAATAAAATTAAAAAGCAATATAATAAAACTATAAAAGTAATAAATTATAAATAAAATAGTGATAAAAATAATAACATTTAAATGAATAAAATATAAAACAAAATAATAATAATAATACCACCACCATAATTAAAATTGCCCTGTCCCCAGCTTTCCTTTCTCCCCTCTTACTCTCCTCTCCTGCAAAATAACCCCCCTAACCCCACAGGGAGCAGCACACACCCCCACGCCCCCCATCACTCGCACCACCTCCAAAGTCCCTTTTTCAGGTCCAGAGCGTCCTTCTGCTGCAAATTTACAGCCCCCTCAACACTTGCATATGAAGCAATGTGCCCCAAACAAATTCAAGACCTATAGCCCCCCATGAGCAGGAAATATGGGTAATTTGGGGTCTCTCACCCACCCCCCATTCCATTTTTTCAGGTGGCTCCCAATTCTCTCGGATGCCCAGCGCCAGCATCCCCATCCTCCCGGGCCCTCCGTCCCCTGTGCCGCCTGTCCCAGCCATGCAAGGCAAAGTGGGGTTGATTTTAATTATTCTTTCCTTTCACTCCCCCGACCTGTTTGGCTGGGATATTCTATTTTTACAATTCTGCAATTACAACTGGCAGATCAAAATAAACCCCTGGGAAACTCAAAAAGAGGAGAAAAGGGCAGGTCTGGGGTGGGAGGAGTTCCCCCCTCCATGTGGTGGGATGCCACCCATCTCCAGTGACCCACCTGGCTTTCTATGAGACCCACCAGCCTGGTGAAATGGGAGCTTGCCTGGAGCAAAGGGAACGCGTACGATGTCCCCAGCAACCATATGGAAATCATATGTAAAATAAAGACGAGAGTCTGCTTCCCAGTGCCCTGAGGCTGAGCAAGGTCTTGCTGGCAGCTTAGGCAGGGAAAGCCTCACCTCGCGCATCCAGAGGCTGAAGGGCCGCTGCCAGGAGTCCCTCTTCTCCAGATGCAGGTAGGCGTTGAAGAGGATCAGGTAGATGTAGCGCTCCAGGTACTGCAGGCTCCTCAGCTGCAGCATCCGCGTCTCCTTCTCATCCTTGCCCGACCTCCCCTGGAAGGAGCAAGAAACCAGCTGAGATGCCCGTGGTACCCGCCTCGGGAGAGCATCTGAGAGGCAGCTCCTCGTCCACGGTCCTGCTCTCCATCCCACAGAAGTTTGGTGGTGAAGGACCCACAAGGACCCCCTGCGCTAGGCAAATGCCATATATACCACTGCGCACCGGCCCTCCGACCCCGTTATCCCCCCCGAGGAGCCCAGCCCAGCCTGCAGCCCCCGCCTCCCCTCCAGCCGAAGAGGGAGGACTACTTCAGAGACAAAAATAAGCGCATCCTTCCAGCCTGTTTCCGCCGTGGCTTGGCAGTCCAGGCTCTCATTACCTTGTGGTTTCCAGCATATAAAAACTTCCCCTTTACCGTGCAGGCCTCAAAAATAGATGAGGGATTGCTAAATGCATGGGGTGTGTGCCCAGGAGCCAGGAATAGGTGCCCAGGTGCAAACCATACCCAAAACCATGAGCTCCTGGACAGCAAAGCATACCCCCGGGGAAAAACATGTCCCTTTCCAGCATTCCCCGGTCGGATTGAGCCTCTGCTGCCAGAGGAGAAGCCACAGCAGCCACCCAGCAGCCTGCTCTGAGGTTGGTGGCCATCACACCTCCTATTATTATTTTTTATGTATATATATATATAATTATATTATTGATATAGCTGTTATTTTAAGAATAGATGAGCCCTGCAGTGATGTCCCTTCTAGGAATAAATAATAAATAAGGAATAAACAGCCAGCTGGCATAAGAGCCGTGATCCGTCCGTCCCGCTGCGAACCCTGCAAACCATCCCAAAGAGCAGCAATTCCTCGCTCCGGTGTCAGCACCAACCCGCTCTCAGGGACAAGCCCGCTCCGCTTTCTCTGGGTCCTTCCCCAGCCGCTTGCTGCCACGGCACACAGACATTTCCACCCGCAGGCTTTGAAAAATCAAGGTTTGTTCAACCCACTCACACCCCTACTCATGGCAGCACCAGGCAAGCAGTTCTGCCCTTGGAAAAGGTGTCTCCTCAGCCTGTGTGTGCCAGTATTTGCAGGGAGCAGATCCTATTATCCTATTATTTATAATTTTATTATAGGATCCTATTTATTTTTTATTCTATTATCCTATTATTTATCATGTTATTATATTCTCCTATTTATTTTTATTCTATTATCTTAGTATTTATCATTATATTCTATTTAATTTCATTCTATTATCCTATTATCTTTTTATTATCCTACCGTTTATATTTTATCCTATTATTTATTATTTTATTCTATTCTCCTATTTTTTCCTCCCAGTTAGGGGTAGGAAGGAGTAGGAACAAAAAAAGCAAGTACCAGAGCATCTTTTCTTTCCCTCCTGCTTGCCCTAACCCTGCAAAGCATCTCCTGGCAGGCTCCCAAAACTACAAAGCAGCGTCAGCCCTGGGCGCACAGCATCCGTCCCGTGACGCTGCTGGTTCACCCAAACCCCACGTTTCTCTAAACACTAATCACGGCATAATTAAAAGTCCATTCGGGCAATGCCTAGACTATACAATTCCAGTAATTCTCCTCTTCAAGCTGCCCATCGCTGGGGAAAAAGATAAAAATAAATAAAAATTAAAGCATTGGCACGTGCCTCCCCCCGGCCCAGCCAAATCCAACGGGTGGATGGAGCAGCTCAGAGGGAAATGCAAAAAATGCAGGTGGCGACAAAAGGCTTTTCCTAGGGCAGAGGGTGCAGGGGGAGCGGATGACTCTCTCCTTATCTCGCTTTCCCACCGGGCTGCCAGGGCGAGTTGGATACGGCCAGCCCGGAAACAGGATACGGCCCAGCAACACCCATGTGCTGGTCCTGACCGCCAAGCGCCGGGAAGAGGGGCAAGGAGGTCACGGGAATTGTCTTCCAAAAGAACCCACAGTGGGAGCAGCCGGGTGAGCCTGCTCTGCTGGGGTCTTCCTCCAGGGACCTCCAAGGCTGAGCATAGAGGCAGGAGCCGGCAGCAAGGCGGGGGATCATTCTGGGTCACCAGAGAGCATAATTAAATTCATAAGCAGGCAGCCGCTCATTTAGCAAGGGAGTTTTTAGCTCTGCAGCAGCAAAGGATGCAATAAAGTAGGTGAGACTTCCCACCAGCTACGTGGCCACCTCCCCGTAATACATAAAGAGGGGGAAAAACAAAATAAAATTACTTATCGCAAATAATTTCACAGTAGCCATTGCTGCAAATAGTCAGGTCACCAGTAGCTCATCCCACAGAGCTTAGGTTTTTCTCTCCCAGCCCCAAAAAAACACAGAGACAAATGCTCAGGGAGCTGTGGATGTTACCGGGTGATTAAATGCTTTGGTTTTTCTTCCCCCAGTCAATTGTTCACAGCTGTTAATTGAAAACAGGGGTCGATGGCAGCTGTGGGCAAGACCATTGCTGGCAGGGACGTGGGTCGATCCAGCCCAGGCACGGACAATGCCGAGCCCTGAGCTCAGCCCTTCCAAGGCCCCAAGAAATACTTACACAGCTTAAAAAAAAAAAATCTAATAAAAATTACCCTTTCTCCCCTTCATCAGCTCCACAGAAGCTCCCATGTAAAATCAGGCTGTGGCTCACAGGCTCGGCCAGCACGGCTTCCTGCACGCACCTGGATGGGTGCCCTCCCGAGGATGGGTGCCCTCCTGAGCTCGAAGGAGCCAGAGGAGCCTTCAGGGCTGGGAGCGGAGGGGGATGGACCGGCCCTGCCCTCTGCCGGCTGCGTGCCGCTGGACGGACAGCTGGGATGCTGGCTGGGATGAGGGATGGTGTGGGATGGGGGATGTGGGATGCTGAATGGGATGAAGAACGGTGCCAGATTGGGATGCAGGATGGTGCGGGATGCGGGACTGCGCCAGATAGGTGGGATGCTGGGATGGTACCAGGCAGGCAGGATGCTGGCCAGGAGGCAGGATGACACCAGGCAGGCGAGATGCAGGACAGCACTGGGTGACCATGGCCAAAACAACCCTGGCACCTCTCTGGTGACATGTCAGAAAGCTTCAGCCCAAGAAACCATCCAGCTTCAGCCGGGCTGGTCCTGGAGCGTGCGGTGCGAGGGACCCGGGCGGCCCCGTGCCGATGAGGAAGAGGGCACCCAGGAGCCACTCACCTGCCGGTAGGTGCAGATGATGATTTCTCGGAGGTGGTAGTGCATGGGTGTCATGGTCTCGCTGACAGTGTCCAGGGCCATGTCCACCTCCTTCTTCATCCGGTGACCGTCGGGCAGGAGCTGGACCACCCTCATCACCACCTGGAGCATGGGCACAAGTGGCAGGGGCCTCACTGGGTGCCTCCTCATCTCAACCCAACTGCTCCATCCCTGCCCAGGAGAGGACCTCGCCCCTCCAAACAAGCAGCTGTGGCTAAGGTAGCAAGCAGTGGGGTTCAGTGGGGGATCCTGAAACAGAGTCAGGCCCAAGGACTCACCTCGAACTCCCCTTTGGTGTATTTGGCGTCAGGCACGCTCACGATTTCCTCATCGCTCATCTCGGGGATGCCCTGGGGCGGTCAGAGAGACAGGCCGTTACGGGACGCATGGCCCCATTCCCGCTGCCCAACAGCTGAGCAGAAATAAACAGACCCCAAACCCAACCCACCAGGACCCCAGGCATCCTCCGCCTCCCCTCTGCACCGGCAGAGAAGCCCAACATTTTATGCCCATCTGCTCTGCTGGCCTTAGCCCTCTGTCCTGAGGTGGGAGCTCTCAGGAATGGGGTAAAGGCTCACCAGGGATGCACCCACACTTCTCCTGGAGCTCGCTGGGGGCTAGGCACAGCAAGAAGCCAACGAACAGGCATCCACACCCTGCAGCCCACCCTGGCCCTCCCCACACTACTTTTAGCTCTCCTGTTGTGTGATGGCTGCTGCGGGCTGTGCTGAGCTTCCCCAGCAGCCCCTGCTCCGGCCCGACCCCCAGAGAGGGCTGCAGACCCCAGTACCCACGTTGAAGTGCCAGAGGGTGAGAACAGCAATGACCATGGCCGTGGTGGTCCTGCCCCGGCCACTGGAGCAGTTGAACACGAAGGCCGCACGCGAGTCCTCGGCCAGGGCACTCTTCATCACCTCCAGCAGCCGGTCAAAGTCCTGCCGGGGGTGAAGCCAGTGGGTTTTTTTGCAGCCCGTCATGGGTCAGCACAAGCTGCCCACCTCCCTTCCCCAGCATGGGATTCCCCTTGTCATACAGTCCCCAGGCTAAAATCCCTGGCTTCTTGCTGCTGGATCCAAGCCAGCAGCCTCCCCTCCATCCCTGGCTGGCTGAAGGCACCCAGGGTCTCCATGCAGCATCTCCCAGGGACTCTCCCTGCCCCAGCAAGCACCCTGCACCAAGCCTGGGCACGCCACCATAGTCCCAGGGCTGGGTGGCACCGAGGACCCAAGGGCCATTCACACCGCAGCAGCAGGGATGGCTTGGGAAGGAGGCAGTAGCACTGTCCCGTCCCCAGGGTACCTGCTCCTTGGGAGCACAGAAGTCAGGGATGGGGATGCGGCGGTAGGTCAGCCCCTGGCAGGCGTTCTTCTGCTGGCTGAATATCTCCTGCGTGGTCAGGCAGCTCTTGAACATCTTCATCTGCTTCTCCACCTCCAGATACACCTCCAGCCACTTCTGGCACTTCAGCAGGTCACCCTTCAAGGTAGCCTCTAGTTTCTGCAGAGGATGGGAGAAACCCTCACCATAAGACCCGCTCCTCTTAATTTTTTCAGGA
Organism: Strix uralensis; assembly: GCF_047716275.1. Lineage (NCBI taxonomy): Eukaryota > Metazoa > Chordata > Aves > Strigiformes > Strigidae > Strix > Strix uralensis. The sequence continues at coordinate 4,747,752 of NC_133978.1, read as the reverse complement.
TTTTAAGTATTTTTTTTTAGATGCAGGCTCACATCCATCCCGCAGTCAACTCAAAACCTCACATCAGGTCCTGTCCACCACTTCTGCCAAGGACCATGGTCCCCACCATGCTTGACGGGAGCCTCAGGAGCATCATCTCCCACCACCCTGGGCAGCTCCTCCATGCAGACACGCTGCTGCTGGCAGCCAAGCTCCTCCACCGCCTGTCTCCTCGGGAAGCCCAGCTGGGAACATCTGCTCTCCTTTCCCCGGGTGCCTTTTACCCTCACTTTCCAGCCACACTATAAATTCTTCAGGGGAGGATCTCTGCTTTGCTCTGCCTCTGCAAACTCTTACACAGTGACAGCCAAGTCAGAGGACTCTGTTATTTTTGCAGTATGATAAAGAGAGGGACAACCACCTCGTTTGGCATCAGCTGGGCTGTCCCCAGCCTCCAGCGGACACAGAGGGCACGAGCCAAGCACAGCACCTGATGCAATCACTGTCCCTCATTGCCGAAAGAAAAAATTCCTGAAACAAGCAGCGTCAGGGGTGGTGAGGGACTATGAAAGCCTGCAGACATTGCCCACGAGAGCTCCCAGGACGGGGAGATCAGCCCTTCCTGGCTGGGTGGACACCCCCACACCACACCCAGCATCTCTCCATCAGGCCGGAGCTCACCTCCAGCTGCTGGGGCGAGGCAGTGGGCACAGGGATCAGCTCCTCCAGGTGGTCGGGCTCCCGCAGCGTATAGATCTGCTCATTTCCCTCCAGGACCACTTCTTCCCGGAGGTTGATCCAGACGATGCGGGCGTGCTTCCTCTTGGCATCCGTCAGGTACCGCAGGACGCTCCCCAGGGTCTAGGGGAAGGGGTGGGCAAGGGTGATGGGAAGGCCAGGAGCCCATCGCATGTGACCCTGCGGGGTGCGTGGCCCTCACCTTGGAGCTGGGCTGTGCCGTCCCGTAGACGGGCATCTTGGGCACCCGTCGGAAGTTGGCCACGCTCATCTCCTTGGCGGTGCTCAGCACGTCCGGGCAAAAGCGCTCGTCCGCCACCTGCAGCGAAGAAAAGCCAGGGCAAGGGGTGGAAGGGAGCTCCCAGCACACGGTCCCTCCTCAGGAGAAGTCCCCAAACCCTTTCAAGACCAGCAAGCCAGGGCTCAGAGCTGCACAGCTGCATTTCAAAGGTGGGAGATGCTCTTCTTGCAGCAAGACCATGCCAAAGCAGCAGCAAGCCACCAACAGCTCTGGCCTCCTTCACCCCGCCACAGCCAAGGACCACCAAGAAACATGAAGCCACAAGCCAGGCTAGCAGTTTAGGCTTGTGTCATGGGGTGCTCCAGCGTGCTGGTACCCTGGGTCTGTGGGGATGGACACATCCGTGAGCACAGGGGTTCTCTGGCCACATGGCATGCCAAGGATGCCAGCAGGACATGGACCTGAGACCCCAACACGGACCTGAAGACCCCAAGACTCAGCACCTGCCCTACAACAGGGAAACCCCCTCACTCCTCCCACCCCACCAAACCTCTTTTGAGGGCAAGCATGCCAGGAAGGTGCCATTCCCAGGGGAGGATGAGGAGCTGCCAGCCCCATCCCTACAACCAGCACGGGTACTCACCAGCACTCGTGTCCCCTTGGTGACAAGGTCCCCGGTGACGGTGAGCTCCGACGAGTTCATCTCTGCCTGCAGCCGGTAGAGCTCGGGGTGCCGGCACATCCACCTGCTGAAGCTGAGGGCAAAGCCCAGGGGGTACTGCCGGCGGGGGGCCGGGGGGGGGACGCGCCGTCAGCCTGGGCTCGCACCCCCTGCCCGGACACAACCCATGACCCCACCAAAAAACCTGCATTTGCTTGGGAAACTCAGAGGTGGAGACCCCTTCCCTCCCACTACACGGGGAAGAAAAAAAAAAAAAAAAAAAAAAAAAAGAGTAACGGATGGGTTTTAGGGTTGGTGGGGTTTTTTTTACCTGCTCGTGAAGGTAGTAGTTGAAAGCAATCAAGTAGAAATAGCGTTCAAGGCTCTGCAAAGTCCTCTGGAGGAAATATTCTTTGGTGCTGCTCCCCTGAAAGCAAAGGCAGGTGGGATTCATGATGCCCAACGCTGACCGGCACTGCAGCCCTGAGCAGACCAGGAGGCTGGGGAAAAAGCCCTACACACACTTGTTTGTGGCTGGCTTAGAAGAGAGACAAGCAAGTAGCAAACAGGCCCAGGGCCTTTTTTTTTTATGGAGCAGTTTTTTACAGGGAAGAAGGGCAGAAATTTAAGCTGCTCAGAAGTTTTTTTGCGTATTCATGCTAACTTCACCAAGCTGCCTGTTTGGAAAGAAACCACTTCCAAAGTAGAAGAGGAGGGCGAAAACCTACAAAACCTAATCTGGAATATAGGTTTTTGATGTCTTTTTTTTTTTTTAAAAAAAACATTTCAAGTTTTCCATATTAAAAGATGCTTAAATACAAAAATTTGATTTCAGCTCAAACAAAACCTTCCCTTTAGTCCAAGGACACACCAGGAGCGGTTCCAACCCAACCCAAGGGGCATTGCTGAACCAGGGAGGTACACTGTCCAGATGCTAATGGGAGACACAAACCCAGGGGGAGGGTTAACACAAGGTCCTGCACCCACCCCGGCCACCTCCGTGGCCTTCAGCTGAGATGCTCAGGCAGTGGCATCCCTGGAGAGAGAGAGGTCCCCGTGCCAGCGATGCCACAAGTAAGGAAGTGGAGAGCCTGCCAAAGACATCACCTCCCAGCCCCATGCTCCAGGTAATGCAAGGAATGGTCAGTGACCCCTTGGGGACCCCCCATCTGCCTTCTGAGGCCAGTGGGACATCCAGAACCTGCTCCAGCATCAGCATCTCATGGGGGGTGACAGACCCCAGAATGATGGGTGACACTAAAACTTAAATGAGAGCAAGACACGCTTATTAAGTAGAGACATAAGCCCCACACGCTGTAATATCCTCCATTTCCAAGTGTCTCCTCTTTCCCTTCATCCCCAGAAGCATCATGATGCCTATATAGATGGCTTCAAGCGTGCTCCCCTCCTCCTCATCTTCATCATTACCCAAACCAGGCATGTTGCCCCAGCACAGCTCTCTCCTCCCTGGGAGGAAAGCTCAAACCCTCAGGATCTTCCCTAATTCAGAAACCACCCCCACGCTGCCTCAGGGCAGGGTTTGTAGGAGCATCCCATCCAACAAATTAACCCTCAACACCGGCACTGGCAAAGAAGCACCCAGATGGGGCCCACGAGCATCCCCCGAGAGCCCATCAGGATCCCCTCCCCAGAGTACAAAGGAAAATCCTATAAGATGCGGCCGTATATGTACAGGGGGCAGCTTGGCAAGCGGGGTTTGTGCATCTCTGGTATTACATGGCTGACTCATGAATATTTACTTGTTCTCCGCAAGAGAAATCCAGCCCACTGTCATCTATCAAGAGGCAGGGCAGCGGGCTTTGCTCTGGAAACTCAAAACAAAGCCTTTGAGGATGGAGCTGTGCTGCGGTTTGCTGGTGGCACCGCTTGGGTTCCTGCAGTAAAAATCAGCCCTGTGCTCTCACCCAGGGTAAATCTCTAATTATTCCTCATAAATAGGCTTTTGATGAAAAGAGGGATGATCCGCTCGCGTTTGAGCCATGGAGAGCTGGGTACCACGTGGGACTGGCTGCAGCTCAGCATCCCACACACCTACCCCTGCCTCATCATTGCCTGAGGACTTAAATCTCCACTTTTGCCCCCCAACGCAGGGCAGAAACCCACAGTCCAGTGTGACATCATTCCTCCGTGCCCAGAAACGCCCTTCCTCTTCTCAAAATCAAGCAGGGCTCTGCCAGCTCACCCAGCAAAGCCCCCCCAGTACCACCTGCAGCCCCTCTGGCCCTACCAAGTCCAGGCTGGTTTTTTGATGGCCGAGCATCAGCCCCTCTCCCCTACTCATCCTCCCTCCCTATCCCCAGCACATTTTCCTGGCCCCTCGCCACTGTTTAAACCTGCTCTTGCTCCACGCAGACTTCAAATAAACACTTCTTGTAGCTAATTTACAGCAGTCCCCCAGCCATTTGTTTCCCCGGCATTGAGGATGATATAGAGCAGCCTTCCCCAGTGGGGAAAAGTCAGGGAAAGGCTTCGAAGCAGCAGGAAAGACCCCTGCCCCGTGCCCAAGCTTCCCCCGCTGTACAAGAGAGTACCTGCCATCACATGAGCAGCACCAAATGTACCCAAATCCACCCTAAAAGGGGACAGGGTGGGTAAAATTTGGAGTTTGCCACTAAACGCCAAAAAAGCGACAGTAAATGTTTTCTTTTCCCACTGCTTAATCATTTTCATGGTGCTTTTCTGCTCCAGCCTATCTGCTTTGGCCGCACAGCGCCTGTTTTTAGATTTTGCCCTTTACAACCGGCCCCAGCACTTTCACTCCACGTTCAGCATTTAAATGGGAAAATTAATCTCCAAAGAGGCTGGGATCGGGGCAGCACTTCCATCTGAGCATCCTTGCTCCCTCCCTCCCTCGGTGAGGAGCCCTCTGGCCAGACAGGGGAGACCCCAGCTTTGCAGGGTGGGAAACTACCCTGATGGCTTTTCAAAACAAAGGGGGAAAAAAAAATAATCTACAGATAGAAATGTTTGATCTTGAGTGACTGTATTTGCAGAAAAACCTCTAAGCAATGATCCTTCCCAGCTCCCAAGGACTTTTACCAGCCAGGCTGGTATGGATTTTCCGATTTTAGAGCTGACAAAACCAGGGCACGGGATATTATTTGCCCCCAAGGTCATCTACCAGAAGCAGCGGCAAAGCCCAAAACAGCCAGCTTTCCCCCAAATCCCAGCCTGCTCAATGTTATGGCTCTTCAAGGATTGGGAAAAAAACAATAAAAGCTCCACAACCTTCCAGGTTTCACATCCCTGGGACATTTCCAGCTCACAGGAAGCTTCGGATTTCCAGAATTTACATTCTTCTCATCCCCACGCAGGCAGCTTGCAGCTTGATAAATTACTCCGCATGAGCCGCTTGCATCTGAGCAATTCTCTAATTAACATACCTGGATCTGATAGTCCTCCCCAATCCCTTCCAGCTTCTTCTTGTACTCGTAGATGGCTTCCTTCATGTCGTGCATCTCCGAGCAGGAGGCGATGGCACCGTCCACCTTACAAGGAGCAAGTGGAAAGCCGCTCAGCGAGCCCCGAATCAGGGGGGGGCTGACCTCACGCCCTCCTACCCACCCTGCTAGGGGTTTTGCCAGCACCCCCTTACCTCCTCGACTATCTGCTGGCCTTTGGGGACCATCTCAATGAAGGTCTGGATGACCCGAAGCCTGTCCCTGGGAGATGTTTTAGGCAGGTGGGGGAGGCTGGGGTGGGAGAAAAAGGAGATCAAACCGGACCTGGGGGCACAGGCATCCCCCCCCGCCCCGGCCCTGGGGGCTCCCCTACTTACTCAGGCTTCTGGGAGGCTCCTCGGTGGTGGTGGAGGACGAGCGTGCCCATGGCCATGGCGAGGTTGGTCCTGCCCACACCGGTCTGGCAGCCGAAGAGCAGTGCTGGCGGGGGTCTGCCGGGGTCCCGCAGCAGCAGGCTGGGGCTCTCCTAGGAGGGAGGGACAGAGGGATGGGGACCACAGGGGCATCCAGGAGAGCCGACTCTGCCACCGCAGTGGGGCTGGGGTGGAGGTGACAGCCCTGCCCCAGAGTGGAGGGGTTGGTGGCATCTCCCCTTTGCTCAGGGAACAGTGTGGATGGACCAGGACGGCATAATAGGCAGTCAATCCATCCACTGCATCCCCCTGCCCCGCGCCCTCTCCGGGTGCCAGTGGATGTTGGCCTGTCCACCCCACTGGAGATGTTCCCACCACCAGTCCCTAAGTCGCTGAGATTTCATCTACCAAGCTAAAAAAAAAAACCAACACAAAAAAGAGAGGCCCTGCCATCAAAAGCCTTTGCACCAAATACAGATCATTTCTCCCAAACCCATTTAGGGAAGAGCCACCTGCACAGAGATGCTGGGAGGTGGCAAGGGATGGTCACCTCCAGCCAGGGGTAGGGACAAGCAGCTGGACAACACGGACTTCTCCAGCAGGGTCTACAGCAATGGGAGTAGGATGCAACCGCAGGCACGGGCACCCTCTAACGGGCAGCGTAAAGCCAAAATCAGAAGAAGATGCTGTCAAGGAGTCACGCTCCCCGATGTGGCACGCTTGCTCAGGCACAGGAGCAAATCCCAACCCAAAGTGGTCCCCTGGACCAGGCGCTTTTCCTCGGCTCACCCTGAGGAAGCGGATGAAAGCGTCGAACTGCTCCTCCAAAGGGGCTCCCTCGGCAGGCAGGGGCAACCGGTGGTACCTGCCGGGCACAGGGACAGCCCCTGTTAGGAGGATGGGGCTGGGAGGGGGCCTTTGTCCCCACCACGGTGGAGGACATGTGGCTTAAGAGGGTATCAAGAGCCCAGCTTGCAAAAGCAAAGCCACCAACCACACGTGAGGAGGAGGAGGAGGAGGAGGAGGAGGAAGGGCAGCACCTGTAGGAGGGCAAGAGGAAGACGGGTCTGCGGTAGACCTCCTCTGTCACCTGGATGTCCTCCTCACACTGCACCCGCACGGTGTGGGGCTCATCCCGCAAGCGCTCGATGTCGTTGTAGACATAGTAGATGCTCTCGCTCAGCTGTGCGAAGTCATGGATCTAGCGGAGATGGGGACCCCCATCAAAACCCATGTCATGCCCACCCCCTCCCACAACCCCTCCTCCTCTCATCTTTGAGCCGGGGCGGGGGGGTCCGTGTACCCCGTTATCACTGGGGTGATGACCCCCCACCATCCCACCTCACCTCCTTGCGGATGGCCAGCTCCAGGCTCTCCGCCCGCAGCCCCCGCTGCAGGTGCTGGAGGTTCTCGTGCAGGTTCTCCTTGCCCCGGGGGGTGTAGGACACAAAGTCCCCCTCCAACCTCAGGAAGACCACAGGCTCCTCGCGGACGCAGAAGAAGACGCACTCCTGCAAAAAGGCAGAGAGGCTGCCCAAAAAGCTCTCTTGGCTTTTTCCCCCTCAACTTCCACCTTCCCACCAACCTTGTGGCCCTCTCTCTGCAGCTTCTGCAGCACGAGCTTGAAGCCATTGAGGCTGGGTTGCCCCATGCCAAACACGGCGTAACCTCCTTTGGCTTGTCGGAAATTGGGAGCACCGCAGCTGCTGGTAGTGTTCAAGACGTCTAATTTGCCGTATACATCCCTGACCATGAAATATTTCCCCTGCAAAACAAGACGGGCAGAGAGAAGACGGGGAATAAGTGGATTTGAGTGAGCAGGCTTGAAGGCAGCTGGGAAGAAAAGTGGCTTTTTCTTGGTGATCTTCAAAATTAGTCCCAAAAAACCCCAAGGTCCCCAAACCCCAGGCTGAAATGGGTTCAGCACGTGGTGGTGGAGATGCTCACCTGCACAAGGTAGTGTTCCAGCGTGGCCTCAGAAATGCGTCCCACCGTGTAGTTGGCCTTCAGCAGGTCATCGTGGATTTGAAACTCCTCCCTGCAGTTGTACCTGCAAAAGCCACGCGCAGGTGGGTAAAGGCAAAAAAAATAACGGCATAGGTAAAGATTAAAATTAAAAAAGCAGAATTTAGGGAAGAGGGCGCAGAAAAACAGAGGTCTGGAGTTGCAAGATGATGCCGAGGACTTACGTGATGACCACGGGCGCCACTTTGTTGGTGATGATGGACTTGGCCTTGCTGTTGTGGAGCCCCAGGGTCTGGAAGGAGTGGATGCTGAGGGAGCGCTGGTCCTCCATGCTGCCGTCACCCGGCGCCCCGCTTTCCAGGGGGGATGCCGAGACTGCCTGCTGCGCCGCGCTGGCCGTCGTACCCATAATCCGCGGGCGGCTGCGCCGGGACGGGGAGGGAAAACAAGGAGGGAGGGAGAGGGAGGAGGAATTATTTTTTTTTTCCAGATGCTCCCGTTTTAGGAAGGGAAAATCCCGGGCGAGCGCAGGGCACCCCCCCCCTCCTGCCGACAGCCGGCGAGGAGAGGCCCATTTGGGAAGAAACGCTAAACCAGCCCTTTCCCTCCCGCTCCCGCAAAGGGCTTTCTTCCTCCCTGACTGCCTGCCATGTGCCTCCCTCCATCCGGGAGGGTCTGGACTCAGAGGAGCTGAAAGTGGGGCTGAGGAGTCAGGGGAGAGGGGGAAAAAAAAGGCAAAACGCTGAATCCGGCCCCCCCAAATCTGCTGAGTCAGCAGATGGCACTGCAGAGGGAGATGGCAGCACAGCCTTTAGCCTCATGCGCTGGTTTCCCAGTGCCTGTAAACCACTCCAGGGTCCCTCCCCAGGCAGAAAATGCTTGAGCAGCAAGTAAATATTACTAAAAATTTAGTAATTTAGGATTTTAGAGCTGCCCGGTGTGCCCGGGGCAGTGAGAGAGGCTCCGGGAGGTCGCTCCTCAGTCCAGGCTGTGCAGGCATGTGTGCGCACACACGCGTGTCAATGCATGTGCAAGCAGAGGAGTAGCCAGGGGGGTGGGAGGCAGCAAGGAGGAAAGGTTCCCCCCCCTGCACAGCAATAAATAATCCTTCAGTGCTGAGAAACCCCCTTGATTGCACCGGAGGCACAGGGAGCCTCAAGGCAGCAGGACGAGGGATTTCCGTCAGCTATTAATGAGCAAAGCTGCCTTTAAAGCAGCTGGTTATTCCCACATTGGAGGAGCACCCTCTCCCCCAGGGCAGGTGGGGGACCCCAAAAGCAGACACCCGCCCTCCCTAGGGAGCTCATCCCTAAACAAGGATGAAAGCAAAAGGGCCAGCCCAGGGTGGGGGGGCTGGCGGTGGCCAGGAGCATCCCACCACAGTTGACCGGTCCAGGACAATGCACTGACTGTCTGCGCCAGCCAGGGCTGGATCCTGGTAACCAAATGAAGCGAGAGATGGCAAGGGGGTAGCCTGGAAAAAATAAAAAAACCCTCCACCCACTCCCACTGAGACGGTCCCAAATCAAATCTCCTCTGTGCTGATGCTGCATGGGGAATATCCCCGGCAACATCCAAAGGGAGATGGTACCTGCTCGGTGGTGATGCACAGCGCTGGGAAACCCGGGGTGGCTTTAACCCAGCCCTACAAATGCTTTTGCAGTTGCTTCTACTGCCTTGCAAGCCACACAGGATCAGTCCCTTACTGCAATCCCAGGGAATGCAATGCCCCCAGCAGCTGCAAATGCTTCAAGGGGGGAAAAGCCTCCGGAAAATGTGCTATTTTGAGACGGCCGTGCCCCGGCACAGATTTTCCCCTCCTCCCCATCTTCCTTCCCTGCTCCACAGAAAACTTGTTGCTCTACCGTGAATTTTCTGCACCATTAGGCAGCCTGGTTTCTTTTACACATGAGAGAAAGGGAAAAAAAAACCCAGCTGTTTCAGGCCAGTGCCATTTCTCCAAATCCCCTTACGCTTTTCTTTCACATAAACAGTGTCAGGGCAAAAATAAAGCAAAAAAAAAAATATAGGGAGGTTTCAAGTGTTTCAGAGCAGGCACTCGTGGCTTTGGAGAGAGCTCAGCCAGCGAGCCGGAGCAGGGCGTTCAGTCAGGACACTTTTTTTTTCTTTATTTTGCTCAGAATCGGTGCATCTTTTCAAAAGCAGCGAGCACAGCCCAACGAGCCATACCGATCCCTCTGGGTTTGCTCCAGCATCCCCGTGCTGGGGGATGGAGACTCACCCCCCAACTTGCAGGCAGGCAGCTTCTGTATTTCCTTCATCCTTCTGCCCCCACCACAGTCACCCACCTTCACCGTAAATCCCCCAGGGTTATTTTTTTCGCCCGACAAACCACACCAGCAAATAACAGACATAAAAGATGCCGGGCAGATTTGGAAATGGTCCTTCAAACCACAAAATGAATGGAGAGAGGAAATCACATTTCAGCTTCTTTCCCCCGCTCTCGGCTAGGCAGCAAAAGCAAGCACCTTCTAGAAAAGTACCGAAATTACCCAAAATGAGTGCTCTGGGCAACCACGGGAACTGCTCTAAAAAGCCAGGAGAAGAGGGCAGCGCTGGTGTTATCCCTACAGGAGTAGCTATTTACTGGTATTGCTGCATCCGATGGGAGCGGGAGGGCTTACACCCTCCCAGTGCCTGACTGGCAAGCTGGGACAGAAAATGGGATGGGTGGGGAAGCAAAACCCTAACCCAGGAAGCCAGATAAAATTATCTTGCCTGAAAACTCTCTCAAATATCATTGGTGGCTGCAATGAGAAGAGATGCAACAGAGCCACCATCACAGGCCTGCCAAGTGGGGCAGGAGCCCAGGGACCAGCCTGGGAGGGACCAGCCCACCAAAGGGCTCAGGATTAGCCCACATACCATTTTTTTTCCCCCCCAATAGTTGAACACAGTTAGCAAACACTAAGCAGGTGCTTAGCCAGGCAACATCCCCTTAAAAAAAAAAAGTAGTTTTATTATTTTACCTGTATTTAAAAGAACCCCACTGCATCCAGCGTCTCGGCTGGAATGTTAAGATCTGAGTTATTCCCAAAAAATCAGCTGAGCTGGTGGGGCTTTGCTGTTTTCATGCCGCTATGAGAAGTTAGGAAGCTCAGATGCAATCTGTATGGATTTTATGATGGTGTTAGCCATCAGCCAGGGCGAGCCGGTTTTGAGCATCCCTTCCCTTGCGTGACACCACATTTAGGGGTTTCCTTTCTAGGAGAAAGAGGATGCAGAGACAAAACCCCCTGCACAGCATCCTTGCCTCTTGTCTGCATCTTCTCCCCAGGGCAGGGAGCGCAGGGACAGACCCCAGAAATACTCACCCAGCCAGCTCATCCCCTCACCAGCACTCACAGCCCTAATCTCAGGGACCTAAAAGACAAATCGTGGCTGTGGCTCGTTAACAAAGAGCCCATTTTCTCCGGAGCCACAAAAAGGACCAACACCCTGCAAGAGGGCATCCCGCCCAAACAAACCAGCACTGTTCTTCTCCAGGTGTTTCAAAGCTCCAGCGGCCGCCAGTTAATTATTCCCCCGTCTAACGAGAAAGTGGAGCCTCTGGGTGGGCAATGCATAGATGTTTCCCTTCCCCTGCAGACCCTCTCCCAGCACAGCCAGCCCCATTGAGCCCCGGGGTGCATGGGGAATGCTGGAGGAGCCACAAACAGCAGCAGGATGATGCCTGAGCATCCCGAAAGATGAGGTACAGGCTCTGCGGCCTCTCCCACGTAAGTCACGATGATGTACAGTGCTCAGCCCCCCACCTCCCCGCCTCACAGAGCCGCTCCTCTGCCCCGACGCCCAGCACAGGGGTTATTCCCGTGGCCAGGGACCTGGCGAGGACTCAAAGCTGGAGCAAACAATGGACTAAATATAGCAGGGGGTGGCCAGGCTGCAGCTGCAGGATGCATCTGCCCCGGCCGCCGTGATGAGGAGGAAGCGTGCACTTGCCCAGCTACCTCATTGTCAGCAGGAAATCAAATCAAATAAATCTCTCTCCGTGCATCCTCAGGTTATTTTATAGTTTTTTTAAATAAAATGCAAAGCCCTTTGGGAAGTAGCAGCAATTGCAGCATCCTCCTAAGGCATCCATCCCTACCCTGGGCGCAGGGCAGCCCTAGCAGCTTTTTGGCACCGAGGCAGCGTGGATGCATCCATGAGGGACTGGCGGGCACCCGGCACTGCTGACCCGAGCAGGGAGGCAGGAAACACCGCGGCGGCCAGCAGGAAGCCCCGGCACTGCCGGAGGGGCATCACCGAGCCCCGGAGGAAGAAGTGGAGACAAGCCCCCCGCCCCGGCGGGCTCTTTAACCCTCTTTAAAAAAAAAAAAACCCAGTGAAAATAAAATAATACACAAACAACAAGCCCTTTGCCGATGGAGCCCGCGTGTGTCGGGAGATATCCCGGGGCAGAGGCTGCGTGGGAACCGGGCTCCTGTTGTTCCAGGTGATGCCGGAAGGAAGTAGCTTGGCTTATTAAAAAAACATAATAAAACAAAAAGGAAAGGTGAGAAATAACATATTAAGCCGTGGTTTATTTGGAACACTTCATTCACCTGCCGAGCTGCAAGGGTGAAATAAGGCAAGGGAGCAATGCAACCCAAAATGCCTTGAACCAAGCCAAAAGCACTTTGCTACAGGGAGGAAAAGGCTCTGGAAAGCCAACTTTGCAGCAGACAGCTCTGATTTTACAAGCCTTTAAATGAGAAAAAGCAACCGCCCTCCATTCTCACAGGCTACGGGCTCCTCAGAGAGCCAGCGTTGATGGCCAAAAATATAACTAAAGAAAGCAGCAGTTCCTAGAAAGTAGAGAGGTATTTCTCAATGGGGCCGAGATCGGCGCTGCTGATCCCCCCACATGCCCTGTGCTCCACCACTGGCATCTGCCAGGGAGGAGGGGAATGCATCAGTGGGATGACTTCCCCCAAACCCAAGCGGGAGCACCAGGATAACAAGGACCCAGCATTTCACACCCCCTCCCCGACACTCTCCTGCCTTTCAGCAGAAAACCAAGCGCCGCATCCCCATCCTCCACGTGGCCAACCTGCCTTTAGTTACTTGATGTAAAAGCCCTTACCCTGAAGTCAAGGAAAGCTGTTTGAGGCGGGGTCGGAGGGGGGTGGAAGAAGGCATGTCACTCCAGAAATGTGGGTGCAACTCCGCACCCCACAACAGAGGCAGCCACCGATGGGGAGGATGCTGGTACCCGTTGGGAGGTACCGGGAGCGGTACCCAGGCTGCAGCCCCTGCTCCCAGACCTCGTTTACAGTGAATAATTAATCATCAATGTCAAACTTTCCTCACTAAGCAACGCCTGAGTGATGCACAGAAGGAATTAAGATATAAATGTGAGTATCTCGTTAGCAGGATACAAAGCAGACAGAGCTTTTTTGGCTGAGCCCCCTTGGCTTTGCAGAGAGCCCACCTGTAATGGCTAACAGCAGCCCAGGTGCAGGATGCCCTTTGGATGAGCATTTACCACACGCACCCTCTCCCCTCCAAAAAACTCCTTTACAGCATTTTTTTAAAGACCCCCAGCAGGTCCCCTCCCACATCATGACAGTCCCTGGGGTGCTGCTTCGCAGGGCTGAGAGGCGGCTCAGGGACATGCCAGAGCTGCTCAGGCTGCCTGCTATTGAAGTGAGGGGTTTTATCAATGAGCATGAATGGAAAGAGGAACAAAGCCCTAATTTGCAAGCGCCAGCACTGCCGGTTGTGCTGCCAGCGGTTTCAAGGTCTGCGAGCATGCTTACTGAAGAGTTTCTTTTCAGTAGTGCAAAGAAAGAAAAACCATAAAGGATGGAGATAAAGGCTGGGGGTATCTCCAAAGAAACAACTGTCCTGCGGAGGAGCTTTCCTCCAACACCAAATACTCCCCGACTGCCCAGGAAGCGCCACGGCCCCACAGTCCAAACACACTCCGCCAAATTTTTCACCCCCTGCTATTTCCACCTCCTCCCCGCTGGAGGTTTTGTGGCCATGACCCCACGCTGGCCGGCAGCAGGAGGGGGCAAGTCCCAGAGGGTGGGGACCCCGAGGTGGCACCCACGGCACAGCACCCCAATGCCAACCCCGGAGAGGCTCAAGCGTCACGAGGAGCCCGGCCAGGGCGTTTCGGGAAGGCGAGGGCTATGATTTTGTGCTATTCATAGCTAACCACCGGCTCCCCTCCCGACGGGGGAGGCTGGCGGAGCAACGGGATGGCTCCATTTACACGGGGGCCACTTCTCCAAGCCGGGCTGCTGCAGACCACACCTTTTGCAGGACAAGCAGCACCTTATGCTCTCGCCGGGTACCCGCCGTCGCACGCGCCTTTGCACGCTCGGTGGTTTTGCACGCGGTAGCGTGCGGCGCTCGCTCTCCCCGGCTGTCTTCTCCCCCACCCCGCTCGCTCAAAGAAAGCAAAATCAAGCAAATCCCGGGGGGTATTTGCTCAAAACAGAGACCTGCCGGTTATTTTTAGGCTCCGTGTCATTCGTGAAAAGACATAATCACTTCCTGCCTTCCAGGAAGGAAATGTCCCACCACCGCTGCCTGCACGCCTGCCTGCCTGCCTGCTCCCTCCTGAGGCAATGCCTGCCTGCTCCCAGCCCAGCCACCCCCCAAAACCCACTGCCCCCCCTCGCCATCCAGAGGGGATTAATAACCAGGACACAGTTTGGGATGTCACGAGTGCCATGGCGCGGAGCGCTGCGGGGGGAAGAGGGGTGTTTGCCTCCCCCCGCCCCCCCGGGTCGCTAAGAAGAGCGATGCACCGGGGGAAAGGGTAGAGGAAAGGGTCCGGAAAAGTCCGGCAGCCATAGGAAATGCAGTCTGGATGGAGTTTCTGGAAGTTTTCAGCTGCAACTGCTAGAGATGCTGGGTAGGAGCTCAGTGAGAGCAGGCAGCCTCCGCCAGGACATCCTCCACGTCCTGGCTCTGCCCGGGCTACATGGCAATGAGGGTGACCTTGTCCCCCATGGGGACGGGTGCCCACCGGGCTCTGCGATGTCCCCTGCATGTACATGCCAGTGGGAGATGAATGGCTGAGGGATCCCAGGCTTCCTGCTCCTCCTGTGCTCCCCAAACAGGAGGCTGTGGAGCCAAACCCCAGACCGGGATGCTCCCCGAGCAGGCAAAGGACTGCGGTTGCATCTGCTCCTCTTCCTCCTCCATCTTCCTCCTCCAGCAGGGAGCAATCCCGCAGCTCCCGTTTCAGAGCCTGCTCCCCACACGGCTTTTTGGGGTGCCAGGGAGGCAGATGAGGAGTGCAAACCCCAAAATTCATTTTGGGACACTCTAGCCGCAGCGGGCAGGGCCAGCACCGGCAGACAGCCGCTCTGGGCTCCCCGCCTGGGTCAGCCTCCTGCGGGGCTGGCTTCCAGGCAGCAGGAGGGAGAGAAAAAGCCCCTTTTAAATAGAAAACGGGACTGCAAAGGCAAAAGAGCTGGGAGGATGTCGCGGGGCGGGTGCTGGGCCTCAAAAACCAGTTATCCATCTATTTTCTAGAGGTTTGAAACACGGTGTGGGCTGCGGATAAACCCTCCTCGCCGGGGTTTGGGCACCTCATGCCCACGCTGTGGGGTTTGTGTTCCTGGGGCAAAATAAAGCTTCCTGCCATCGCCCCCCCGCTTTGGTTCTGGGGCGAGGGAACCGCCGCCCAACCGGCACCCCGAGCCCCAGCAGCGGCACCTGCCCCCCCCCCCCCGATCGGGGGGGGCTGCAAACCTCCCCCCCCACTCCCCGGGGTGGCGCTGGGAGGTGGGAGGGGAGCACCCCCGAGGTCCAAGCCGGTACCCCGCGGCTGAGCCTGCCCCCTCCATCCCCTTCCCCACGCGCCCGGCTGGGAAATGAAACTCCCCCCCCCGCGGGGAGGGGATGAGTGGGGGAGTCGGTACCGCGGGGGGTGTGCTCGGTGCCGGGGAGGGGGGATGCCCGGCCCCGGGGGGGAGGGGGATGCCCGATCCCGGGGAGGGGGGGGGGGGGGGAATGCCCGGTCCCGGGGCAGGGGGATGCGGTACCTGGCGGCGGCTCCGGGCTCAGCTCCCGCGCCGGGCTGGCCGCGCCGTCGGGCGCCCCATGGGGGCGGCGGGAGCGGGGTGGCGGGAGCGGAGCCCCGCGGCCGCCCCGACCGCCGGAGCCTCGGCGGGGGGAGGAGGCGGAGGCGGAGCGGGAGGAGGGGCAGCGCTGCCGCTCGGCCCCACGCCGCGCCCGCCGGCCGCCGAGCACCGCCCCCCCGCCCGGGACAATCCCCCCCCCCCCGGCCGTGGCACGCTGCACCCCCCCCAGCCCCGCGGGGAACCCCGCCCCGGACACAGCGCCGACCCCTCAGGGCCCCCCCGGCATGCAGCATCCGTCCCCCCGGACACCCCCTGGCATGCAGCATCCCCCACCCACAGCACCCATCCCCTTGGGGCACGCAGCACCCATGCTCTCGGGGCCCTCATGGCACATTATGTCCCCCCCGCCACAGCACCCATCCCTGAGGGGACCCCCTGGCACACAGCACCCCCCCAGCCACAGCACCCATCCCTGAGGGGACCCCCGGGCACACAGCACCCCCCCAGCCACAGCACCCATCCCTGAGGGGACCCCCTGGCACACAGCACCCCCCCAGCCACAGCACCCATCCCTGAGGGGACCCCCGGGCACACAGCACCCCCCCAGCCACAGCACCCATCCCTGAGGGGACCCCCTGGCACACAGCACCCCCCCAGCCACAGCACCCATCCCTGAGGGGACCCCCTGGCACACAGCACCCCCCCAGCCACAGCACCCATCCCTGAGGGGACCCCCTGGCACACAGCACCCCCCCAGCCACAGCACCCATCCCTGAGGGGACCCCCGGGCACACAGCACCCCCCCAGCCACAGCACCCATCCCTGAGGGGACCCCCTGGCACACAGCACCCCCCCAGCCACAGCACCCATCCCTGAGGAGACCCCCTGGCACACAGCACCCCCCCAGCCACAGCACCCATCCCTGAGGGGACCCCCTGGCACACAGCACCCCCCCAGCCACAGCACCCATCCCTGAGGGGACCCCCTGGCACACAACAGCCCCCCCAGCCACAGCACCCATCCCTGAGGGGACCCCCTGGCACACAGCACCCCCCCAGCCACAGCACCCATCCCTGAGGGGACCCCCTGGCACACAGCAGCCCCCCAGCCACACTGATCCTTCACACCCCTTCCTGGTGTCAGCCCCCTGGGATAGAGAGGGGACTGGCAGATGCCACCACCCCAGCCAGGTTCAGAAAGACAACAGCAGTTTGGGGAGCATCAAGGCATTGCCTGCACCTCTCAAAGCCAAAATGACCTTTTCCTTCCCAGAAATAGAAAAGGAGGGAGGGATGTGTGTGACGGGAGCCAGGGATGAGGATGCTGCTGGATCCAGGCTGGGACTGGTGTTAAATGGTCTGCAGGGAGCCCCTGCCCCCCTGCTTTGTCACACCAAGAGGAATTGCCCCCCAAAACTCACATGGGGAATGTAAAGGTTCAGCACTCACTTCTGCAAGCAGTTAGCACAACTTTTTAAAAGCAGGCTGAGAGCTGAAGCTTACAGAGGAATCTGCACTTTCTGCTAATTTTGAGCCTCCTCAAAGCCTGATGGAGATGGAACCCCCAAACACACCCAGCCCCAGCACATCTCCTCTCCCCGGCGTTGCTGGACAGGCAGGTCCCAGGGCTCAACCACGAGTAGGGTGGGAAGTGGCTACCCTAAGCAGAGCTGGATATGTAGCATCCCTTTCACAGCTCCAACACAGCTGGTTACAGCAGCCTGGCCTAAGAGCAAGCCATCCCGCAGAGCCTCCACGCTTGGTCTTCCCGCCTTGTGGGAGGTTTTCAGGGCATGGTGGAGAGGGTGTAGACCTGGAGGCATCCTCTGAAACATCAGGATGGCTCCAGGCCCTCAAGTCTCAGAGCAATCCCTCCTTGCTTGGGCCACTTAAATGCCTGGGGAAATAAGGCTGCTGCCCCGCCGGCTGCTCCCCAGCACGTACAGGCACCGTGGTGGGTTCCCGTAACGGCTCTGCCGGTACCAGCAGGGCCAGCATCATGGTCTGCTCATCTTCTGCTGGTTTCCATCACAGCACAGCGTAAAGCCATGAGGTGACTTCAGGCTTCCCTCATTGCCAACAGGCATTGCACTTACTCTGCTGCTGCAGAAAGATGCTATTTTAACTAATCCATAAAAACCCCTTCAGCTCCTAGCTGCCTTCCTCCATTTCATTTGGGTTGACCTCAGAGCCCTCAGAGGGTCCCATCTAGAACCCCAGCCCCACCTCCCTCCAAGACCCCCAACGCCCCGGCGCTACAGCCTTGCTCGCACCCATCACCATCCACAGCCACTGCGCTGATTCGGGAGGCACCGCCAAATAAATGTTTATAGGACACCGACAAGCCAAAGGGAAAAGAGAAAAACGGCATTAACACGTTCACCGGCACTGGGGAGGAGGGCCAGGAATGTAAACGGAGCCCAGAGGCAGTCCGAAAATGGTAACGGCTGGAAAGCAGGGCTGGAAAGTTTGTTAATCGGGATCCTAGATACTAGCCAGGCTCCTGGCCTTCAGCTCAGCCAAAATATCCTTTCCTGAGCCGCTCTGCTGAATTTTACACAGGGCAGATCCCAGCAGTCGCACACACAGACAGCAGCTGCTCCAGTCTAAAGCTCAAATCAAGAGCTATAAATCCAACCAAGGTTTCATTCACCCTGCTGCATGTGAAATTACCCTCGTTTAGTTCATTTACAGCTCGCTATCAGTTAAGAGCTTCAGTCCTAGATTGAAATGCTATCCTTTTTTTTCTTTTTAAATTATCCATTTTTATCTCCCAAATCGACAGCAAGAAACTCCCCCTGCCCTAAGGAGCGGACCAAAAGTCAGGGGTCCCCATGCACACGCACCTCGCTGCAGGGGCTTTGGAAGCCAGGATTAAAAAAAAAAGCACCCAAAAATTCAGGAGGAAAAGAGTTGTCACTCCCCTAAGCTTGGCATCGCACGGGCGAAGCCAAACCCAGAAGAGGGGATCTCCCAAATGCCTTATCAGCATTTTTTTCATCTTGCTCCTCTCCTCCATACAGACGCTTCAAAATTTGCTAACATTTCAGAATTATAAAAGAGCAACCCACGATTCACCACTCCCATGCAGTGGTGGAAGGAAAAATGTCTTATTCTTATTTTCTTTCCTTTTTTAAAAAGCCTTGCTGCCTATTTCCAAGCAACACAGCTTTCCTCCAGAGTTTTTTGCCCCGACAGGCTTTAGGCATCCCTTAATAGAGACTTCAGGTAAGAAACAACCCAGAATTTGGGGAGAAACTGCAGGAGGGAGCAGCCATGCAACAGGCATTCTGCGCACCAGCAGCGGTGCCTGCTCCGAAGGAGGGGTTTCCTCGCTGCCTTCTCCACCACTCCTCCTACATCCCACTTTTTAATTCAGGATCAGGCTGGAGAGGAGCGCAAGAAGCAAGAGTGTAGTAATAAAAATAATTTAATAATAATAATTTAATAATAACCCACGTAAGAGTGTGATGTAACAGCCCTTCCCCGGGCTCCCAGCGGAGCAGAGGCACCGCTGCTGCAATATGCGCCCGCATCCACGGGAGGTCACGGCAGGACCATGCCGGGTGCAGCCAAGCCGGGGTGTGCAAGGGGCCCCCCCCAAAACCCGGGTCAGTGGCACCCTTGGCGTCACCCTCCCGGCTTCACGCGTGGGACCCGAGCGGGCGTGGGAATGCGGCGTGCCGCTGCGGTGTTTCACACGCGGGGTCTGCGTCCCCGAGGGATGCGCTCTCAGGGGTGTCACGGCGCGGGGAGGTGGAGGGTTGCTGGGAGTTTGCTGAGGCACCCGCAAAAATGGGGGGCCCCCAGGGTCTGGCTGCTGCAGCTGGAGGGAGGGCACATCCTCCTCCCGCCCACCCTGCAGCACCCTTCCTACTAGGAGGGAAAAAGGTTTTTGCTGCTCAGATCCCCCCCATACAGAGTGGATGGTATAAAAAAAGGCTGACTTTGCTGCTACTTGGTTTAAAACTTAAATATATATATATATTACTAAAGTGACTAATGTCCTGGACCGGAACAATTTGTGGCAACACACCTGCATCAGCGCAGCCCCCTGCAAGGGCACAAGCCTGGGCTGGGACCCTCCAGAATCAGCAGAGATGGGGCAACCACATGGGCTGAGGGATGCAGCCAGGCCAGAACCTGGGCTTAAATGTGCTCCTAGGGATGGAGGAAGCCCAGGGGAGGCTGCTCAGGGCTGCTAAGATCCATCAGGGCCCTTAAGGATGAGCTCGGGTGGTGGTGGCTGTACCCCCACGCTCATACCCACCTGCTCTCCTTGGCCAGCACCGATTTGCAAGACAGCTTTGGTTTTGCAACAGCTTTGCAGCCCCCAGCAGCTAAAACCCAGTTTACACGATGGCCTTAGCAGTGCAGCCGATGTTTCGGAAACCTGCCCAGCACTCACAAGGTAGGGATGGGAGCTGTGTGCTGGCACACGCTCCTTTTGGCATCAGGGGGAAGGGGTCACCAGGGGGGTACCCCCAGGCTGGTGCAAACAGGCCTTTAGCAGCAATGTGGGAAATTGCTGAGGGTTTGCAATTTAAGCTCAGCTTAAGTTCAGGGGTTTATTTGCACGTTTGGAGTCTGGCTTAGACATGTCCCAAGCAGGCCTTCCTTTGGCACCTCTCTAGTGTGATGCCAAGGTCTGTACAGATTTTTGCACCTGGTGGTACAAGAGAGATGACCAATTTGCAGCAATTTTGCACGTGGGAGACCTTTCTATGGTAAAATCAGATTTTTCTGTACAGAAAATTTTGCAATCAAGTCCCCCCTTAACCCCTGGCTGTTGGTTCTGGGTTTGACCATCCCCTGCTCTTTGTAACACTGAGTTATGCCTGGCGAGAGGTGGGGGCTTGCTCCTGATTTACTGCCCTGGGCCCAGATCTGCTTTTTTCCAAATTTGAAATGCAACTCACCTAGAATTTGGGAGGGAAAAAAAAAAAAACAAGAAGCAGCTAAAATATAAAGGAAGGAGGGTTGGCCCATGAGGGGAGTAAAGCCCAGGTGGTGTTTGTTCTGAAGGGAAAATCTCCCCTGCACCCCGAGTCACGGTCAGAAGAAACCTCCATCACCTCGATTTAATAGAACAAAGATCTTTATTGATCTCACTGTAACAGCAACCACTGGCAAGAGCTTTTCTCCTCCCAAACACCTGCTTGAAGAGACGGTAAAAAAACCCAAATCTATACCCTGACTAGCAGAGGAGCTGCCCCGGCAAGGCCAGGCACTCCCTCCCTGCTCTTCAGTCCCGAGCCTGGTTATAAAAGAGAACCGGGAGAAAGTCGCTGGGATGGGGAACGGGGACAAAAGGAGGTCGGGAAAGGGGGTGTTTAGAAAAAAAAGTGGTTTCCCTCTGGCTCCTGTCTGTAAGCTGTCCTCGGACATTTTAATCTTTTTTTTTTTTTGGCTTGGAGAGCAGGTTTCCCAAAATGAGTGTCTGTGCCGAGGGCGCCGGGTCCCTGCACCCGCAGTGGCCGTCCCCGCTCCGCAAAGGATGTCCTCGCCCCCTGCCACTCCCTCGATCGAGGACCTAACAGACCTCCTAGGATCTTCGCTTTAAGGAAAATATATTTATTTATATATAATATATATATTTGTGTGTGTCTTATCACCACCCACCCACACGCATATACATATTTCTACTTGCACTCACTCACTCGTGCGCCTACGACGGCCGGCTACATGTTCACATCGCATCCCACTGAGCACTACCCATGCAAGGGAAAGGGGTTTTTTTCTTGCTTTTTCCCCCCCAAAACGAGTGGCAGCCCTCCCCTGCCACGAGAAAAGCAGCTGGAAGATGGGAGCTTGCAACCAGCCGCCGCGCCGACCCGCGCCAAACACACCTAGAGAAATAAATTACCGGACGGAAAGTGCACAAAGCCTGCAGCATGGATGCCGGCGTGGGGCGTACCCGTCCCCGGCACGCAGAGCCACCACCCCGGCAGGCGCCGGGTCCCCGGGGGGGTGGGGGGACGCGACCCCAGCAAGGGAGGGAGGATGGATGGAGCAGGCACTCAGGTGGGGGGGGCTGATAAAATGGCACTTGAGAAGGTTGCAAAGCTGTTGACGGCCCAACAGGCAGTAAAAAAAAAAAAAATTAGGGGGGGGCTGGCGGACTTGGGGAGCACAGCACGGCACCGCCGCGGCATCCCCCGCCACGCACGCCCTCACCAAACACTGCTCTTCAAGGCGAGAGCCGCACCGAGAGAGGAGGAAAAATAAATCCCATCTCTGGGGGGTTTCAAGATGCCGGGCACAGGCAGGATGGCCACGAAGTGCCAGGCTGGCACAGCTGCCGGCGGCAGGGAGTTTAACACGGAAACCCTTTATCCACGGCAGCACGGCCCAGCTGGGGGAAGCCCCGGTGCGAAAAGCAAGCAGAGGATGGCACCGACGCCGGCACCGCAACACCACATCCCTGCGGTGTCCCACTGGCCAGCCCCCGCATCGCCCCCCCAGGCGCCCAGCTATTCCTGAGACATCCAACGGCACCGAGGGATTTCGCTCCCGTATTATTCACATTTTAAAGGGGGAGGGAGATTTAAAAGAAAAAAAAAAAAAAGCACTAGAAAGCACTTTCCCAGAGGCGCTTGTCCCCAGCCCAAAAAAAAGAAGCGTTGCTGGTAAAGTGCCCCTTTTTAGTACCAAAAAAAATAAAAGCAAGGGGGTTTTTGTAACATATGGCTACATCACTTTGAGTCCTGGCTGGAGGGTTGGGGACACAGCCCCCAGTCGAAGGGCCAAGACAGAAGAAATCCAGGTAGGAGACAGATGTGGGCACCTGGAGCACCGAAGGGAACATGCTGCCAACGTTGTCCTCCACCGAATGCCAGCAGGTCCCGGGGAAGCTGAAAAAACCCCTCCCTGGTGCAAGCAGGCACTCGGTTTTTAGGAGCGACACTTTCCCCCTCCTCCCGAGAGGCTGCCCAAATTTTCCAGGAGAAGGAGCAAAGGGGGTGATGCAGCTCCGGACCGCCAAGCTGCCGGCAATGAGAGGTTTGGAGTAACGGGAGGGTCTGGGATTTTTAGGGGGGGAGCGGAGCATGAGGCAGCAGAAGAGGCAAAGGGATGTTTTAAAAAGGAGCCTGGTGGAGATCAGGCTGCCGGCGGGTGGAGGAGGAAGAGGACTAGGGCCGGATCCAGAAGGGATGCTCCAGCCGGCACATGCTGGGACCGGTCACCCACAAAGGGGGTGAAGCCAGAGTTGCACTCCCCAGAAAGAGGGGGAGAAGGGCGCGGGGAGGGGGCCGCTGGCGGGGACCGCTGCCGCCTCCACCTCGCCGGGACGGATCCTGCTAAGCCGATTGGGGTGTGCACAGGTCTGGGGAGTTGCTGCCTCTCCGTGGTTCCCACTCAGATATCCATCTCGAACTGAGCGTCGTCCCCTGGCGAGAGGCAAGGAGAGAAGCGTTAGGGGGGTCACCCGCCACCCCAAATCCCCCCAGCCCACCCCCGGGGGTTTCTTACCCATGGATGGCTTCCCTTCCTGGTGGTTCAGGCTGTTGGTGTCCGCTTTGGGCTCCTCGCCTGCCGAGCCGGGGCTGGTGACACCGGGAATATTGGGGAGGTGACAAGGCGGGGTCTGGGCCATGGGGGAGTTGCGGCGGTCCAGCAGGAACTTGCGGTCGTAGATGATCCGGGTGCCTGGGGGAGGAGGGGGACGAGAGGAGGATGGGGGGGATCGTGCCCGGCAGCGCTTTTTTTGCAGGAGTCTCTGGGTGAGACGGGCGCCCTGGCCAAGGACCTCCGCCGAAGCCCAAGGATAGGCACGGGGGGTGCACACCGCCGCTCTGCCCACTCTTATCTGGGCACGGCGGGCGATAATTCGGCGCTGGATAAACACCCCCGGTGGCACCTGGGTACCAGCTGCCCCCGGGCACTCGCCGTCGCCCCTGCGCAGAGGCCTGGCAAACTCGTGGCAGGGGTGAGGTGCCGACGGGTGCGACACCCCGAAACGCGTGTGTCCCCCGGCCGGGGTCGGGGGATGCTCCGACCGCGGGGTGTCAGGGCGGGACGGGGCAGAGCCACCGACACCTGGCGGGGCGTCGAGCCGGCCACCGCGTCCCGCCGCCGTCGGGACCCTCGGCGCGCCCCGGAAAAACAACCTCCCCCGCCAAAAGCGCCTGCCTGAAGGACAACCGGCGGCGGGCGCTGCCTATCGCCGACGGAGGGGCGCGATAGAGGCGCGATCGGCGGCGTTCCGAGAGGCGGGCGGCGGGAGCGCTCCCCCGGCGCGGCCCCGCGGCCGCCGCCCCGCAGGCCCCGGCCGGCCCGGCGCTTACCTCCCGGGGTGGTGGAGAACAGGGTGCCGCCGGGGGTGGTGCAGTAGTCCGGGGGGAGCTGCGCCGCGTCGCTGAGGGCCACGGTGCGGGTGGGGATGGCCCGGCTCTGGCTGGGCTGGCGGCCGCCGGCGGACGACATGGCCCCGCGCTATTGTCCCCGCGGAGGCGGCGCGGAGCGGGCGCCGCCCCCCCCCCCCCCCCCCCCCCCCGCCTCCCAGCGCCCGGCCCCGCCGCCTCCCGCCGCCCCATCGCCCCCCCCCGCCGTGTCCGGCCGCCGCCGGCAGGGGGCAGGCGCGGGGGCGGGCGGCGCTGCCCGCGCCCTCCCACGTGGTCTAGCGGTGAGGATTCCTGGCTTTCACCCAGGCGGCCCGGGTTCGACTCCCGGCGTGGGAAGAGCGGTTTGGGGGAGTTGGGGGGGGAACCACCCGCGCAAGGCGGGGCGTCGCGCCCAAGGCTCCTTTCGCCCAAACGTTTTGGCTGAGCCGCGCTGATCAAAGTCAGCGGGAAAGGGGATGAGCTGATCAAAGTCCCCAGGAAAAGATACGCCAAACATACCAACCCAAAAAGTTGGGAATCCCACACCCCAACGGCTGCACCATCCCCAGATCACCAGCAAAGGGAACAGCATCCCCATATCCCAAAGCACCAACCTGGAAGCTTGGGAATGCTGTGCCCTGAGGGCCACGCCAGCCCCAAATCACCAAGAAAAGGGGATGCATCCCTTTATCCCAAAGCAGGAAAGGGGACCCATCCCCATAGCCCAAACCACCATCCTGGACAGTTGGGAAATTCATACGCTGAGGGCTCCACCAGCCCCAGCACAGCCTCCCTCCCTCCCTCCTCTGGGAGCGCTGATCCCACCAGTTATTTTTAACATCCCTCTCCCGACAGGCCGGAGCAGCTGGTTTCTCCCTCCAGCCGTGGATCCCCCCAGCCGAAGCGTGCCCCCGGCGGGACCGGGTGCCCACATGCACAAGAGGATGGGCGAGGCGGTGGCCCGCGTGGCCAGGAAGGTGAACGACACGGTGGAGAACAAAACGGATTCCCTCGGTAAGCCCAGTACTCCGGCTCGGCTCCCGCTTGGGGCCCAGAGAAGGATCAGGTATCTGGGAGCAGGGCTCTATTTTTTGCTGCCACGGTCTAAAAAAAGCTGTTGGCCCCCCCTCTGGGTGCTGCACCCAAGGCTCCCACGGGCCTGGGGAAGGGAAAGGCTCCCCCAAAGGGCTCCCAG
Source organism: Strix uralensis (assembly GCF_047716275.1). Lineage (NCBI taxonomy): Eukaryota > Metazoa > Chordata > Aves > Strigiformes > Strigidae > Strix > Strix uralensis. The sequence continues at coordinate 4,722,764 of NC_133978.1, read as the reverse complement.
CCCCACCAAAGTTTGAGCAGGTTCTCAGTAACAGCACATAGGACATGCCCCAGGGATAAAGGCTTTCCTTGCAATCAGTGGTGGAAGCCAGACCCCTCCCCACATCACCTTGTGAGATTTGTGTTTTTCTGTAATGTCTCCGTTTCTAGCTAATATCCGACACCCACACGCAGTTTATCAAAGGAGAGAGATGAAAGCCACTCATTTTTATTCATGCTGGATTCCCGGCCCTGGGGTATAAACGAGCGTACGCTGAGAGTCAGAGCTTCATCACTCAGCCTCTCGACATCCTCCTGAGTGAGATGATAAGCAGGGGAGGACCGAGCTTGTGCAGCCCCCACCGTGGCTTCAGGGAGGGGGCAGGCAGCAGAGCCCAGCCTGAGCATCACAGGGCCAGCACACAGGGTTTCCATTCCCTGGCATGTCCCAGGAGGGGAAACAGAAACAACTTAGAGCAGAACAAAAACGCCAACAGGAGAGAAGCACAGTCAAATCCTTTTCCCCTCCTCGCTGCTTGCCATGGGGCAAGCACGCATCACCATGAGAAATCCAGCCTGGAACATGCCCAGGGGAAGCCCTGCTCCTTCTCCACCAGCAGTGGGGGAAGCGTCCCTGTGGTGCTCGACCTCCCCTAGGGGTTTAGGGCTATAGGGAAGGAGGATTACTGATGTTATTAGACACAGACAGGCTGGCTGGGGGGTTTGCAGAAGGACATTGCAGCATGAAAATATTTGCAATGTGATTTAGGGTTGAATGAGACAGAACAGCCTTAGCATTGCTGATGGAACAAACTATAGGTACTTGCAGAGGTGGCTGTGATGGAGAGGAGTATGGCAAGGGACATGATAGCATCCATGGGTGGCAGCACCCAGAATGGCAAATCAGTCATTAAGGGGTGGAAAATGAGATGAAAAGCATTGCTCCATCCCAGCTGGGGTGCATTTAAGATGTCTGTGTCTCTCCGGGGCGGGGGGCAGATCTGGCCAACTGCAAGCTGATGACCTTCCCCGTCGGCATCTACAAAGCCATGAGGAGCGTCACCGAGGGGATCCACCGCATCTCCCTGGCAAACAATGAGCTGAAGTCCCTCACTGGCCGATTCATCACCACCTTCAGCCAGCTGAGAGGTAAGGGACAGCCCCACTGCTTCGCAATGGCCGCTTCCAAACCCCTGGACCCAGCGAAGAGTCCCCAGGTTGCTGAAGAGGGGGCACAGCACTAGAGAGTTTCCTGCACCATGGTTTTTGCTCCTCTGCACTTGCGCCTCATTCCAAGCACTAATTCAGACCCCCAAAAATCCATTTTTCTTTACCCTTTCCAGCCCTTGCAGGAAGGCAGCACTGGTTTTTACTCTCACCCACCCCCCCCACCTCATGTCCTGCCACCTTCCAGTAGTGGCCAGGCTGTTGTCGGGTCACTCATCAACCTCCAGCTCCCACCAAGGATAGAGCTGGGGATGAAAGAGGACAGAAAAGGCAGCCTGGGCATAATGGTGCATGGCAGACATGGGGCATTTCAGGCTGCAGAAGGCATGCTGGCTTGCTGCTGGCTAATTAGCCCCCATCATGAGACAGTGATAGTTGCTCACTCTCAACTCACTGCAGGAGATGGGGACAGTCGTCAGTGCATGGCCGATGCCATGGGGACATGTCCCTGTGGAGCCCCGTGAAGGCAGACAGAACCTGATCTGCTAAAACGTGGTCGTGCAAGCATCCAGGGCATCCAGTGCCACGGTTCCGAATGCTGGGGACTGCACTGGGGCTTTGTCTGCCTGCAGCAGCACCTGGGCCTCTGGCACCTTTTAAAAGCAAGTATTTTGCTCATAGGATGTACTGCACAAGTGCTGCCGTGGTGGGTGTCTGGGGAGGCTTCCCCTATTGTACTGGAGCATCATCCGTGAAAACTCCCCTAAACTGGAGAAAAAACCCACACTGAGCAAAGGAAATCAATTTTCATTTTTTAGACAGCACGGTGAGCCCTGAGGGGGAATAAAAGACTTGTTTCACATCAAGGGCTTTGCTCCACTAGTGAACAAATGTGATGAACATGCCAGGCCTCAGCAGGACTGTTGCAGGGGAGTAATGCCCCAGGGCTGGGGACAGCCTTGCACCAGCCGCAACAAGGCAGTACCTATAAATACCAGGTATTAGCAGGGGCAGGGCAGCTCGCGTGAGTATTTATAGAGCAGAAAGCCCTGTGTCACTGGAGAAGGGCACTGGGACAGCAGCATTTGGGTTCCTGTTTCTACAGACTTTTATGTAGGAGTGCTGTTCCTGTCCCCACGGGAGCTCATTTGGGGAGTGGAGCATCAGAGGGTTAAACTCTGTAGAATAGATAGTTTTTTCACATATAATAAAATTTCTTCCACCACTCTGTTTATACGTCAGAAGGGGTTCAGGCACGTGAAGACAGAAAACTAGCCTTAAGCCATGACAAATGTTCATTGCGGGGGGAACAGCACCAACTTCACTAAGAATTATTGTTTATTTCTACAGCCCCTGCTCGCAAAATGCTGCACAGATTTCATTAGGAAAGCCTGTGGAAGCAAAGAAATATATTGCTCCTAAAAGCAGTATTCACAGCAGGCAAAAGTACAAACCATGGAGATGAGAAAAAAAAAATCCCATTTTTGGAGTTGAAAACCCCTGGCTGGACCTGGCAGTCCATGGGGGGCAGAGGCTGTAAGTTAAGCTACGCACTAATAATTTTCCCATCTTCTCCCCATCCCACCACCTCTCTCCCCCAAACCACAGAGCTCAACCTGGCAGGCAACTACCTGCACCGCCTGCCCGAGGAGGTCACCTCCCTGCTGCACCTCCGCACCATCAACCTCTCCAGAAACAGGTTTCGGCGTTTCCCTGAGGCCCTGGCTGCTGTTGCTGCCCTGGAGACCATCGACCTGGAAGAGAACGAGATCACAGGTGAGAAGGACCTTTTTCTGCTGGAGGGGAGGATGAGCAACACCCCAGGGCAATTGCACTTCCCAGCGGTGATGCCGATCCACATCCCTGGGCAGGGAGAGATGCTGGCTCCAAGTTTTGCTCGTGGTCCATCATCCCCTGCGGATGCAACCAGGCCAAGGGATGGTTTAGTGATCCAGCAAAAAGAGAATTAATTTGGCAGGGAAATGCAGGGGAGATGCTAAATAGACAGAGCCTTGTTAGCCACCAGCTTGTGCTGCCTCCTGGGGTGAAGCTGTTTCAGGTGTAGGGGGAATCAAGCCCCATTCAAGCCTCCCTATTTACCACACTGGGATATGGCTCTCAAAGGCAGCTCCAGCTGCGACTCAAAATCACCAGATTTAATAAAAAAACTAGGCCTGAGTGCAGAACTCAGCCCTAAGGATGCTGGGCTGGGATGTTTACTGCCAGGCAAAGTAAGGGCACAAGCCCACCTGAACATTTCCCAGAGCAAATAGGAGCCATGACACTACAAAACCCCTAAAAAAGTGAAATTAAAGGAATGGTAAGAGCCACTCATCCCTCAACCCTGCAGCAGGAGGAAAATCTTTCATACACAAAGCTGAAATCTTTGGAGTCCCAAAAAGCTGGGCAAAAGGGGCAGCTGTTGCACGTAGATAAAAGAGGATTTATTTAGGAGCAAGCTTTCAAAAAGTGCAGGCTAGAGCATCCCACAGCCCGCACATATCCCCAGGGAGGCAAATATTGAGTCTGCTCAATTTTACTGTTTTATCTGGGATGGCTTCAGCTGCTGCTGGGAAAGCTGCTCCCTGCAACACGAGTTTTATTAACAGCATCAGCTGCTCCCTGGCCGTGCCTGTAGAAACACAACACATTAAATACCGCTTCCAAGAAAGTCAGCAAAAGATGTGATTTTTCCTCACTCCTTTTTTTTCCCCTCCCACCTCCCAGAGCGAGCTGTCTCACTCTTAGTTCCCTCCATCACTTTTTGAGCTTAATTGGCCAACTTCAATCAGACCTGGTCTCCAAACAGCGTATTTCCCACTCATTTTGTGCAAGCAGGATGTTGCAAGAAGGGAGTACAGCTTTTTGTTGCTTTTTTCCCCCTGATTAAATGAAGGGAAGAAAGGATGGATCAAGGGCAGTACCCAGCTGGATTAATCCTAGGGGAGAGCGCAGCTAGAAAACCCAACTCCTAGGCTTGGTCACATCCCAGGCTCTCCTTAGCTGCTGCTGTCAGACTCTGGAAAAATAATGACAGAGCATAAATTAAGAATTTCAAGCTAAAATGTTTTAGTAACATATCTTAGTAATGAGCACAATGCTGTATGCTGCAGAAATAGGTAAGATTATCTTATTTTACACATTTTCTGGAAAGGGAAGAGGTAGATTAGAAAGCCAGGGGTGCTGCAGCCCATTTTTCCAAGGAAACAAAACTCTGGGCAATCACATTGCTCCTGCCAGCCCTTCCCAAATGCCTCCCAGGCTCATCTGCATGTAAGTTTGCATTTTTATATATATGCATTTCTATATGCTAATACAGTTTTATATATTATCTATGAGCTTTTATTTATATGTGCACCTTTTCCTCCCACACTAGCCTGGCAAAGCAGTGGAAGGAGAGTTAAGAAGAGTCCATCAGCTTGAATTTAAATGGCAAAAATTTATTTTTTCCTTAACAGCCAAGTAGGATTTGAGCCCTTCACACTCATTTCATGCCAGGAGATCTTAGACAGGGCTGTAGGAGATGGCATCTTCTCTTTCCCCCTCTGCATGCATACTCAACTCACCCACTGCAGCTGGCTGAGGACCCTGTTTTAGCAGCTGGGTCTCATGAGGAGCAGCTGAAACATCCTTGGAAGAGCTCTTGAGGGATCTGAAAGTTCATCCAGGTGCTGTTTCCCAGCAGCAGTGCCTACACACCTCTAAGCAGCTCAGCATAAAGCACTACCCCAATAGTGCAAAGAGTGCATTTTGCTGCCTTTTATAATTTGGGATGCAGGTTGCCCCACTTAATCCAATAACGCGTTGAGGACCCTGCTCCAGATAAAAAACTGGTAGGTGAGAAAAAGATACTTTACAGACCATGGAGGGGAGATGGAGTTTGGGTAAGGACTGGGCCTTTTCCATCAGTGTGAAGGTTACAGATCACCTGATTTTTGGTGCTGCTGTAGCCATGTGCTATTCCTGCTCCTGCCTGTTTTCCTCTGCCCTCTCCGAGATGCTGAAGGAACTGATACCAGGGCAGCAAACCAGATTTGAAAGCATCTCCTGAAAGAGGGCTGAGTCACCTACTAAGACATACTGAACTGGAGATGGGAGGTAATGTTTTCCAGCTAAAGGGAAACAGGAGTAAAAGGAGGTTAATTAACACCTGCTTGGAGTCTGTGGGCTCTGTGGAAGGAGACATTTAGAGTCACAAACTGCCCTTTTCATCTCAATCAGCTCAACCCTGGAGCTTAATTATGTATATATTAATGTCAGTGCTTTTAACTCTTTCCCTGCTAATTAGTTATATCCAGTTAGTATTTTCAGCTCCTAAATCTAGGGGGATTTTTGGTGCCTGAAGCTTTAGTTTCTCTTTCCTTATTCCTTGATTAATGGTTTAATGCAGAAGATGTTGAAACAGCAAGGGGGATGCTGGAGACTACTGCTAAGGCTGGGCAGGTTTCTGCTGGGAGCAACTGTGGCTGATTTTCTCCTCCTGAGCATCCAAGAAAGCCACTGTTAATTTGGGATAATGGCATGGAAAATGCGTTTTTGTTAATAGCTGTAGAAGAGCCAGCGAGCAGGTTTCCATCAGCAGGTTTGGAGGAGGCTAGCAGGAACTGGTGGCCACCAAAGGACGCGGGTAATGCTGAAAGGTAACTGGGAAGCGACTCTGCTGAGCTGAGCAGGGTCCTTCCCCCTTTAATTTGCAGCCGTACATGGCCAGGGGACCTTCGGGGCTGTTAGTGTTCATTATCCAGTTCCTCAGATGCCTTGGCAGCCTTTTCATAGCCACCTCCTCGGATGTCTCCCAATGCCTCAGCAGCCCTTTCATCTGAAGGAGCTAGGTTTTTCACTCATTTATAATCATATTCTGATCTGAGAAAATGACTGTTTGCTTTAATTATTGAAAAGCCTTTCCCCCCCCCGCCCCTTTTTTTTTTGCTTAACTGGTGAAGGCAGCATGAATAATTCAGGCTCAAACGTGAGTGCCTGATTCATCAGGGAGCTAGCAAGTGATGGTTCAGGTTGCTTATAGAGGAGTTTGTGACTCCCACGGCACAGCCCACAGCTGTATAGCTATAGGAGGCACTGCGTGCCCTGCCTGTCGCTTCATGCCAGGGGTGAGTCACTGCTCCTTACCTTGAATTGAGCTGCAGAGCTGGGCTGCTCCCAGACCAGGTGAGGCTTCCTCCCTAAAATACTTTCCTTAGCTCCCTAAATTTAAGCAAAGTGGGGTTTTATCACTCTGCATAGCCTTAGAAGATCATTAAACAGGAAGATCATAAAAAAAAAAAAAATTATGCATCAACGGGGGAAAAAAATAAAAAATGATACAGGTGAACAAATCCACTGTAAAGAGATATTAAAAAAATCCATGGGAAGCTCAGCCCAATGAGAGAGATGGGCTCCTAAGAAATATGTGTATTACAGAATATAGCGCTGCTTTCTGGAGGAGAAATTAAAAAAAGCCATCAAGGTGTTTGAGTCTTTTTCCAGCATAAAATAAGTTTCATCATTTAAAAACTGCATAATCACCAGCCTAGCCGTAATTACAGCACTGCAATTCTGCGCCAAGTATTGGCAGAAGAAATCAGAGCTGGGGATATAAAAGGCTCTTGTCATTTTGGTGGTCAAATTAAAAAGAAATTATTCTTGGTAAACCCAGGCAGGTGGGCTTTTCAAGCCCAAAATATTGTGATTTGTAACAAAAAGCTAAATCTATCATCTTTTAATGATCTCGGAGGTTAGGTTTTTGTATCAATCGCATTGCTCTCAGTGGATTTACATCAGAATTATTCACAGGACCTGCACCCTGTTTTAATGTAAAAAGGGTTTCCTTTCTAAAGGAAAACACCCAAGTTCATGGAAATTGCAAAATAGGAACGTGGCTGGTGATGGCTGAGAGCCATTTTGCAGCTTGTCCAACAAAGGCAAAGAGCACATGCTCTCTCTTAGCCTGGTGAGGGCTCCTGGGCATTGCAACACTGGGAATAAAATAAGGCAGTAAGTCTCTAAGCACCAGTTTAGCACCCCAGCAGGGTTCCTTTAGGACTGGGAGAACTGGAGGGCAGTGTCCACATTTAATACCATGGTGTTCACACCTTACCGAGACATTTGAATAGTCATATGATGTAATATTATTTGATGATGTCTTTGGTTTGATAAAAACCTGGAGACCAGCGGGAGCGGGGTTTGGTCTGGGTTGCCCACCTCGCCGTGGCTTTTGCCCCTCTCTGCCGTGCCAAATTCCCTGGCGCCGGGATGGATGCTCACCTCGGTGCTCTCTTTTGCAGAGGTGCCGGTGGAGAAGCTGGCCTCCATGGCATCGCTGCAGAGCCTCAACCTGAGGGCAAACCCCGTCGGCCCCGAGGCGCGGCTGCTCGTCCGGCCCCTTGTCCCCTTCGACCTGCTGCTGTCACCAGAGGAGCCCATCCCCAAAGCCTGAGAGGGTCTCGGGGTGCCCGGGCGAGCTCTCCTGAGGGGTGACTGCCTGTGAGAGTGGTTTGGCTTAGGTCAGTCCCTGCTATGCTGCTGTTTCTGTCCCAAAACCAGTGAGGCAGCCAGTCCCTCTTTTTTTTCCTTAATAAAAAGCAAGCAGCAGGGCTCTTCTGCGAAGGGATGGCTCTGCCAGGTCCTGAGCTGGAGAATCTCCCGCTTTGTGTTTTGCCAAGCGCTTGGGGAGGAAGCGAAGCCAGGATGCACGTGGTGCAAGGTTTGGGTAAAACTGGGGGAGTTGGATGTTTGGCTGCATCCATGCTGCCTGGCCAGTGATGGGGAGCACCTGCTGCGCTGGTCCAGGGCTGGGACTGTGGGGGACATCCCTGCAGCTGTAAGGGTTCCCCCTTGAATTGCTGATATGGCAGTGTGCCACATGCCTGATTAAATGTTTTCCTGTTCCGTGTGAGGGGTTTTTTTGCATTTGCTAAATTTATGAGTTATCAGTTGTCTTCTCCTTAAAGAAGCCCCTTTGCAGATCCTCATGGCTGCTCACTGCAGCTCAGGCTGATGCCAGCAGCAGGATTCTGCCCAGACCTTAGCAGTATTTCTTTGCATTTTCCCAGGGAATTTTTTTCCAAGGAAATCTCCCCCCCCCCCCCCCCCCCCTGGTTTGTCACCGTGGAAATCAAAGCAACCCAGTGTCAGTGGGTCCCTACATGCTGCTCGCCCCAGAAGCGTGCACCCACCTCCTGGGTGCTGTGGGTCTTCAAGACGTGCTGCTTTTTCTCCCTGGAAGAAATGGGCTGTGGGGCTCAGGATACAGCCCGGAGAGGGTGGCTCCTTGGTGGGAGGAGGCCACTGCTAGGCATGCTGGTGTCCCTTGGCAGCTGGCTGCCTGCAAAAAAACTCCTGGGTTAAACCGCAGGTGTTATCTCAAAATGCCTCGTTTAAACATCTCCTCTGTTTGCTCCTTCGTGTTTTTAAGGGACAGACACTTCCCAGTGCCAGGATGGAAATATTTGACTTCCAGACCTGCCCAAACCCAACTTTGGTAAAAGATGATGATAAGAAGGGGTTAGTTGATGTTGGTAATGATGAAGGAGCTGGAGTCGAGCTTTTGGGCCAGGACCAGCATCCCTAAGGACCGTGCTGCTTTTCCCCCCCTCAGTGCGCGTGATTTACACGGGATGGAGGATGAGGGTCCTCCCCACTCGTGTCGGGACTCCCAGCGTGTTTCCCATCTCGGGACGGGCAGAAGTGCTGCTGGGGACACCGGCCATCAGCTGGAGGAGAGACAGGCACCGAGTCCGTCAGCGTGGGGACCTTGGGGGTGGCGAGGGGGGCACAGAGCCCGACCCTCCCCAGGGAGCAAACCGGCTCCGGCTCTCTCCTTGCTTCCCGTGGGCTGCTCCCCGCCCCCCGCGCTGCCTCAGGCGTGGGAGGGGGTGCGTGCGGGTACCCCGGTATCCATGGCGATGGGAGGCTGTCCCCCCCTCCGCCCCCCCTCCGCCGCAGCCGGTGAGCTGCCGCAACCGGCGCGGCGGCACCGACAGCGCGGTACCGGCACCGGGGCTCAGCCCGGGGCGGGGAGGGGACCAGAGGAGGGACGGGGACAAACTCGCCCTCCCCCGGCGGCAGCCCCCCCACGCCCGCCCGCATGCCAGCGATGCACCCCCCGGAGCCGGGCCGGGTCGGCGGAGGTGAGTACCGAGACCCGATTTATTTTATTTTATCCCCAAAAAAGGTGTCCAGCCCCCCGCCCGGACCTCTCTTCCATCAGCCCAGCCTTTCCCTGCAGTGGTTTCCCACGGCCAGGCAGGGAGGCGGGTGGCCCATTGCCCCCCCCCCAGCCGGTCCCCCCGCCGTCCCCTTGTCACCGCATCCGAGATATCAGCGCCAAACGGAGGACACCTCCATCCAGCCAGCACCGACCCGCGCATTCAGCAGTCCCTTGTTTTCCTTTCCTCATCTTCCACCTCGCTTTTGAAAACCGCCTGTGATTCTTCATCCACAGGATACCCCCCTCCCACTAACGCTGCAAGACACTGCAGCCCAAAGAGATAAGTCCAGCAAAGTTTCAGGCTTAATATCGCAGGTTTCGAGCAATCTCATTACAGTCTTTGCTTCGCTTCTGCTAACGAAGCTGGCTCATGTGGGTGCACCTGATGCCAACTGGCCGGAGCATCTTGCCCCAGCAGCCCTGATGCTTCCCTGCCTCTCTGAGAGGTTCCTTCTCCCATGCCAGTGCTGCAAACCTCCCTGGCGCCTTTCTGAAGCCCCGCTGGAAATGTGCTGGCCGAATCCTGCTGGGCAGGGCCTCCCTGCATGCCAGCGCCTCGGGGAAACCGGCGGTCCCGGCGGCTGGGAAAAGCATCTTGGCTGGCAAGCTGAGCACCGGCACGGGGAGGGGGGATGACACGGCCGCCCACCATGCAGCAGCTTTGCAGTGTTTTCTCAGAGCAGGGCTGACCTGCAGGCAGTTAGGCTGAGCCTTAAAGCAAAAATATGCCTTTCCTTGCCTTAAAATTGCAGCCTGGGTTTGCCCGGAGGAAGTCCCATCACCGCTGCAGGCAGCTCCTGCCTGCACTCGGCATCCTCCCGCGTCCCTGCCTGCGTAAAGCTGGGGATACCCAAGGGTGGATGCTGCACAGCCTTGCTCCCCCTGCTAAATCTGTAGCGACAAAATGCCATCCCCTCCTCCATCAGAAGCTCTCAGGATCCCAGATAATGATCATAATTATGTATAAATATCACTTTGTATGTAAGGGGAGGGTAGGGTCTCCTTTGTTTCAGCCCACCTCCCTCAGGTACTGTGGCTTTGCCGGGGAGAAGATTTTAGAGGATGTCAAATTGCAAACCTCGAGCGCAAGGAGAAGCAGCAGCAGACACTCGGCAGCAGGGATGCTCCCAGGACGGCCGTGCTGGGGACCGCACGGATACAGCTCCTGCACAGCCGGAGTGTTGCAGTGTTGGGACGTGGATTTCTCTTCCTTGCATCACACCTAAAAAAAAAAATCTCATCAGAACAGCACGTCTTCTGGGCTGCTTTAATTCCTCATTAAAATAAAGATATAAAATAATAATGATATCAAATAATAATTCAGCTGAGGTGCTGCAATACCTTGGGCTGGATAACCCAAGGAGGAGGATACTTGTTGGGGCACTGAGATGATCCCAGCAGGACAAGTTGAGCCAGGCTGGGTGCTGGTATAAATATGAAAACCCACCTCTGGGGGCATTAAGAAATTAAGGGAATAATCGCTTTATCCTCTTCCAGCTTCATTTTCCTGCCTTCCCTTCCCCAGGCCCTTCCAACAGCACTTGGCCCAACTCCACCGCAAACGAGAGCCACCTCCTGAGGGAGAACTACACCTTCTCGGCGTACTACCAGCACTCCTCCCCCGTGGCCGCCATGTTCATCCTGGCCTACACCTTCATCTTCCTCATGTGCATGATCGGCAACATGCTGGTGTGCTTCATCGTGGTGAAGAACCGCCAGATGCGGACGGTCACCAACATGTTCATCCTCAACTTGGCCATCAGTGACCTGCTGGTGGGCATCTTCTGCATGCCCACCACCTTGGTGGACAACCTCATCACGGGTGAGCGGGGCAGTGGAAGGGCAAGATGCAAGGGGGGGTGAGAAAATCGTGGGGACCATCACCCACCTTCTGCCCCCCAAACACAAGGCCACCCTGTGGGTGATTTTTTGTTGAGGATGAGGAGGGGCAGTTGGTGGCCACTCAACATCTGATGAAACGTATAATTTAATTTAAAGCTACTATTTTAGGGGGGAAATATCCTCTTTTTTTGAGGTTTTGGACATTTTTGGCAAAATAAGTATGACCTTAATGCTGCATTTACATATTTAAACTTCAGCCATCCTCCATCAAGCAGCACTGAAAAAAACCCTCCTCTTCTTTCATCAATCTTTTCCTGTGCTGGCTCAGCTCTGCCTGTTGACCTTTCCAAAGATAAAAGGCAACATTGGCACAGTTGGTGAATTTTAGCACAGCAGTAGCCAGGGCATGGGGCAGAGTCTGTATTTATTACAGGGTGTGATTTATTTATCACCAACACCTTAGCATTGGGGTCAAGAAACAAGATGAAAGCTCCGATTGAGGATCCCAAGGTCAGTCCCCATGATAACAGCTCAAGCCCTGCGCAAGGGTAGGAGAAATGGCAACCACTGGGCTCCTTGGGTTTCTAAGAAGTGTAATATGCATCTTTTTAAACAATTTTTCTCCAAGCATCTGTACTGCTTGGATCTGTAAGGCCATCTCTATATGAGCCAAAAATGCAGCCCCCCCTTAGGAGCAGGATTTAGCATCCCCCAGCAATGACATGGTGGATGGGGACATCTAGAGGGAGTTGCTGATGGACCTGGCTGAGCTAAAGACACCTACAACCTCTGCCGTATCCCCTTGCAGGTTGGCCCTTTGACAACACCATGTGCAAAATGAGCGGCCTGGTGCAGGGCATGTCTGTCTCCGCCTCCATTTTCACACTGGTGGCCATCGCCGTGGAGAGGTACGCTGGCGTGGGCATGCAGGGACATGGGGACGAACCCACCCCCAGGGTGTTCTGGTGTCCCGTGCAGTTTCCATCATGGGAAAGCAACTGGGGATGTCAGGAGCGTGTCCCAGCTCTCCAGGAGAATCACAAAGCTGTCCATGAGGCATCCCAGCAAGGTGTCTTTCCCCACCTTGGGCTGAAAACACCAAAGCTGGAGAGATCCCAACCTATCTCTGACACCAAAAGCCATATGTAAAGAGCAACCCACCTTACCCTCCCTTCCCACACCCGTGTCCTGGCTGCCCTCCTTCCCCAGGGACATCCCACCAGATGCCCAAAGCCACCACCGTCTGCCCTCCCGCAGGTTTCGCTGCATCGTCCATCCCTTCCGGCAGAAGCTGACGCTGAGGAAAGCCCTGGTGACCATCGCCATCATCTGGGTGCTGGCCCTGATCATCATGTGCCCTGCCGCCATCACCCTGACCGTCACCAGGGAGGAGCACCACTTCATGGTGGACACCTACAACAACTCCTACCCCCTCTACTCCTGTTGGGAGGCCTGGCCTGAGACGGGGATGAGGAGGATCTACACCACCGTCCTCTTCTCCCACATCTACGTGGCCCCCCTCGCCCTCATCGTTGTCATGTATGCCCGCATCGCATTCAAGCTCTTCAAGTCAGCAGCGCCTGCCCATGGCCAAGAGGAGCCGGAGGGGAGGAGGGTCTCCCGGAGGAAGGCCAAGGTCATCAACATGCTCATCATTGTCGCCCTCTTCTTCACGCTCTCCTGGCTGCCCCTCTGGACACTGATGCTGCTGATGGACTACGGGCGGCTGAGCGAGGGCCAGCTCCACCTGGTCACCGTCTACGTCTTCCCCTTCGCCCACTGGTTGGCGTTTTTTAACAGCAGCGCCAACCCCATCATCTACGGCTACTTCAACGAGAACTTCCGACGGGGTTTCCAGGAGGCCTTCAGGGCCCCCTTTTGCTCACCCCACCGCCACCATCGTCACCGTGGGCCCTACACCCCCAGGAGCCACGGCCGTGGGCTCTTCTTTGGCGCCCGCAACCGTGTCTTCGCCCAGGCACGGGCCAGCGACTCGCCGCCGGCATCCGAGTCGGGCCCGTTGGCGCCACGCCACGCCGGCGTCCCCGCGTGGGATGGCTGAGCGGCCGCGGCCACCGGGCACCTCGGGACCAAGGGCTTGCGGGGTGGGGCATGGGGACTCGCTACGTCGCGGGCCGCGAGTCGCTGAAATAAAGGCACGTCCTGCTGATGCCATGTCCCTCTCTTGGCTCCTCCACTTCCCGCAGCAGCGCCGTCCCGGGTGCCACGGAGAACCACGCAGTCCTTTGCGGGACCACGCCACCATGCTGTGCCACGCTGCTGGGCTACCCGTCATCTTGCTGAGGAGGCCACGTCCCGCGCCACGCGGCCCCGCGCGCGCGTGTGCGCGCGCGGGGCCGCGTGGCGCGGGGCGTGGCCAGAGGCGCGGGTTTGGCGCATGCGTAGTGGCCACGCCGTGAGGCGGGGGGAGCGGCGCGTGGCGCATGCGCAGTGCGGCAGCCGGCGGGCTGAGCGCGGCACCATGGCCGGCTACAGCGTGGAGGAACGCGCCGCGCCCCACAGCCTGGAGTACCGGCTTTTCTTCAGTGAGTGCTCACCGCCTTCCTTCTCTTCTTTCCCCCACATCCTCCCGGCCCCGGGGGTTGGGGGGTGGTTGAGCTCCTCTGGAGGCGCCCCCGCAGCCTGAAGGTGCGCCCCTCACCTGAGGCGGCCCCTCAGGCAGGGCCTGGCGGGACGGCCCCTCAGGCCGGGGCTGACTCACTCTCCTTGCCTTGTAGAGGACGCCGCCGGGCGCTACATCTCTCCTTTCCACGATATCCCCATCTACGCGGATGCCGGCAAGGTAAGAGGGGAGAGGGGCTGGCTGCCTTGCGGGGAGCGAGGGCCACCAAAGCAGGTGGCTGGTGTGGCCTCGCTGGCCCGGGGACGGTGACAAGAGAAACCGCTGGAGCTCTGGGCCCTGGGGGTGAGTATGTTGTCAGTGCTCCTCAGGGAGTGCGGTCCTGCAGGCCTGAAATACCCGAGAGAGGCTCCTTACGTTGCTTCTCAGCAGCAGCACCCTAAGATGGCCAGATCTTGCAAATAATGGGTGCCCTTCTCTTGAGATCTCAGCCTCAGTTAGAGCGGTGTAGGAGAAGAGAACAGATGACCTCATTCTCGTATTTGTGTCTGAGATGTGAGTGCTTGTCTTTAACTTGTCCGTGAGGTCACATGAAAGTGTTTTGCATTAAAAGAAGCAGTTTTTGATTTAGCTAAATATCTACATCTGCTTCTATGGAGGTGTATGCTTAGGCTGCGTGATATTTCAGGCTTGGGTTTTGACTGCAATAAGGCCACTGTATGTCTGCTGGATAATCAGCAGCAGAACAGAAGGTGAGGACGTTAAATTCTTGCTGTAGCAGCTCCTGGGGACCTCTTGCCTCGCAAAAAGTGCAGGTGGGGAACTTGCCGCATGCAGTGATGCAGGGCTTTTACATCCTTCCGGCAGGCAGCGGTTAGTCAAATTAGGCTGTTGTGAATCACTGTCTGAAATGCCTCAGCTCTAGGAAATCAAAACGGCTGTGCTTCAGTTTTCACTGAATGCTTTTTCAGCAGTGGCTCGGGCTCTCTGGCTGTGTTCCTTACCTTTGTAGCTCATTTCTTCTTTTAACACGTACTGCAAAGCTCTGCAGCTTGAGAAACATAGTGGGTGAATTGTTCTAATGTTCGCGATAGAGAGGGGTAATTTGGAGGTAGGGAGCGGTCATGGAAAAGGAAAGAATTGAGAGATGAACCTCTAAAAAGTAGCTAATTGAGCTTTGAGGTGCAGGTGTTGTCAGAATACGCTTTGGGAAGTCTGAGGTGGTTTTTGCCTGCTCAGAAGGGAAGAAGTGGTTTATAATCATCACGGACAGTGGCGAAGCAGTTTCTGTGACCAACTGGGAAAGCAGTTTTCAAAAGCAGGTGTCAGAAACTCGGACAAGGAAAATCCAGATAATACTACGCTTTGCTTGCAGGGCAGGGTAGCGCATATCGGGGTGAGGAGGGTTCCTGCGGACTGGTAATGATTAACAAGGGAAACTGAACTACTGGTGTGCCTTCAGGCACTTGGTGCTGCTTGCCAGCATCTCGGTGCCAAGCCTTTAAGAGCAGCAAGTGCCGCTGAAGGTTGTAGTCCCCGAAGTTACACAATAGTGCTGATCACGTTAGACCTCTTTCTGTCGCTGGAGTGCCTGTGCAGAGACTTACTCGTTACTTAGCAGGTTCATTACCAGCTATGGTAGGGAGCCCAGCTTGGAGCAAAAGGTTGTCTTACTCTGTCTGGGCTCCTTGATCTTTATCCTTAGGCTTCTAAGACACTGAGAGGATTGCAGGATGTTTTTTTCAGTCTAGGTCTGGGATGTGCTGACCTTACCTCTACCTACGTGTCTTGGCATTGCAAAGGAATGGCCCTGGGCTACTCACTGGGTGTCTTGGTCCAACTGACAGATCTGCCTTGGTCTATGGGGAAACTGCAAACCTAACAAAGATGCACCCCCAAGTCATCCTTCCTTGCCTGCAAAGCTGTAAGCACCCTGCCTAACCAGTTCCGATTGCCTGATTCCTTTCCTCAAGTTATTTAAAAATAGTATATACCTTTTTACATATAAATTGCAAATGAGCAGTGACCCCTGGCAATTAAGGGGACGTAATAAACTTCTGTTAGGAAAGGGTGTGGGCCAAGTCAATGATGTAACAGCACTCATTGCACAATAGCAATCTTAATTATGGTGCAATACAGGTGTGAGGGATTTTGCAATGCTAATACTGCTTAATGTGGGGATTAGAAACTTTGTCGATGCTAGGGAGCAAGGTTTGACTTTTTATTAAAAGCCATAATCTCTTCAAAGAGCAAATGTTAAGGTTCAAGCATGAAAAGCTTGTTTTCTTGAAGAGGAGACTGACATTGAACTCTCAAGAGGCCTCTCAGTCCATCTGGAGTCAACAGGAGATGTTTTCATACATCACCTGTAAACTAGATACTGCAAGATGTGGTTCTGTGTTTCTCCCCCACACCTTTATCCTGACACCATGCCGCTAAAAAGGTCTGCTTTTATAGGAGTGTCAGCTTGGAGAGAAGGAGCTCGGGCATCTTTTCCTACTTCAAGACAGACTAGAATATCTGGGAGTGATGTTCTTGGTTGTTCAGGATAGTACATACTTACTCCTCTAAGCCTTGTTTCTTCTAAATTGCCAGAGTGGCTCTTGCTGTAATATTAAGTGCTTTGTATTTAATAAATATGCCTAAAAGCTCATTTTGTTACGTCCAGGATGGTTTGTGCGCAGCTGTCTTCGGTTCATTTAAACCCACTGTTCTGTAACCTGGGAACACCATGGAGGTGTTCGTAGGTGGCAACTGATGGAGCATGCGTGGGTAACTTCAGTCTAGCTTTTGCTGGTGTCTTTCATGGATTCAACTTTGATGACATGGAACTGACTGGACTACGGGATTTCTATCAGCTGTATCAAAATTGGCACTGGAACAAACAGGAAAAAAAAAGTTACGGTTTTCATGCAAACTGGCTGGCTTTCATGCTTACTTATACATGTTCTCTAGTTTAAAATGTGATCTTGAGATTCCTTGCCATTCACTGATACTTTGTTTTCTTCAGAATGTGTTCAACATGGTTGTGGAAGTACCTCGATGGACAAACGCTAAAATGGAGGTAACTGTATCACAATTCCTAGCTTAAGTGCTTGAGCTGACTAGTCTATTAATCTTTGGCTTCGTTGATTCTCTCCCCCTCACCTCCACATCCTGAAGCAGAGTGGGCTAACATTGGTGGCTCCATAAATGGCAAGAAAATAATTCAGCCCCAATAAATAAGGCCTTTCAAAACCTGCCATAGTGCCGGCATCATGTCAAGGAACCTCTCTAGATGTAGCTCTAACTTCCCATGTAAATACTCCCTTAATGCTAGAAGTCTAGGATGGAGGCAGAGACTTGCAGAAGTTGCAATAACTTAGTGTTCTTCTCTGGCTTCTGATTAAAGCAGCAGCTCATGGCTCTCAACCCCGCGTGCTTCTGACGTTTGCAAGTCTGCTGAAAACTATCCCAGGAGACGGCAATGCAACAGAAAGTGGAGTTGTCCAATGTCTGCTGTTGGCCTCGGGGTCAGCTCCTGGTCTCTTGCCTTGTCAGTTAGCAGTCAGCTTCATTTAAAAAAAAAAATCTCTTGTTTTTTCTTGGAGAGCAAAGTAGAGAGATTTATGTAACTTTCCTTTCAGATTGCAACAAAGGATCCCTTAAACCCAATTAAGCAAGATGTGAAGAAGGGAAAACTGCGCTATGTAGCGAACGTGTTTCCTCATAAGGGTTATATCTGGAATTACGGTGCTATCCCACAGGTACTGTAACTTGTCTCGGTGGCTCATCCTTTCTGGTGGGGAGGAGGGAGGATGCCTCTGTGTGTCTCTGACTACCACCAAATTAACGAGCGAGGCCAGCTGAAAGTCTGATCGCAGCATTTGCAGCTGCATGTGTAATCTTGCTAATAAAGAGAACCTGTCCAGAAAGCAGGGATAGTTTTAAGGAGAAATCTCAAGAG
Organism: Strix uralensis; assembly: GCF_047716275.1. Classification (NCBI taxonomy): domain Eukaryota; kingdom Metazoa; phylum Chordata; class Aves; order Strigiformes; family Strigidae; genus Strix; species Strix uralensis. The sequence continues at coordinate 4,705,044 of NC_133978.1, read as the reverse complement.
GTAGGCTTGTAGCTAATGCTGTAAATAAACTATTGAAAAATTTGAGGATGAGTGGCTGCTGTTAGTGAGGTACCTGCTGTGTGACTCCTCTTTTTGGCCACTGAGCAGTCCAGTTGGACAGTAGCTAGCAGGTCCTTGCCTTTTGATGAAAGAAGCTGTCGCTACACAAGGAAGATGAAGGTTCGTGATGGGCAGCTGGCAATGCGATGCCCTCAGTTCCTGCCTGGTGAAGCTTAAAGAGCTGAAGTTTTAAGTGAATGGTACAGGATCTCGGTGTATGACCTTAGACTGAATCTTTGCAGAAGATTTTTTTGTTGCAGCGAATTAGCTGATTGTTTTAGACTTCAGCTGTGGACAGTGAAAATCTTGAGTAGATCTGAAGACTCTCTTTCCTGTTTCTGCCCCGTATTGTTCAGGGTCTAAAACACACAGCTAGACTAATGTATTGACCTGTTGGATGGTAGAGGATGCCCTGATCTCAGTGTTGGATCTGAGAGAGGCACTCAGCAGTCCAGAGACCATGTGAGGCAGACGTCCACAGCTGCACAGACACGCTTTCCCCAAAAGAGCTGGCAAGGGGGGACAAACAGATGGACACACGCTCTTAACTGACTGGTGACTGCTAGATAAAGAGGAACTTTGAGCAAGGCTGTTTGGCTCTGATGGTCTCTGAGGTTTGAGTTTGCTTTAGAGAAAGAAATTTTCAGTGGCAGTTCACAGGGAAACACACTGAATTCTGTAATTCTAGTCTTGATAGTAGTGCATGTCATGTTTCCTCCAAGCGGCTTAAGACGGTGTTTCGAAGCTGAATTGTTTTCTACTGGGATGGATTCTGAAGCCAGTTCCTTTTTACAGCATTATGGCTTTTGAAACCTTCATGCAGTCATGTGTTAGTGGATCAAAGATGTTTATGCATCAAGGACAAGGGATTGAACTTAACCCTTCCTTGTAGGGAAGCGTGATAGCGATTGTGAAGAGTCCTTCAGCACCACCCAGGTTTCAGTACATCTTCTCGAAGGCTCTGGATGCATCACGAGGTCTTGACTATACTAGTCATATCCTGGCCTGCAGAGATTTGGGAAGAGTATTCCTGCTTTTTATATCTCAACAACCTTAGAGGTAGATGCTCCTTATGATGCAAGTGGGCACGGTGTCCTTTCACTCCTGATCAGAAGCGTGTTTTAAGTAGCTATTATTTTTGGAGGCCTAGCTCAAATGCCTTCTGGGATCCTGTCTTCCAACTTGGACTCACCACTGTGGGGGAGATGCACTAGGACACTGGGTAGCACAGGGTATGGGACTCCGCGTTCTTGTCACTGCTCCTAGCGTAACAATGTGTCTTTAATTGTTTAATTAAAAGGAAACAATACACCCTGTCTGTCTTCCATCTCTATTGGACTGCTATCTGGAGTTCAGGAAACTTCTGTTAAGAAATGAATAGGGAGAGGAACAGGCAGGCGGCCAAATCAATGACTGTTCTTTATAGATGTGAACTTCACCTTTATGCATCTGTGGAATGGAGGAGGAAGTCTGGAAACTTGTTGAAAAAAAGGTTTGTCCGTGGGAGGGAGCAGCTTACCCTTGGCAAGATAAGACCTTTTAACTTGGATTCAAACTGCATTTGCAGGCACAAGTGAAATAGTAGCCCAACCACTAGACCTGAAAGCAAGTGTGAAGTGGGCCATCATCTGTATCTTGGAGGCAATTGCATGCCTGAAATAAAACTGCTTTTTGTTTCCTCTTGAAACCTGAGAGTTCTTATTCCTGAGTGTGGGGTTTTTTTGCAGACTTGGGAAGACCCGGGTCACAAAGATGAGAATACTGGCTGCTGTGGAGATAATGATCCAATTGACGTGTGCGAAATTGGAAGCAAGGTAATGCACTCTAAAGGGTAACTGTCCTTTGAAACATGTAATTAGTCAACTATTCAGAGACATTATTCAGTTCTTAACTCCTCTGCCTTAAGAATATGGTGTTTCCCTCCGCTGCCTCTGGAGGTTGTTGATGAGATCATACAGCATGAGCCTTGTGAGCCAAGGCTTGTGAACCGATGATAAGCGGTAGCTCTTTTTGTGGTACCCGACTCCTTGCTGAACTCCCACAGCTTGCACAGCCTCCTGTTGTGCATTCCTGGGATGCATCAGTACAGACAACAACGTCTTTGTCCTTGCAGGTCTGCTCTCGAGGAGAAGTCATCAAAGTGAAGGTGCTGGGCACACTGGCACTGATTGATGAGGGAGAGACAGACTGGAAGATAATTGCTATCAACATTGAGGACCCTGAAGCAGACAACTATAATGGTGAGTAACAGGAGGGAGGAGCAAGCTTAGTACTCCCCTTTCTCCGTGAGAGCCCACAGGAAACTTTCAAGTCAGGACACGGGCTTGCTCCTTCTATGCCACGGTACTAATCAGATGTGAAACTGGAAGGACAGCAGAACAGGATGTTATCAGTCTTGTAGCAAAACATTTTACTGCTGTTTATCCCAAATTGTCAGTCCTCTGCACAGCCTGGCATCTCAGAGAAGAGGGTGGCTGTACAGCCTGTCCTCTGAGTGGAAGGAAAGGGATTGTCCAGTAAGTCTCTAATTGCAGCTGTTTAAATGTGCCCGTGCTCCTGGAGGCAGACAGGATATGCTGTGAAGATGAAAGACTAACTTTCCTGTGCAGATACCCACTTTGTGTCTTTCCTGTAACCTGTCTGAAATGTTGCTAAGGCTACTTGAGGAGGGGCTAAAAGAGGGGCAGCTCGGGAGAGCGGGGTAGCAGCTAAGTAGCTTCTGTTACTAGATCTGGCTAACAAACCTCTTCTCCCTGGCTAGATATCAATGATGTCAGAAGGATGAAACCTGGGTACTTAGAAGCTACAGTGGACTGGTTCAGAAGATACAAAGTACCTGATGGAAAGCCAGAAAACCAGTTTGCTTTTAATGGTGAATTTAAAGACAAGGTAGGATCACCTTTCTTGTCAGACCACACCTGGAATACTGTTCAGTTTTGGTCCCTGCCACACAAAAAAGATGTGGACAGGCTGGAGAGGGTCCAGAGAAGGGCCACAAAGATGATCAAGGAACTGGGAAGCCTCGCATGAGGAAAGTCTGTAAGAACTGGGTTTGTTCAGCCTCGAGAAGAGAAGGCTTAGGGGAGACTTTTATCACTGTGTTCCAGTATATAAAGGGTGGCTACAAAGAAGATGGAGACTCCCTTTTTACAAGGAGTCACATGGAAAAGATGAGGGGTAATGGGTACAAGTTACTCCTGGGGACACTCCAGTTGGACGCAAGAGGAAAATTTTTTCCCAATGAGAGCAGTCAGCCACCGGAATAATCTCCCCAGGGAAATGGTGGATTCGCCAACACTGGACACTTTTAAGATTCAGCTGGGTAGGGTGCTGGACCGTCTTGTCCAGACCGTGCTTTTGCCAAGAAAGGTTGAACCAGATGATCCTGGAGGTCCCTTCCAACCTGGTATTCTGTGATTACTGTGAGCATGCAAAGGCACGCTGTCCAAAAACTGAGCTCAAGGTGCGTGGGGACACGAGCGAGCAGTTGCTGAGAGAATGGATTTCTACGGGGCTGCTGATAGCTGACTTTATTCTTCCTGCTGTTTTTCCAACCTACCATTCAGCTTGTTTCCAGCCCAGTGCTTGCAGGAATACTAGGAGAAAAAGCATAGTGTTATCACCCTGCTGCTGTTGGATATTATCATTCATGTGGGATCACTTCAGGGCTGGGAGCCTCCGTGTCAGAACCAGGGTGGAAAGCACTGGGTTTATTTGCTCCTGCTCTGGAGCAGAGGGTGCTTGACCTCACCCTTTACCTGCCTTGCTCACTGTTCCGCTGCAGCCTGGTGCAAGTTGAAGTGAACTCAGGAGTTAAAATGCTTCTTCCTTCAGGCATAAAGCGTTCCCTCGCACCCTTTGAGTAAGGCTCTGCCTTGGCAGCGTTCTTCTGCCTCTTCTCTGGGTTGGGTCAGATAACTTGCTGCTCCTGAACGGGTGAAATCCTGCTTCTGCACCCTCCCTCCTGCCAGTCCGGGTGTGCTGTGAGCGGGTTAGTGAGGTGACTCAGCTCCCAGAGCTCCAGCGTTGGTGCAGAGAAGGGGTGGGCCTGCAGGGCCCCGAGTGGGAAGGAAGGGGTAAAGGGGGGCTAAAACGGAAGTCATGTGGGAGTGGACTTGTCCCCTTCAGCTGTAGCACAGCACGAGGTTGAGTGGGCTGGGACATCTCGCTGCCCCTCCAGATGGATGAAACTGAAATCAAGACCAAGGCGGAAAAGAGGGACAGAGAACCTCACGTGTGTTCCTGCAGTGTTTTATTTGGCTCTGTGTTGTATGAAACCAGGATATTTTTTGCTGGTGTTCGTGCTAACAAAGAATTGTGTGTGCTTCCTTCTCCGGCTGACAGGTTAATGCTTGAGCGTATACTACTTTTTTTAAGGAAAAAAAGCTGTGATATGTTTGGGAGCAGGTTCATTTTTAAATGGTTGCAATTCTAGATTAGGTGCGTGTGTCTTCCCGTTGGTCTGTGCAGCAGCTGAATGATTTGCCTGGAGTGACAGAAATCTCGCAGATAGGTTGGGATCAGCTACCTGCTGGAGACAAACAGAGGGCAGCAGGGTGGGGGGGCTTTTATAATGGAGCACTGGCTCGAGACTAGACTATCTACATTCAGTTTCTTTTGGCCTCAAGCTTGCTGGGTGACCTTGGCGTATACTCCCACCTTGAAAGTAAAACAATTCATATTGTAAAATCCCTGTTGTTTCAGCTGTTGCACGCTGGGAGGTTGCTGTTGTTCCTGAAAGGTGCAGTAATGGAAGAGGTCTCCCTTGAGTCAGAAACTATCTAAAAATCAGCCTATAAATACTGGCCTCTCGTTCCGTGTAACTGATAGTCTGGAGAGGATGGTCTAGTGCTTACATGTAACGTGATGTTTGTTCTCGTCTTCAACTTTAGGATTTTGCCATGAAGGTCATCAAATGTACTCACGAACACTGGAGAGCTTTAATAGCGAAGAAAACTGACGGAGGGGAGATCAGCTGGTAGGTTAATGCTTGTGGTCCTGTGCATGTTCCTTTCTCCTAAACAAGTAACCTTGAAACTTCCTGTCCTGAGTGGTGCCATGCTTTGTTAGCTGCTGGCTGTCTCTGCAGGCCTTCCCCTTCAACTTGGCAACTCTAACAATGATTCTGAATATCCCATTGTTATATTCCCCCATACTCCTGGGGGAGAGACTTGGCTTTCACGTTCTCACAAGCGACCTGTCTCTTCTAGCACAAATCTGACGGTGTCCGACAGCCCTTTCTGCTGTAGTCAAGAGTGTGCAAAAGCTACTGTGGATGCAGTAAGTACAAATTTGAGTGTCCTAACCCCAATGTTCGTATTGAGCAAAACAATACAATTTGTGTGGTACTGTAAACTGTCCTCTCTGTGTGAATAGCTCATTATACGCTCAGAATTTTTTGGATGACTGAACACAGCACCTGTTTCTGGTTAAATAGGATGGATGTGGAGCAAGCCAAACGTTCCTCCAGAGGCTTCTCCTTGCCCTTAGTCATCTGGGAGATGGAATCTAAAGTGGAGTTTGCATGAAGGACTAAACTTCTGAACCGTAGCTTGGCTGTCAGCTGTTCAGAGAGTGTTTTAAATATTTGGCCTTCCAAGAGCTTCACAGTGCAGGTCACTCTTTGAGAAAAGAAAGTAATTTCTGAGCGCCTTGTAGCCAGGGACTGTGCCTCCTTTGTGATGAAAGGCTTGAAGTTCCCAGTGCATTACTCCTATCCAGCTTCAGGACTTAACTGCATCTCCCTAGGCTTCTGAAGTACTGCTGTTGGCAACTTGAAAGGGGTTAGAGGAGTGGGACAGAAAAATCAAAATGCAAATGTTGCCTCAGCGTATGGAAATGTGACTGGAAACCAGAGTCTCTCTGTAGCCTTGCCGAGACGTTTTTTTAAACCACTGTCTTGGTTTTAAAAGTGCTTGTGTCCTCTGGTGGTATCCAAATTACTTTGTAAGTTTTTGAAAGTGCAACCCTGGTTGAGGATGTGTCACCAGCTGGGGACCCTTGTCTGTCTTCAGTTGTTAAATATCACGTGAAAGCTCTTCAGAGCAGTTTTCTGAGAACCCTACTTCTATTCCACTGTCACGCTGTAGGTTTTTAAAAAAGCAGGCTGCCTGCAGCTGTGTAGACGCTGGAGCGGTAACTGCTTGTGGTGAGAAGCAGATGGCACTGCAGCCTGTGCTTAGAGCAGAGCACCTCTGGCACGTAGGACGTCTGTGGAATGAGGAGGCTGTGGGGATGACGGGACTCGTGGTGCTGCACGTCAGCTCATTATCCCCTCGCAGCTGACCAGCACTGGCTGCCACAGACCAATTTATGCTGCTTAGATCTTAAACTGTGCTCCGTAAAGACTTGGGCAGCTCTAAACGCTGTAGTGAGCTTCAGGTGTAAGGTCAACCTCTGTCAACAGCTGCTGTCTGCTAATCTGCTTCTCGTTTCAGGCACCACCCTGTAAAGCTGCCAACCCGATCCCACCCGAAGGTACGTTTCAAAACCCACGTTTATGTTCCGATACTGAGTGGAGGCTTCCTCAAAGGAGTTATCAATAGGAAAATGAGGGTCTTAACTGGTAGCTGGGTCTGGCTCTAGCACTAGGAGAAACAAAGGGCCTTGTTGGGCCTAACTCATGTCAGTAGTGCTGTTTAATTCCTGAGTAACATCTGCTATTGCCTTACTTCCTTGTTTGGGTACGTGAGGCAGGTAAATGAGTGGTAAGTAGGAGACCTGGTGTGCTGTAGTTTGCTCCAGAAGAGCTTGGATTTATAGCAGGTCCTGAAAAAAGAGCACTGCAGAGGACTAAGTGCAGTGATAGCAGGTGAGCAGTTTCATTAGTTCCGGAAAAACTGGGGTTTCATCAGGATCCTCAGTGCAGGCAAGCTGAGGAAGGGAAGTACTCCCTGCCCGCACAGAGCAGAGGCAGAAAGCAGTTGTATGTTTGGTACTTCGGTTGCAGCTGAACCCACTGATCAGAGATTTGTCCCTGAACAAGTGGCCACTGCGAGCTGGTAACAAGCTCTTTGATGCCTCAGGACTTGACTCTGTAAGACAACAGCAGCTGTGGGAGGAATCCTCGCTCGGCTGTCATCTTTTCCTTCTGTGTGAGGTGGCGATGGGCACCTTGCACGTGAAATCTGGATGTTGCTGTAGCGGGGACAAGACCCGGGGTTGAGCTAATGACGGACGGTGTTGAGAACCCAAAGCTGTGTGGCAGAAAGAGGAGCTAGGCTGCTGTTTCCAATCTCCTCCTGGGTAATAAATCTGTGAAGAACTTGTCTTCCATGCAGGCATGAGAGGTGGAGGTAAAATGACTTTACCTCGGAGTCAGCTGAGCCAGAGGGGAGCCGAGCAGGCTCTGGCTTGCTGTCCTCGCCTGAACTGAGTCATGCATGGATGTTCCTAATGGCAGCCTGATCGAGGGCGACTTCAGGAAAACACATAAACAGGGCTACGCAGGAACCTGTTTGCTGTGTGGTGGGGTTGTTGACAGGAGCCAGAGGAAGCCCCTGTGCTGGGGGTGACGCCTGTGGTGCCCTGTGACTGCTTAATAAGTGGGTGGCTAACAGAGGACTTAACCCCCTCTTTTTTTTTTTTTCTGCCCCACACAGTTGACAGGTGGTTCTACTACCAGAAGAACTAAGGCCTGAGGATGGGGGGCGAGACAGTGGTGTCTTTCCCACGGAGGAGTCGCCACACGCAGGAATAGAGCAGAAAAATAGCTTCAGTGTCAACAAGAAGACCTTGCCTGTAACTTTGTTGATTAGAATTACATACCTAGCAGTGACGTGTCTGCTGCATCAAGGTCCTGTGGAGGCTGGAAGGCATAATTTATAAAATCAAAACACCCTGCTTGTGCGTGGTCGTACAGTGTACTTTGTAAATCGTGACAGAAGATCGCTCACCTGGTACGTGTATGGATGCTAGAAATAAAAACTACTGAAAGTGAACGCTGCGGGGCTCCCTCTCCTTTCCCTCCCTGTCCTGGTGCCCTGGAGCCCGTGGCTCTGTGCTGGGGGCTGTTAGTGCCCAGCGTTGTTTTGGGGGGACTGGGGGAGAATTCATCGGGTAAGGCAGTATCGTATCCCTCCCTTTGACTTGGGGCGGGCAGACCCGCCCGGGGCCGGCCTCGAACCCGCAGACTTCCAGAGCGGGGTGGCGGCCTCGAGCCCATGTCCTGCAGGGCGGCCCCGCCTGGGGGCGGTCTCGAACCCGCGGCGTCCGGGCGCGGCCGCGCGCTGGCGTGACGTCAGACGCACGGCCGACGTGGGGAGCCAGCGCGGCGATGGCGCCGGGCCGGAAGTGGGCGGGGCGCGCGGGGTGACGTGTTTCCGGCGGGGAGCTGGCGGCTGCCGAGGAGGGGAGTCGGTGGCGCGGCGGCCCGGGGGCAGCCGGGGGTGAGCGGCGGCGGGGGGCGGCCGGGCCCCGGGGAGGGCAGCGAGCGGGGCGGTCGGGCCGGGCCGGGCCGGGCGCGGGGCGGCGGCGGGGGGTGACACGCAGGCAGGGGTGGGGGGGGGCGGGGGCTAGGCCGCGCCGCCCGCCCTTGAGGCCGCCGCTGGGGCCGCCTCCTCCCGGGCCCCCCCTCACCGCCCCCCGCCCGGAGCCGGGGTTGGAGGCGAAGGGTGTGTGGGGGGGTCCGGCGGCCGGCGCCTCCGCTGCCGCCCGCTCGGGAAGCTCGCCCGGGGGGAATTAGTCACCTCTCCGGTGTGCCGGCCGGGAGGGGAGCGGGACCTGCTTCTGAGCGGCGGCAGCCCGCGGGGACGGGGGGCAACCAGCCGGCTGCCAGCAGGCGCTGACGCTTGTGACGCTGGTTTTGGTTTTGTCCCGGCAGGTGATTTAATCTTCAGCGATGTCTTTCATTTTCGAATGGCTCTACAACGGCTTCAGCAGCGTGCTGCAGTTTCTCGGTAATGCCGCCTTACGTTGGTGCTTCAGCAGCTCGGCCCGGGCTGCGGCAGCTGCCCTTAGGTCTGTTTGGCTTGTGCCAGTTGCCAAGATCACGTAAAAGTTAGCGATTAAAGCACGTCTCTCTTGGGGCGTGCGGTGGCTCTGGCTGGGATAGAGTCTGGTGAGAAAGCTGCAAATCGATAAAGGTCTTTTTCACGCTCAGAGGAAAAACTTTGAGAATACGTTGGAGGCGTTTGGCTCCCACTCGGTCTTTCTCTTGCTGTTTAGAAGAGTGAGAGCAGCTGGGCTGATGCCAAAGGGCCTGTTGCGCCCAACGCCCTGCCCCAGGCAGCCAGGGAACCCCATCCTCCTCCTCCTCCTGGCACCCGAGCTCACCAGCTCCGCCAGAGCTCGCCCTTATTTCTCACCGCTGCAGCTGGCTGCCTTACTCCTCCTTAAATTGTCCCTGCCCACCCCAGGCTGCCCACTGTGTTGTGCCTGGGGGAGCTGCTGGCCGCTGGCTGAGGCCCACAGCACGATCTGGGGTGAAGATTCTTTGCGGTGGTGCTGGCCAAAACGTTGCCCCAGTCCAGGGCGACCCGTGTAGCTGGGCTGGCAGCTTGACCGCAGCGCGAGCAGCCGGCCCTCTCCTGGGGTGTGGGCGATGGCAAAGCTCCTGCCAGAGCCGTGACTTTCAGCAGAGATCCTTGTTGGAGAACGGGGCGCTCTCTGTCCCGTGAGGGGTAGGGAGGGATGAGAAAAAGTCCTGTTGGAAACCTAAGGGAACTTGCCTGTGGCAGATGTGTACCGGAAAGTGGAAAAAAAAATCAGTTTCTCTAAAGAAAATGATGTGTTGTTTCATGCTTTCCATTTTTTTCTTCAACAACTTGCTGCTGTCTTTTATAAGTTTATTCCCTTTGGGGCGACAGATTGATCCATAACCCATTGCACATAAGTGATACTTCACTGCACATCCTTCTGCTAGGATGTATCCGAGAAGAGAATACATTACTCGTAGAAATACAAGCTTAGAAAATGTCTGTTGTTGTAGACGTTACATGGCATTGCTGTGGTAAAAACCAGTTCAAGCTGTGCTTTTTTTTCCCCTGCTGTTCTCTGTCGGGGCGGGAAGTACCGTAGAAGCCCGGGTGGCCGTATAGCTCTGGGAGAGTGTATATAAACAGCAGCGAGTGTCGTAGCGTTTCTGCTCGTGTGCCGAGATAAGCCTGCTGGAGTTTTTCTTCCTTGTTTGTTTTTCTTTCCAGGTTTGTACAAGAAGTCTGGAAAACTCGTGTTCCTGGGCTTGGATAACGCAGGCAAAACCACTCTGCTACACATGCTGAAAGACGACAGGCTGGGTCAGCATGTCCCGACACTACATCCCAGTAAGTCTGCCAGCGACTGAGCCCCGCCTGCCTCCTGAGGTGGTTTTTCCTCTTCAGTTTTGGAGTTGCAGTCTCAAAAGATGCCTCGGTGATAGCGCTGCACTGGGGCGATGGACTTTTTAAGAGTCTTAAAACTGCACCCGAGGTTGCAGCTGCGTGTTGGTTGCCCGAGCGAAAGTGGATTGGCGTTTTTCTCTTAAATGTAAAATGGAGAGCCTGAGAAATGGCGTGGTTCAGTTAATAATCACGTGCCTCGCTTGGGGAGGGAATGGGTTTCTAACGAAAAATATAGTGAAGTATGACAATTGCAGATCAATAAGCACGTGCTTAAGCAGGGAGGTAGGAGAAATTATTTTGTGAAATGACTCCATTTCAGTGGCTGAATTCTACGGGCAATTCAGGGAAGTCCTGAATCCTACAGGATCTCTTACATGAGAAGCGTGTGTGATGTTAACATGAGTCCCCAGGAAATTCTGGCTGTGACAGCTTCTTTATTCCCTGTATTTTTACTTTCCAGCATCAGAGGAGCTGACGATTGCTGGAATGACCTTTACGACTTTTGATCTGGGTGGACATGAGCAAGGTAAGAGTGAAGTTGCTGAGTGGGAGGCACTGAATGAGGTCAGCCTTCCGATTTCCACGATGTTCTCCAGCCACCTTAAGAAAAATCTACCAAAAAGTGGTAGAAAAGCGATAGCAATTAGCAGTATCTAATTATTTGTTGCCTGAAATTATTTATGGAGCTATATGTGGAAATAACCTCCTGGCTCTAGGCATGCCAGTGGTTCAATACTTGTGCTTAATTCTGGCAGTTTGGAAAAAAATGCTGCCAGTTCATGCTCTGCTGCCTGAAATATTTTTAGCTGTGGAAGACTTGAATGTCGTAGGCTTATTCTTTTGAATAATTGCTGAATTTTTATTTTTAGACCTTCTGGAAGTTCTAAGCAAAGTTTTTCTGCCTTTTTCTTTTTTTAATATGCAAAAATATTGGAAGAAAGACACCCTGGCTCAAAAGGCAGCCTTAGTTGCCGAGGCTTACTTATGAAAGCAGAGAGAGTGTAACGGGCTCTCCAAACTGCCTTGCAACCTCGGCCGGTCCCTTCACCAGAAGAAGGTCTTCTGTTGCCTTGAGGAAATCGTAACGAAGAGGGTGGCTCCTTTTTCGGTGTAGTTCTCCCCTTGCTTCGGGTAGCGTTTTCACGGGGCGGTGTTTGTCGCTTCTGCATTCCAGCTCGCCGGGTCTGGAAGAACTATCTGCCGGCCATCAACGGGATCGTCTTCCTGGTGGACTGCGCAGATCACTCGCGTCTTATGGAATCCAAAGTTGAGCTTAATGTAAACTTATTTTCTTCCTTCCCTAACACCTCTGAAGAGCTAAATTATAAATATTCTTTTGGGGGGCTGGAACTTGTGGACAGCGCATTTTGAGAGTCTCGTGCTTTGGATTTGCACTTCCGATGCATCTTTTACGCCAGCGATGCGGTGTCCAAAGCGTGTGCTTATAAGAATGTGCGCGTTACTTTATGCAGGGCCCGGATCAGTGTGGGTTTATAAGTACAGTCATCCCAGAGCCGAAGAAGTTTTGAAATGGCCCATGCGCTTAGATAGGAGCTTCTTCTGGGAAGCCTTTCTGGAGAGACTCCTCTTCCGCAGAAATCCTGCAGCACCAAAAAATAGCCCTTGTTGGTCACGGAGCTCGAGCAAAATGTTTTTCTTCGAACACTGGGTGTTTGTTCTGCCTCTGCTTAACTCTTCTTCCGTCTTGCACGCAGGCGCTAATGACAGATGAAACAATATCCAACGTGCCAATCCTTATCTTGGGTAACAAAATCGACAGACCAGAGGCCATCAGTGAGGAGAAACTGCGGGAGATCTTTGGGCTCTACGGACAGACCACAGGAAAGGTAGGGAGGCACCCGCATCTTGGATCGTCCGCAAGCGAGGGAGGGCTTGGGTTTGTTGCAGAATGGGGCACCGTCCAGAAACTAATTGAGCTGTTCCTGTGAATTTGTCCACAATATTGACCGAGGTGAATTTTTAATAACACCACCACCCTCGGGCAAGTTTTGAAACTGCCACAACTTTGCAAAACGTGGTACCTCTGCAACAATGGGGGGATTAGGTGTCCAGCTGGTGTTCTGACACGTTGTCTGGCTCTTCCGGTTTCGTCACTCTGCATTTCTGTCAAGTTACCCATCTAATCATTTTTTCAGTGTTTAAAACTAGTACAGTTAGAACTGATCGGAAATGCTGAGTGACGGTAGTAAAACACTGCAAGGCTGCTCTTGGTGCTGGCTTCTCCAGGCGGCGACAACTGTTTCTTGTATGGCCCTGCCAAGCGTCGCAGCTACCTCAGGCTGCGCCTCAAAAATGCTTTGCTTCGGTGTTTCCGACGCCCCTTCTTCCGCGCTGCTGGCTCTGAACGTCCCGTGGGCAGGTGCCTCTGCGCAGCCGGGAGAGGAAGCTCCCTGGGCCGGGAAGGGTTTACCCGTAGACGTTGGTGCCTCGGTTTGCCGCTTCCCTGAGGGCGGCGGGGCTGCAGAGCTGACCTGCCTTTGGGTTTTCCCAGGGAAACGTGCCACTGAAGGACCTGAACGCGCGCCCCATGGAGGTGTTCATGTGCAGCGTCCTGAAGAGGCAAGGCTACGGCGAAGGCTTCCGCTGGCTATCGCAGTACATTGACTGATACTTGGACGGACATAAAAGAGTTTTACTCCTCTGGACTGATCCTGTTCACAGCTTCCTATGGACTTTTCTATTAGAACACGGAAGGCTTTCCAACTGCGTTCCGGTGTTGACCAAGAGACTCCTGGTTTTCGGCTGCCCTAGCGCACAGTGGTGACACAACTCTTTTCCACGTGACGGGGAGATGGCACCGTTCCGCACGCGGGTGCAAGTTGTCCCTTTCAGTTCGGTTACAGCGGGGCTGGTGTGACCTGGGAAGTAAAACTCTGCACGCTGCACTGTAACAGCTGAAAAAGAGCGCACGTCTCACCACTGTGGTTAATTGACTTAAAGAAAAAAGAAAAAAAGCAATTATATTTTTTAAAGAAAGTGTTAATGTAAACAGCGTCCCTTCTAACTTTTTAGTTTAACGTTCATCTTGTTTAGTCCAGAGTCTGGTTAGGGTTTTTTAAAAATATATTTAACAATATTTAGATATTTCACAAATTACTGAACCAAGGTATCACGATATTAGAAGTCCTCAATAAACATAGCATTTGGGCTTAACTGAGCTGTAGGGTGGCTGTGCTGTGTCACGAAGAGGGTGCCCTGGGGCCCGAGGTGTGCAATCCGAGCTGCTTCAGTTGAAGGGGATTTTTTTTGTTTTTTTCAGTCTGAGAGGAGCGCCCGGCGAGCGCACCCAGTTTCGGTGTTGGGAGGTGGTGGCCGGCGCTTGCTCCCGGTGAGACGGGTTCCCCCGCCGCCGGGCCAGGCCCCAGTCGAGGGCGTCGAATCCTCTCGCTCGCGCCGTCGCAGTGAGAACCGCGGAGCTGTTTTGGTGGTTGTAGCGTGGAAGTGTTTGACGTTTGCGTACCATGAGGTTGTTAATGTAGACTAAACCAATTTCTTTTATACTCGACGGATTATTTTTTTTTGTCTGAGGTTTCATTACTGTCTAGCACTCATTTTCGGTTAAATAAAGACGTGTCTTTCTCCTCTGAAGGGCTGGCGATCCTCCGTCCGACCCGGCTGCGGGGGGAAGCTGAAACGCCAGCGGCGAGGACTCGAGCCTTTTCCCGGGGCAGCCTCCTCCTGCCCTGGCAGCGGCGGCCGCTCGCCTCCATTACACGCTCGGCCCAGCCGAGAAACCGCCTTCGCCCTCGCCCCGGCACCGCCGCCGGCATCTCCAGTGCCGCTCTGGGATGGAGCCCCGCGGGGTCCGGGTCGCGCTCCAGGATCTCAAAGGTCTTTTTCAGCCCGAACGGCCCCGTGAGGCCGCGGGTGAGGCCCGGCCCCGGCGCCGTCCGCGGGCGGGCGCTGCGGTGCCCGCCGGCCGCGCTGAGGGGAGGAGGGGGGCGGCACCGCCACGTTGCGCGCCGCGCCGCCGCCAATGGGGAGAGCGCAAGGCCCTGCCGCAGCCAATGGGCGGGGGGGGAGCGGCGCGGGGGCGGGGCCATTGTGGCCCCGCCCCCGGGTGGGGCCTGGCCCGGCCCGGCCCGGCCCGGCGGCCGCCGCCATGGCAGAGGAGGGGGCCTGCTGCGTGGTCAGCGTCTGCGGCCCGCCCGACAGCCCCGAGCCGGCTGCCGGCCCCTGGAGCTGCAGCGGGGTGGTGCTGAGCCGCGGCCCCGGCCTGGTGCTGTGCCGAGGCGCCGTCTTCACCCCGTTCCTGCGGGCCGGCCCCACCGCCTGGGCGCAGCCCCGTGCTCTGCTGCTCGATGCCCTCCAGCCCCGCCTCAGCATCCTCGTCCTTCAGCCCCCGGCCACCGGCCTCGACGCCCCGGCACCGCCACAGAGCCCGACCGGCAACAGCCTGCGGCGGCACGAGGCCCGGCTCCTGGCCCTGGTGCCCTGCGGAACCTTCCAGCAGGCGCTGGCGCTGGCCTTCGGCCCGGCGGAGCAGTGGCGGTTCGGCGGGGAGGCGGCGGGGGACGACCCGCGGGCCCTGCACTGGTTCGCCTGGCTGCGGGTGCCCGGCCTTGACACCCCCGGGGGCGGCTGGACGGGCCGGGCGAGCGCCGGCCGCCTGCGGAAGGGCGAGGGGCTGCTGGCCTGCGGCTCCCCCTTTGGCGCTCTCTGCCCTGACCTCTTCCTCAACACCCTGAGCAGGGGGGTGGTGAGCAACCTGGCCGGGGAGGAGAACGCCCTCGTCCTCACCGACGCGCGCTGCCTGCCCGGCACCGAGGGCGGCGGCGCCTTCCTGCCCTCGCCCTCTGGGCCGCTCTTGGTGGCCGTCATCGCCGCCTCCTTCTGCTGGAAGGGCGCCGAGTGGGTCGGGCTCACCCTGCTCTGCTCCCTCGACGCCATCCTGGGCAGCAGCACCGGCGTCCTGGGCGATGCCGGGGTGGTGGTGCCGCCGGAGCCGCTGGTGCAGGGGGTCACGGCGCAGGCAGGAGCTGGGCAGGACCCCCTGGGCTGGGTGGCGCTGGTGGAGTGCGGGGCGGCGTGGGGCTCGGGGGTGCTGCTGGCCCCCCGCCTGCTCCTCACCTGCCGGCACGTGGTGGAGGCGAGGGCCCCGCTCCATGTGACGCTGGCACCCAGCCCCGGCCGGTGAGTGCGGCTCTGCGTCCCCCAAACCTTGTCCCCAAAACTTGTCTGTCCCCCCCACCCCACGCTGTGACGTCTCATGTGCCGTGTCCTTAGGGCTGCCACCATCCTTGGGGGACGTGTGGTGTTTGCCACCGAGGAGTCATCCCCCTTCGACGTGGCGGTGGTGGAGCTGGAGGAGAGCGTGCCGGGCTTCATCCCCCCACGCCCTGCGGACACCTTCCTCCCAGGTAAGCAGCCATGGGGGGACATGGGGGGTGCTGGCGTGGGGAGAGTCACCCCCTTGCACCCACCTCTCGCCTGTCCCCCCACCCCAGGAGAGGAGGTGAGCGTGGTGGGCTTCGGGGCGCTGGGGCGGGCGTGCGGCCCCTCAGTGACAGCAGGAGTCCTCTCGGCCGTGGTGGCAGTGGCCGGACACCCCATCATGCTGCAGACCACCTGTGCCGTCCACGGGGGCTCCAGCGGTGGCCCCCTCATCTCCTCCCACAGCGGACACCTCCTGGGTAAGCTGGGGGGGGTCTCCCACGGGCTAGGGGGGGCGGGGGTGTCCCATGGGTGTCCCCCAGCCAGACCCAGTGAGGCAGGCATCACTCCTCTCCCTGCCAGGGATCGTGGCCAGCAACACCCGGGACACCGACGCGGGGGCCACCTACCCCCACCTCAACTTCTGCATCCCCATCACTGTCCTGCAGCCCCCTGTTGCGCGCTACCGCCACACTGGCGACCCCGCTGCCTTCGCCACCCTCAACCGGGCGGGCGAAGGGGTGCGGGCAGCATGGCGGCTCCAGCCAGGACCCCCCAGCAAGCTCTGAGCCCACCCCCGGGGGGGTCTTGGGCCAGGAACAGAGCTGCCATGTCCCCTCTTTGGCCCCAGAGGTGTTGGGGCCGAGCGCCTGGACCTTGCGGGGCTGACGGTGGAGACGGGGTGGGGAGCATCACGGTGCCTTTGCCAGCCTGCTGGTGCCCCCAAACTGGGGGGGTTTGCGGTTTATTTTGTTTTCTCCCTGGAGCCATAAATGCTGTGAGTTGAGGCTGTGGCGTCCTGTGGTGCCAAGCGGCCGGAGAGGGTGGCAGGGGGGGTGGCAGGGGGGTGGGCCTCTTCCCCACCTGCATGGGTGGTGAGGCCAGTCCGCGTGTGTGTCCCCCCCCCAGGGAGGAGGGGGTGTCTGAAAGCCTGTTTGGGGGTGACCCCACACTGGGGAGGCACCTGCACACTGACTGGGGAGGTGTTTTGGGACCGGGGTCCTTATCGAGGGCTGGGGGGGCAGTAGGGATGCCCTGGGTCATGGGGGGTGGGGGGGTGTCCAGGCAGCGGGGGTTTGGAGGGTGCAGGGGAGCAGGATTGATGTCAAGGTCTTTGGACAGTTGGGGGTGGGGGTGGCAGGTTTGGGTTGGGGTCAGGGTCCCTGGGAAGGGCAGGACCGGGGTGGGGGGGTGGGGGGCTGTGCCTGATACGGGACTGGCTGGGGTGGGGATTGGAATAGGGGGGGTCCTGTAAGGGATGGGCTGGGTCAGGGGTAGGGTTGAGGGTGGAGTCCTGTTTAGGGGGTGGGGGGGTAAGGGTTGGGGTCCCCTGCTTGGGGATGGAGGGTGGGGGCAGGTTGTGGGTCAGGTCTGTGTCCTGCTACACTCAGGGTCCTGGGAGGGGGACGGGGGGGGGGGGGGCGGGCAGCGTGGGGGTTAGTCTAGGTTTGGGGTCCTGGAGTTGGGGGCTGATATGGGGTGGGGGTGTGTTTGGAGCTGGGACCTATGGCAGCAGCGGGGACACGGGGGGGGGGGGGGGGGGGGGCGGGGACGGGGGGGAAATGTGTCAGCTCCAGCCCCATGTCAGCTGAGTGTGGGGGACCAAACCCGGGGGCACTGGCAGCATCCCTGCTCCCCCCAGCACCCTGTGCAGGGCTAGTGGGTGCAGGTGGGGCATGAGGGTGTTGGGGGGGCGGGGGGGTGGGGGGGGAGGAACGGGCTGGCGAGTGTTTGACACAGCACGGGGTATTTATTTCACAGCCGCTACACAATGCCGGGGGCCGGGGCGGCTGCACAAGCACAGCACGGGACCGGGGAGGGGGGCAGGGAGAGAGGGGATGTGGGCGGGGGGGGCACAGTTTATCTATGGGGGGTTTTTTTGTATTTTTTTTCCTTTTTTCCCACTTTTATTAGCGCCGTTTGCCCGGTTGAAGACCACGCAGCAGCACACTAGGCCTACAAGGCTCTACCCCAAAAAAAAAAAAAAAAAAAAAAAAAGCTCAAATTCGCACAAGCGCAGCCCCCCCGCCCCGCTCGCCCCCTCCCCAGGCGAGCACCCCCCTGCCCCATCCCACAGGGCGCTGGGGGGGGGGGGGGGGGGGCTGGGGGGGGGAATGCACCCACCCCATGCCACACCAGCAGCATGGGGGGGGTCATGGGGCCCCCCCCGGCTGGGGGGCTGCTGCCCGGCTGTGCCGCCCACCGGGCTCTCCTGCTCCTCTACCAGATGTAGCCGCCGTCGTCGCCCTCGCCCGCTTCACCCTCCTCTTCCTCGCCTTCCTCGCCTGCCTCCTCCGGCTCCTTCTCCTCCTCGTCCTCCCAGCCCACGCTGCTCCCGAAGTCGCCTGAAAACCCCGCCGCCTCCTCTGCAGGGGTGAGGGGCAGAGGTTCACGGCCGGGTCTTGGGGTTGCAGCCCCCTCCTCTTCCTGGATCGGGGCGGGGGGGGGCTCCCCCTCTGGCGCTCACCGCAGTCGGGGCGGCCGCGGCCGCGGGTGCCCGTCAGCTCAGCGCCGTGCTGGTCCACACACCAGCACTCCCCGCCGCCCGGCTCACACTGCGCCCGCCGGTAGTACCCGTCCTCGTCGCAGCTGGGGATGAAGGTGCCTGCGGGGAAGCCATGACCCCCCCCACCCCCCCCAAACACGTGCAGTGCGAGAGCCCCCCCCGCAGAGCTCCTCATCCTCAGCCCGACTGTGCAGGGGCTCTGCCAGGGGGGACGGGGACCCCGGGACCCCTCACTCACCCGGCTTTTTTTTGGCTGCTTCTTGGATCTGAATCTTCTCCAGCTCCCTGAGGCAGGGCGGCTCTGCAGCACCCCCACACGCCACTCTTAGGGTGGGCGTGCAGCCCCCCCCATGGCAGGCAGCCCCCCCCCCCCCCCCCAGCCCCCTCAGTGTGCCTCCTCTGACCCCACGGCATGCACACCCCCACACCCCCCCCCATTCCCCCATGCTGTGCAGCCCCCCCACCCCACGGGCCCACAGCGTGCGTGTCCCCCCCCAATCCCACAACGCATCCCCCACACCCCAACCCCACGGTGTGCATCCTCCCGTGGCAAACACCCCAACCCCACAGCCTGGATCCCCCGTGACCCCACGGCACACATCACCCCCACCCCACAGCATGCATCCCGCCAACCCTGCGGTGTGCAGCCCCCCCGTCCCCACACCACTGCCACCCCCCCGCCCCGGCACGACGCACTTTCCCTCCAGAAGCAGAAGCACCACTCGGGGGCGGAGACGCGGCCATCCTTGGAGGTGTCACAGGAGTTGAAGAAGGCGCGGATGCACACCTCGTACTTGTCCAGGTTGATGGCGGCCAGCTCGGCCGCCTCCAGGAAGAGATCCCCGCTCGTGTCCAGCCGGGCGAACATCCACCCCACCGCCTCCTTGCAGCTGGCCACCACGCTCCTCTCCAGTGCTGCAGGGCAGGATGCGGCCTGTGGCTGCACAGCCCTCGCCGGGGGCCAGCACCCCCCGTCCCCTCCCCGCATGGGGTGGGGGGACACGTACCGGTGGCGGGGCTGGCGGGGAGCCCACCGGAGCCGTTCTGCTTGGCATTCTCCCGCAGGAGCTGGAACCAGTCGCGCAGGCGGTCGCCCAGGTCGGCCAGGTCCTGCCCGGTGCATGGCTCTGGGGGACAGGGCGTCCGCGGGGAGGTGGCATCAGGCTAGGCAGGGCTTGGGGACAGCCCCTGCTGCCCCCCCTATCCCGCTCACCTTGCTTGCTGTCACCGGTGGGGCCGTGCGGGGTCGGGCAGGGGCACTGCCCCTCGCACCGCACCGTCAGCTGCTTGCTGGCCAGGCACGCCTGCTGCTCCAGCTTGCACTGCAGGGTGGCAGCGGGACGTTGGCAAGGACGGGGGACACACACACACGCAGCCAGTGTCCCCCTCCCCGCGGTGAGGTGCCACTGTCCTTACCGCCGAGCTGTAGGTGTGGCCATCGGAGCCGCAGACGGCGGCGAGCGGGGCGGCGTGGCAGGGCTTGCAGCCCCCATGCCCCTTGGTGCCCAGCGGCTTGATCCTGCGCAGGGGGATGGTACTGAGCCCCTGGCTCAGCCCCCCATCATCCCCCTCCCCCCCGCCCCCCCAACAGCTTGACCCCAGCCCCGTCGCCCTCCTACCTGTGCTCCAGCTTCTTGCGGCTAATGCACATGGCGCGCTGGTAGCCCTGCGCCACACACACCTTGTGCCGGCTGCACTTCACCTTCTGGCAGGGGTCCTTGGTGGTGTCCAGGGCTGAGGGGGGGGCAGAGAGGGGCCGGGGCAGGCGCGGGGGGCAGGTGGGGACCCCCCGGGGGAGCCCCGGCAGCGCTGGCCACCAGCCGGCCCGGCACAAAGCACCATTCAGGCTGCAGCTGGGCGGCCGCCTCGGCACCAGCTGCCGCTTCCCGGCACGCACCGGCCCCACTGCCGCTCCCAGCCGGAAGGGACAAGCCCGGGGGGGGGGGCGTGCGGGCAGAAAGTGTGTCCCCCCCTTATGCTGGCACCGAGCCCCCCGTGCCCCATCCCAGCTCCGTCCCAGCGGTACCTTCATCTCCGGGCTGGTTGTCCTCCCAGCTCTTGATGTAGTCATCCTGCAAGGAGGGGAGAGCCTGGGTGAGCGCCGGGAGGGGTGACGCTGGGCCAGGCGTGCCACCACCCTGCTCGGGGCCACCGGCCCAGCGAGGCTCCCCCTGCACACACGTGCATCGCACACACACACCCCCAGCACTCCCCACAGCAGGGGTGGGGAGCAGCCTTTCCCCCCCCAAAAAGTGGGCTGCCGCCAGGGCAAGGCGGCACCGGCAGCCCCTTGACGCTCACCTCCACCTCCTGGCAGCGCGGCGGTGAGATGGCCCGGCCGACACCGAAAAAGAGAGAGAAAGAGAGAGCGAGAGCGCCCACCGTCAGCTCCGGGGCAGCCCAGAGCCCCCGCTCCCAATGCCAGTTGGGCACCCCAACCTTCCGAGGTGCCCAAAGCTCTCGTCGCCAGCCCCAGATGTCACCGGCACCCACCACCAATATGTTCCCCAGTCTCTGGCTCTAGACCTTTAATCCTGGAGATAAAACCTTCTCCCATCGCCCCTTGGCCAGCTGGGAAAGGCAGAAAACAGGGATGGGAGACGCATCGGGTGGAGGAAGGTCCCGGGAGCCCAGCGAAGCCCCTCTGGGATCCCTGTGGGGTGACAGTCCTCGTGCTGTCACCCTGTTTTTTCAATAGCGAACCCAGGAGTGGGCTGATGGACGTCGCTGCCTGGGGAGGCAGAGCTGCTCCCCCAGGACCCCGAAAGCATCCTGGGGGTGGGGGGGAGCAGCGGGGACTCAAACCCTGCTGGCAGGCAGCATCGCTCGCCCCGCGGGGCACTCTGGGGTGGGTTTCGTGGTAAGGCGGGAGCATCCCTGCGCCCCGGCGAGGGCGAGCAGGGTTTTGGGTGGCAGCTCGAAGCAGAGGCGCGGGAGGCAGCTCCGGGGGGGGTTGTCTCTCACTCCGGCGCGGCGGCGTTTGCACCGCAATCGATCGCCTGCTTTCCCGTGCCGTGATTAGTAACACTGCGGCGCCCGGCAGCTCCCTGCGGCGCGGCTTTCGGCACAGCCACCGGCCTCCTCCCCGCCGCACGGCGGGTCGCGCTCCCCCCACCGGAGCTGCTCAGCCGAAAAACCCACAAATCCACAGGATTTGCTTATTAATCCACGTTAACCGCCGGCAGGGCCGCAGCCCCCCTGGCCCGGCAGCCCTGGTGCAACCGGGCGGGCCCCACGCGTGTTGCTAGTGGGGTGCTGCTAGCACCCAAGGGTGGGAGGCTCTCGGCCACAGCCCCCCCAGGGATGCCCAGCGTGGCGGGGGCACAGCCACACGTGCTCCCCATGAGCATCCGCAGCCGGCCGAGGTCCCAGGTGCCCGGCGCTGGGCGCTGGCCAGGCGGGTACGTTGCTGGTGGGGTTCTCCGGGGAGGTGTTTACCCCGTCCCTTGCACCCTTGCCCGTGCTCTGTCCCCCTAACGGGTTTATTTGGGGGGGCGGTGCCCCCCGCCCTGCCCCGCAGCGGGGCACATCTCCCGACAGCGCATCCCCGCTGCCAAGGTGAACCTGAGTGCACAGCCGAACAAAGACCCGGGGGGGGGCGGCTTGGGGTGTGCCCCCTCCCCGCTCGGCTGCCGCAGGACACCCCAACCCCCCCCCCAGATGGGGCTGCAGCGCCGGGCCCCCACCCTGGAGCGCAGGAGCTGGGGGGTAACGTGGGGGCAAGAGGTGGAAATTGAGCCCAGGAAAAATCCCCGACTGCCCCCCTAAAGAGCTGGAACTAAACGCCGCTGGGGCCGTTATTAAGGGCTGCGTAAAAGCGAGGGGTTACGGGATCCTGAGCCGAATGCGCCAGGTCACCTGCCACCGCGCCGGCAGCGGCTGCATCCTCGCTCCCGCCCCCCCGCCCCAGGGACCCCTGCCCCGCCGAGCCAGGGCCGGCCCCGGCACCCGCAGGGCTCGGGGGTCCGGGCGAGGCCCCTGCGCTGCCCCGACCCGCGCTGAGCTGTCAGCGAGGGCCTGAGGCCACGGCGCTGCCCTCCCCGCTGCCCGCAAAGGGCAGGCAGGGCCTGCCTGTACCTCTGCCTGGGCCCTGCTGCGGTGCGTGGGGAGAGGGTGCCGGGGACAGCACCGCCAGGTCCCCGCCGAGGTTGGCTTTGGCGTCGAGCCCTGGCCACGGTGGCCTCGGCATTAGCCACGCCAGCTCTGGCGATGAGCAGGGTGGCGTCGGGCGCTGCCGAAGCCGGGGAGCATCCCCGGGGTACCGGGGCCGGCAGCCGCCCACGGCCGCGGCGGGTGGCAGCGGGATGCGGGCGGGCAGCGCCGAGCATCCCCGGCGGCCCGGGGGGGGGCCGGGGCCGGGGGAGGGTCGCGCTGCGGCAGCCGCAGCGGCGGGGCGGGGAGGGCGGGGAGGGGGCTCCCGGTGCGTCCCGTCCGCCCCCCCCCCCGCCGCCGCCGCCGCCGCCGCCGCCCCCCGCCCCGCTGCCGCCGCGCACTCACGTCTCGGAAGCGGTTCCAGTGCTTGATCCTGCCGCCGTACTGGGAGATGGAGGAGAGCCATTGCTCGTCCTCCATGAAATTGCCGGGGCTCTCCCCCGCCGCGGCGGGCCCGGGGCCGGTGGCGGGGCCGGCGGCGGGGCCGGCGGCGGCGGCGGGGAGGAGCAGGGCCAGGAGGGCCAGGAGGGCGCGGCGCCCGCCGCAGCCCCGCATGCTGCCGCAGCGCCGGGGGGAGCGGGCGGCGCGGCGCGGCGCGGTGCGGTGCGGAGCGGTGCGCACGGGGAGGCGCCGGCGGCGAGTGCGGCCGCGGGGCGGCACCGGGCGGCACCGGCGGGAGGGCCGGGGCGGGGCCAACGCCGCGCCCGCCGCACCTGCGCGCCGGCACCGGGGCGGGGGAGCCGTCGGCACCGCACGGCCCCGGCCCTGTCCCCATCCCGCATCCCGCACCCCTGTCCCTGCCCTGGCCCCATCCCGCATCCCACACCCCCTGGCCCCATCCCGCACCCCTCATCCTGCATCCCTCGTCCCTGTCCTGGCCCCACCCCTCACCCCGCATCCCCTGCTCCCGCCACACCCCCGTCCTGCACCCCTCACCCCCCACCCCTGGTCCCTACCATGTCCCCATGACCCATTCCCCACCCCTGCCCTATCCCCATCCCACATCCCGCATCCCCCATCCCCTGTTCCCCTCCTGCACCCCTCATCCTGCATCCCTGGTCCCTGTCCTGTCCCCATCCTGCATCCCACATCCCACATCCCCTATCCCCATCCCGCACCCCTCATCCTGCATCCCTGGTCCCTGCCTTGGCCCCATCCCGCACCCCCTGTCCTGCCGCGCCCCCCCCCTCCATTCCCACCAAACCCCTGTCCCACATCTCCCAACCCGCCATCTCTGTCCGCTTGGGCCTGGCGAGGGAGGATGGTGACCACTGGCTCCGCCGGGCTCCTTTGCAGCTGCGGCCGGGTCACTCCCGTCACACACATGGCTTTTCTTCTGGCAGCGAGGAAGCACGGGATGGAGAGAAAACACAGCGCTGCCTTTCCTTACGGGAAAAGGAGCAGCCACAGCCCGTGGCAGGAGCACGCGCCGCTTCTGAAGCAGCGATGCCAACCCCAAGTGAGACTGCTGGGGGTGGAAGTACAGCTTCCAGGTGCTGTGCTTATAGAAAATAGTGTTATTTTCAACTTCATGCTTAACGATGAGTCGCCCTCCCGACCCGGGCTCCAGCGAGCAAAACGATGGCATAGAACAACATCCTTCTTCCTCTGAGTGATGAGGACATCGGGATCTGCAGGTGGGGCGGCCACCCTCCAACGCAGCCTTGGTGGGGGGAAGAAGCAGAGCCGCAGATTTCAGTTTTAACAAGTTTTAGGCAAGTTCTAAAAGTCTTAGGTTGTATCTTGCCAACCCATAACACTGCCTGGTTTAACGGGATTTCAATTCGTCGGTGCAGGACCATGCACAAAACACAGTTTTGTCGTGCTCATTATGGAACTATTCTAATTGTATTTATGAATAACGATAGAAAAGGGCAAACCTTTGCTAAATCCATCACAGTACATTTTCTTCTGGCCCTGACCCCCCGAAAAGCAGTAGGTATGTTTTATTTACGTGAGTAGCTCCCTCGTGTAAAGTCATACAGCCCCCAACTCTGCCCCTCTCGTCTCTGTAACAAGCACTCTCGTTTCCAAAGCGCTACGGCGAAGCGGAGCTGCCACTCCACCAGGCTCACGTGCGTGCTTAGCGTTACACAAAGGGATCAAGCGAGGCGGAAATTTAAGTACACGCACAACGGTTTGCTGGATCACAGCCTAACCTGCGACTCCACAGAGGAGAGGGACAGACCAGAACCCTTAATTCTGCCCGGGGACGGAGGTGTGAAACAAATCTAGCCGTGCCAGGCTAGAGCGGCGGGATAAGCCGCTTACCGCCGAAATTCAACCAACTTCCAAACTGTCACAGAAATAATTGTCCTTAAAACACGTCTACGTGAGCGTGGAAGTGGGGGAGTATCCTCAGAGCGGCCCTTCTCTGTAGAAAAGCCACGTTCGCCTCCATGCTGAGATGCTGTTTGCAAGGTCAAAGTTAGTCTGGCGTTAGGGAGGTGGGAAGGCTCAGTCCCAAAGCCAGCTGCGCTATGCGCCCGCCTCAGCCAAGGGGAGCTCAGAATCACCAGCGTTAGGTGACAACGGAGGAAATGCCACCAATGCCCTGCCAAAGAAAACTCGAGTGCAAACAGCACCCCACGTCCTGGAGCGCTCTGCTTCTCGCCGAGAGCGGTTAAAAACCCAGCAGGCAGGCGCCTTCCGAGGCAAGTCCCCGCTTCCCGCAGTGGGCGGCTGCGCGAGCAGCTCCCAGGTCGGTTCTTTGGGCAGCTGAAGGAGATTTGCCAAGTACCTCTTGAGGCTGGCGGGAAGATGACAGCAACCGGTGTGAAGTGCTCTCAGCACCTCCCCGTGTCGGGCTGCCGGCGAGTGCGCCGGTGCTCCGCTCGCCGAGCGAACGGTTTCGCAGGCGGCCCTGCCTCCTCCGCTCCTCCTTGGCTGTGAGGAAAAGCAGAGACAGAAACCCCAACGGTTGTAAACGGGGCACAAGCGCAGGCTCCGGGGTAAAGGGCGACCAGCAAAACCACAGATGATTTGATTTCCTGTCAGGCAGGCTTGAAAGCAGTGATGGGCAATTTGGTTTCGGAAACCCAACCGGCAATGCGTTTGGAGGTAAAAAGGAATGCCGCCCCGAATCCTGACTGCCTCCCACTGCTGTCTGTGCACGGCCACGCAGCCAGCTCGCTTTGGGAGGAAACAGGGTGAAAAACCTCTTAAACCCGATCACTGGTACAAGCGGGAGGTGCTGGAGCAGCCCCGGCCCTAGCTAACACGCTCTCCGCCTCGATGACAGCGCGACTCCAGTCACACGGCAGCAACCAGGAACGGGCAGCAGCAGCAGGCACCGCCACCGCCAGGTTGTTGCAAAACAACTAAACACCAGCATCTTCCATTTTTCAAAGCATTCATCCTCGGGCGAGTTGAAAGCCCGTGTCGCTATTCTTACTGAACGTGGAGACTGACAAGAAAAACCAGCCGTCTTCAGATCTCTGAAGGATTCACAATGGTATCAAAGAGTTTTGTGCTCCTTTTAATGGAGAAACCACCGACAAGGCGTTTATGTTTTCTGACACGCTCCAGAACGGTCACTGGAAAGAGCTCTTACCATAAATGCTTTCTTATCAACGTAGTTGTGTGCTGGACGTTTAATTACAGAAACTATCAATGCAACAGGAGATAAACACTTTGCTTTTGAAGAGAATTAATTTATTTGGAGACCTACATCACACAGGCACGCTGCTGGAGATCCAAGCAACGCCTGACCTCAATATCGTTAAATCATGCTCCAGGGAGCTCTCTTGATTTCAAATACTTATTTTAAGAACAACTTCCTTCTTTTGAAATAAAGCCGCACTTAACACTGGTGATGCCCCAAAAGCCACCTGCACCAGTTTTTCTAGTTGTTTTCTTGGAAAACAAACAGGCAACAGACATCAAACAGGCAACTCTGCGACATTTCGGTTACCAGTGGGGAAAGGAGGCGAAGGACCCTGGTTCCCCCCAAAGGGAGGGCAGCAATGCGTGTAGGAAAAGCTGCAGGGAAATGCCACGGTTCCCGGCTGCAGCGTGCTTTCGAGGAGTCACAAGGCATCCCTGCTTGGAGTTCCCAGCTTCCCATCCAAAATTCGCATCCTATAAAAACATTTCACCGAGGAATCGCGTGCCCCTGCGCGCAGAGCAGACCCCCTTCAGAAGGTCAGCTGCCCAGACGTCGCGTAGTAGCCAGAGGCGTCCGAGGAGAACCTCTGGGAAAGACGCACCGAGTCCAGCTGCACCTCTCCGAAGTAGAAGTTCTCGAAGAGCTGAAAGAGAGGAGAAAATCCGCTTGAGGGGCTCCTGGAGAAACGCAGCCTGCAGCTGGTCCACGCATCTCTCGCAAGAGCTGGCCCTGAAAAAAGCCTCTACTCATAGACTTGTTTTACCTTTAATGAAACTATTCTTTACGTTATTTTTCCCCCCAGAGACGGCACTTAGCCTTTAAAGCAAACAGGGTATGAAATGAACACCTCTATCTACAGCAGCAGTTGTTCAAACCTCCCTCCCTTGCTTTCTGACTGTGTCTCATTTAGGGAGCTTGGGGAGGCCATTCACCGCTCTGAAGCCACCCTGGGGTGGCTCTTGAGGTCGCAGGCTCCGCAGGAGCAAGGATTGAGGCCAGGACGTTTTTATCAATCCAGGCCACAGGACGTAGGACTTAACAGTTACAGCTCAGTCCCAATTCAAACTAGCAGGCTAGAGGCGCAAGGCTCTTCATCCCAGCACTGACCCTGCTTTGTTCAACAAATCCTTCTTTGTTCGGCAAAGACTTGAGTGCAAATTAATGAAAGCAAGCCAACTCTGGGACCCAGAGGGCGTGTCTCTGCTGATTAATCCAATCTATGAAGCAGACCAAAAAAAAAAATGACATCAGAATGTCTTACAGGGAAGTTCAGCAATACTGCTGAAAAAGCTTCGTGTCCAGGTGTAAAGTGCTCCTTCGGTTCCATTAAGAAACAGGAAATTGCTTACCTGGAAACACCAGTCCTGCCTTAGGAAGAGCTTTTCAGCAGAGATGCTAATTTCAAAACTCTGCTTAAGGGGAGTGCTGTGAGTCACCGAGGGCCTGAGCAGTGCCACCTCCCCACCACCGCGGAGATCTCCGAAATGTCCCTTCCAACTGTCTCCTATTGAATTTTCTATCTGTCCCTGCTGGCATCGGCTCAAGACAGTCGAACACCCCTTCCTGCCATTACAGAAGGCACCAACGCTAACCAAGCTGATGCATTAATTACAAGTCCTCTTAGAGCCAATGGTGCATCAATTCCTCCATACAGCGAATGATCGAAACCCCAAATACCTAGTTAGCATCTGAAAGGCTGCACTTCACCTCCTCCAAAAAGGCATTTGGCTCTCCCTGGCACTGATTTGGACACGACTGCTCTTTTGTTGGTTCTCCCAAGGGTATTCTACTTTGCAAATACCCCTTTTTCTGCAAGGGCTAGGTTTCTTTCAGGACAATTCCTGGCTTTGCCCCACTCCTCCACAAAGGAAAAGTGCCTTAGAGAAAGCAATTCCCTGCCTATCTTCAGGGCAGAGCAAGCAGGGCTTCAGCCAAGGGAGCACGGCCGAGGTAGGTGGGCCACAGACCAGATGCCAGGCACCGTAATGAATCCAGAGCCTGCCGGCTCATCCGGACAACTCTCCGCTCAGGATCTGGCTGAAGTCAGCAATTCCTCATCGACACCCGCCAGTCAGAACGGCATCTCTGAAGAGAAGGGGTATTTATGCGTGCCAGCTCTCAGTGACTGCTAAGCCCCTGCTTCGGTTTGAAACGGCTGCAGCTGCAGCCAGACGTGCTACAGAGTGCTTGCGGCCAGCAGCCCACTTGCCAGGGACCACCTCCTCCTCCCCGGACCTGCCTGTGTGGCAGCACCGGCGGTTGACCGTCAAGCTGCTTCTGCAAAAAGCACCTGGGTTAACACAAACGAGCTGGGTTTCTCTGTGCCGGACCATTTAATCACAGCGTGCCTGCCTGGGAGATCAGCCTCTGGCTCACCTGCACCTCCCTGCAGCCCTCCCTGCCTTTGGGGTGACGCTTGTCCCTTAAGACCCCGGCACAAGGGCTTACTTTGCACAGGGCCCAAAGTAATTCACCGCTAATCACTCAGACTCCTATTAAGCCTCAACTTGCTGCCAGTTCTTCAGAGTGTTGAGCGTGTACTCGGCAGGAGCCAGGAGCTCCGCCACAGGGGTCACGCAGGTCCCCGTCCCAGCAAGAGGCCCCACGGCAGCAGCCTGGCTTCAGGGGACACCGTGTGTGCGGCTCCACGTGGCCGCTGCCCTAAAGCTGGGCACCCTGTTGCAAAGAAGTTGTGCTAAGGGAGCATCTCAAACAGGGAAAGGAGGAAAAGAGAGAAGAGAAATGACTACAGCCATACAAACTCCATTTTATACAATTAAAGATTTATACAATGAAAGATTAATTATGTTCCCAAAGCCTGCGTAGTTCATGTTAGAGGACTTAGGATAAAATGTCTCATTAATAAGAGATGGTAGTAAAAAGGGGTTGGTCTCCTTTCTCTTTTCATTTTGGCTGATCTGAGAAGGAAGGATGATTTCCAGCTCTCCAGGGCTTGCTGCAGTGCTTGCTGCCAGCGTGCCCACTCACCCCAAACCTTAATACCCGTCTCTGTCAAAATGGTTGTTCATTTCGACACTCCCTTTCTTCGCAGAGCACTCTACACCCAGGAAAAATGGAAATCACTTCTCTCCATTCCTAACAGAGGGAGCGGTAGGTGCGCTGGTAAACAAGGAGATACTAGGATCTGAAAAGGATTTTTTTTAAAAGAGAAGGGGGACGAGATGCATTCCGTTCTGTAGAATGAAGTCTTTGCAAACATGAGGAAAACAAATGAAACGCTGGGATGTGCCGGTCCCATCAGCAGCCCTGAAAGTCAAACCTTTACACAAAACAGCCAAAGGAAGAGTCTTTCAAACACTTGTTTACATTATCTTTGCACACCACAACCTGTTTCTCTTACAGAACACATGTACTTCAAAGCAAAAATTAGTTAATGAGACAAACCCTCCCCCCAGCCCCTCTTGCCTCGCACAGCCTCGGGCACATCGGCCCAGAAAGAGAATCAGGAAGTCCCAGAAGACACTGCCCATGTCAAGGGCCCTCCATTTGTACGCTGCTAAAAGTGAAGCAAAACCCTTGTACCAAAGCACTTTGTATTCCCTTGGCTTTTTTAAGACCTACCACCTCTCATGTGTCCGAGCGTGTGTGTGTTTCCCAAGGAGAACGCTGCTAGAACTATTGATTTTTGGTAATGTAGCTGTACTTTCTGAGGGTAAACATGCTACAAGATTTAGAGGACAACCACAGATATTTTTTTCCGCTCTCATTTCAAGCCGGCTTCTCACCGACGCTTCTCTGCTCCCTGAGGCTTCCCATGACAGGAGCCACCGGACGCCAGGCATGAGGATCGCAGCCGAGCCACCGTACGGCCGAGGTCTGCCTCGGGCGGTGGGGAGGGGGCCCCTCAAACATCATCCTCCGAGACCCCTGAAACGCTGAGAGCTGGCTTCCCATCATGAAAGCATCCTGTGCTTGGGTCCCCGGAGGCTCGGGAAGAGATTTCAGAAGGCCAAGCCTCTCCTTTCGACTTTCACTTCTATTTATCTTGGGGAGAAGCCAAGCAGAGCCGAGAAAGATATTTATATCTCCCCCCTCTCCCCAGCCACCACGGAAACGCTCCGGTTTCGGAGGAGGCCTGTAGCACAGCTGATGAAATGCCTTCTATAAAAGCATTTTAGCATTTTTTTATTCTAGGCCAGGAAAGAAGATACGTGGAGGTTGTTACGTTTCATGTGCAAATGCTGATAACCCCAAGGCTTGCCTAGTCCCCCTCCTGTCTCTTCCCACGGGTGCCACAGGCCCACCTTTCCCCAAAAAGGCTGCAGGGAGCGCGAGGAGGTGCGGATCAGGAGCAGCTAGGAGGGAGGCAGGAGGAGGAAAAACGCTATCACCCGCACGGTTACCGAAAGCCGTGTCATTTGATTGGAGTGGGATGTGAGGCTCAGCAAAAGCACAGTAATTCTATAAATCCAAACACGCTGAAGGATTTACGTCCTCACTGCCTAAAGAATAAATAAAAGGTTGGGGGTTGGGATTCTTTGCTTTTTAAAAATTATTATAAATGAAAATGAACCTGATGGAGGTAAAGGTCAGCTTACGAAGTCCGCACCACGCACGCTGTGCAAGCTACTAACTCCCATCAGGGGAATAGCACTTACCAGACTAAGTGCCCTCTGTCTCCCTGCTGCCTTCCCAAATTAAATTAGAACTGAATAAGGAAAGAGCATTGTTAACTTTTAACCCCAGACCCAGCACCTCTAAGCAAACGTGCCAGAGATGTGCCCTGCCTTCCAAAGCACAGCCGAAGGCTGGGAAACCGCTCAGCCAGGATGCCTAGAAGGACAGGGCATCTCCCAGGGGGAGGCAGCCGGTGCCTAGAGAGCAGCACAGCACCCTCTCAGGACCCGCAGGGATTTGCAGCTGTGCCGCCGGTGCCGAAAGCCATGAGCTCCCGAGAGAGGGAGCGTACTGCTCCATGGACAACCCATACCTCACATGTCAGCCTGCAAACTACTGTAGGCCCACGTGTGCAAGGGCTTCTCCTTCTCCCTCTCCCTTCTGGGGTGCTGGGGCCAAGGACACAACCGCGCAGGTAACGATGAAAGGTAGGCAGCCCTGCGGTAGCTCCCAGAAAGCATGCTTTTCTCCATTTCTGCCCCCAAAGTCATTTATTCTGAGCCAGGAAAAGCCAGCAGCATGCCTGTTATTTCTAACACCCCAATTTCTCTCATTTAAGACAATTCCGTTCAGATGTTGGAAACCCTTCTTCCTCCGAGGTCCGTTCCCCTCTATTACCCACAAATTACATAGCAGGCCTCCCTTGGGGCGTGACAATCATTTTCTGAAGGAAGACAGAGGTTGAAGACTTGTTTTGGGAGAGAAAGCATCACACATCAAACCACTTGCTCCTTGCAAACCTGAGCCAAAAATGCTAGTATAAACTTCAGCCCTCAAACCACAACAACTTCCTTATCAAAGGCAGAGCAACAGATCAAAACCCAGGATGCCTCTTTTCCGCATTTTTTCCCCCTTTTGCCTTAGCCCATAAAGTAGGTTTTACTGGAGGACTGTAGAAACAAATGCAAAGGAGAACGATTCCGCGATGAAGCACTTAAAATGTGTGTCTAAATTATGTTGTGTTCCCGAGCGTGGGTATTTGTCAAGCAGCCATCCTTGGGGGCTCGCTTCCCACAGACAACCCTCCCAGAATGAGACAGCACCTTTGTGTTCAAACCTGGAAACAACGGTAATAAATCACGGCACTAATCCACGTAAGGACAGCAGCGACGCACTTCAGCTCCGCTTATGAAGAGCGGAGATGCCAACGCAAACTGGTGCTTTTAAATCACCTGTCAGGGGCTCAACAAGCATGAGAAATATTAATGGCTTCGCCTGGAGAGGCACTGGGCAGCGGGAGGACAAAATAAGTCCAGACGAGGGAAGGGAGTAATAGGTATTTAAAACTTCCTTCACGTAATCTCTGGCTTGCACTCACGCTGCCTGGCCTGGATTTTGCTGCTACCATCAGGATTATTGATCAGTTTTTAAAGCCTTACGTCGTCTACGGTAGTCAGCCAAAAGGACCCATCCTGAATTAATAAAAAGTCCAAGCAGCCCTGCTGAAAGCCTCGGTGCTCAGAAATGCCAAGGGAACGACGATTCACTGCAATGCTTTGCAATTAAAAACTACCACCAAAGAGCAGCATTATCACAGGATAAAATGCATACATACACACATACCCCCCCAGCCTGTGGGGAGCTCACTTTGTTGTGAACTCCAGCCACAGAAAGCAGTGCCTTAGGGTAGGGGTATTATAGATTAACAGCACAAAACTGTCCCTGGTGAATCAGCGCTGGGGGCGAGCAGAGGCATGTAATGTCATTAGTCTGTGACCAATCAGCCTAAGAAACCCGGCTGCCCTCAGCAGGGAGCTGAGGGGGGGGTCCCATTTTCTGTATCTGGAACAAGCACAAAAATTAGCAACTTCTGAGACGCAGGAAGGAAGAGGCTTGCAGCCCCGGGAACCTACGGCTGCGGATGAGCTCACTGGCATTCCTGCTGCGCAGTCCATACTGAGGACGGGACGCCAGCAATCCCTTCTCCTCTGTTTCGCCCGGGTTGAAGGTGTTTATCCACCAAAAGATCCCTTCCAGGAAGGCACGCGAACAGGCTGAGTGCCACTCATCTCTGCCTCTCTGGGAGAACACGTGCAGGAGGATCGCTTTTGACAGGCAACCCAGCACTGTGGCCATGCAAGATCGCGCCGGGAATCAGGGTCCAGCAGCAGACAGCAGCGCCGGAGAGAGCTCAAACCAGGAGATTAAACTCAAGCTTCAGAGGAGCCGCAGGCTTTACAGCTTCATCTGCTCTGCACGCAGTGACAACAGTTACCAGCTCGCCCGGCAGCAGCCGCTACCCCCGACACGTCCTGATCAGGAGCAGCGGTGAATGAAGGAACAAACTTGGAAAGCCGGGAGGGATGGGAGGTTGCTTTCCGTGGGAGATCAGCATGCTACGGTGCTGTTATCTCCTTCAGGGAAGGGAAGAAGCAAACAAAATCCCAGGCACCCACTGACAAGCGTGGAGAAAAATTAAGTGGCGTTTCTGAAGAGATACCTCAACCTCTTCAGAGCAATGAAACCTGCTTGTTTTCAGACTCTCTGCACCCTCCCCTGGATATTCCCGGCAGTACTTGCAGCAGAGCATGACCCCAACACCCCAAACCCTTCTTGCACCACCTTACACTACAAGGGAGGGGAGGGACCCAGACAGGATCAGACCATAGGCTGTGACTTGCCCAAATAAACCTCGGGCTATTTTTCCATCTCATGAGGGATGATACATTTGAATTAACGCTTGTATAACACGTCCACAGCTTGGGACGGAAAACACTGCAGATGAGCAGAGAACAATTGCTCTTCCAAATCATCTGGCTAAAGCACAAATGTGGTACCCATGCCAGCTACAGCAGGGAAGGCGCCGACTCTTCAGCAAACTGCTGTATTACAGAGCTGGTACCAGCATTAAGCAAAAAGGATCGATAGAGGAAAAGTTACTGATGGCAAAAAACATAGATGGATTAAAACTTTTTAAAAAAAAGGTTTAGAAATGTGAAAGTAACACTCAAACACTGATGGACTCTAAGACTCCACTGAACTCCGTCAAACAATCCATCAGAGCTCTTCTGATTAACCTCCTTTGCTGCACAAACCAGTCTCCAATCCTGCTTTTGGGATCTTACCTACCTGCTTAACACACCTCACTCCTGCGACCTCCCACACAGACCTGCCAGAGCCTCTCAGGTCGGAGCAGCACCTCTGTCACTCCCCGACAGGCTGACTCATGAACACCGCTTCACAAAGCGGAAAGCTGTTGGTAAAAGAGGGACCTCAAGGACAGCCTGCCTGTGCCCTGTTCCCACTTTGTGGATTTCTGCTACCAACACCTCCCTGCCGACCACCCCAACGGTCTACAAAAGCCTGTTACCTCCACAGCACGAAACGGCAGAAGTTGCCCCAGTCCCCAGGCTGCAGTACATGCTGGCAGAGCTCCTTCCTCGTCCTGAGAAACACATCAAAACCCTTTCCATTTGCAACCTAAACTCCCCCAAACTACGACAGACAACCCCCAAACCGAATCCCCTGGTGGCTCCCAGAAGATAAGACACAACTGGGCAACATGTCAAGATCTGGGGAGTTTGTTCAATTAACAGATTTTTTTTCTTCTATTTTCAACTTTCAAAACATGTTTCCTGAAACAGTTTGGTGCCAAAAAAGAAATATCTGATTCCTGTATTATTCACCCTGGACACCACTCCACCAATGATTATCTGTCAGAGGTTTAATTGTGCTTGGAAGCTTGCCAGCAATAATGTATGAGAAGTGTAGGAAGAGCAGGTAGACAGGCACTCATCCAGAGAGGCAGCTCTTCCCGGAGTTCCCCACCTCCTCTCCAAATTAGCGACTGCTTCCTTTCCACAGCTTTTTAAAGGACCGCTGGCCGGGCATCCAACACCTTCCATTACTGCACGGGTGTTACAGGATTAAGACGTTGTGCAGAGTCACAAGGCAAGGGTGGAAGAGAGGGCTAGGAAGGGCAGAGAGAGAAGGCAGTTGTCGTCTGCCACCACGAGCATGCTGCCTGTGCCAAGGCCTCCGAGCACCAGCCACAAAGCTCGGTGGGCGTATGCGGATCGACCGTTTGTTTTGTTCTGCAAGTGTGCAGCTGGCTCTGGAGTGTCTCTCCATCACCAACAGAGCATCGAGCCCTTCCACCCAGATGGCACGAGGAACAGCGCTTCCCGTTTCATCTTCTTTCAACCTCTGGCAGGTTGTAAAAGGTGACAGCAGAGGCCCTTTCACCTTGTCTCCCTTGGAAGAATAAAGCAAGCAGACTTCAGGAGGGAGAAAATCTGGTCATAAAAGTCCCAGCGGCCTATCTTTTGGGAGCACAGCTGATCTGTATCACAAGCAAAGCACTAACTCCTTTATCGTTTGCATTCAGCTTGCTACTTCTCATGTCATTTATATCCGCAAGCTTTGCCACGAACCACCAAGACCTGAAACTGCAAACAAGCCAGCATCTTGGGGTAGCACAAGCCCAACACGGGATGCAAGTCAGGGGTATCTCCTCTATGACACAGGAAAAGCTCTTTCAGTTAAATCACCGGTGCCACCCCTCGGAAAGCAGTAACAATATAACCATCTCTATCTGGAAAAGTACCACCAATGAGAGGTTTCTTTTCTATATTTTTATTTTACAGAGCCAAAGTAAATGCCACGTAAATGCCAAGAAGCTTTTGGAATGTTCACAAATGCCATCTCATGAGTGTTTTGCATATATTTCACATAGTAATCATAAAGTGACAAGATGAAGAAAGGACCAAAAGGGGCCATCGGTTCCACCGTCGTCTCATTCCCCGAGGCAGGAGGAGCTCATTCGTGGCAGATCCCGGACTAACATCTCTGTTCCCTCAAAACAACCGGAACCTCCACTTCTCCAGCTCCTCTAGGGCAGTGCTTCATTACCCTTCCCATTACAAAGATTTTCCTAACACCTAAGCTCTTGCTGCAATTTAAGCCCGTTATTT
Organism: Strix uralensis; assembly: GCF_047716275.1. NCBI lineage: Eukaryota > Metazoa > Chordata > Aves > Strigiformes > Strigidae > Strix > Strix uralensis. The sequence goes on along the minus strand of NC_133978.1, from coordinate 4,669,455 downwards.
ATTGCCCTACCATCAGAGCATGGAGGACAGAGTATCCACTACTGGTGAAAGCTTTCACATGCTTAAAGAGTTTTTCTTATGTGTTGTCCTCCTCCTTCCCTTTATTAGCCTCAAAACAACTCTTAGGTCTTTCAGCCTCAGCTCATAGACATTTTCTAGCCCTCTGATTATCTTACTGTTGCCTTCTGGACTCTTTGCACCTGTCCACGGTGCCCAAAACTGGAAAAATACTTCAGCTAGGGGCTGAGCACCAGCGTAGTCACCAGTTTACTTTACAGGCCTTTGCTTCTTTCTTTTATTGTCACAGACAGACTGAGCTGGCTTGTGCTCTGGAGCAGTCCCCTGGAACTCAAACCCCTGTCCGTGGGGCTGGTGTGGAGGCAGTTCTCCGTCCTGCACCAAAGCCACTGCTCCCTCCTGGATCTGTCCTTGTTCTCAGCAGTCCATTTGTTTCTGCCTGATTTCTCAAGATCATTTGGAGCTCTGTTCTCTCCTACTAACGTATGCAATTTTCCTTCCTCTCCCAGCTGGGTTTCATCTGCAGTCCTAAGAGGAGCATGCTTCACACGGCCCATACCACCCTTCTGACCTCCACAGGTGGGAAGGGTATGAGGTTTCCAGCTGAGCTCTGTGAACATCTCTGACTGCTGCCGTGTGAAACCTCAGCTCTTCATAACTTTGGAGCAAAGCCACCTCAGCTGTCAGAGGGTGATGCAGCGGTGGGGAGGGTAACATTCAGCAATAGTCTCAATTAATCTGTCAGGCCTGATTTTTTGCAAATAAAACCACTTGGGGCCAGGTGCAGGCCTTTGTTCAGCTGAGAACCTCTCCCTTCAGGGTCCCCCTGCTTCACAAGCCAAATCCAGTGGTGCTCCTGCCACTGCCATGCTGCAAAACCTTTGCTTTAGCTCAGGGTTTTGGGCCCGTTCCCCCCCGCTACAAATCCATGAAAATTCATGCGCTTGAGGAAATCAAACCCTAGTTGCTATGGTGAAAGGCATTCTGCAAACTAAGAAACAAATACAAGTGGGACATTTGGAGGTTACTGGATTTTTGTACATCTTTTAGACACGAATAAAAAACCCTCCAGCACATTAAAGGCTCCACTGACTTCCCAGATCCTTCTATGCCTCAAATATGAGGGATTTGCAGTACAACTTGTTTAAGGAAATTAATAACCAAGCACTGCATTTCTCCAAAGGAGCTTCATCCCCGTGGCTCCTAGCACTGCCTATTGTTGCAAATGCAGCAACAGTTTTTAAGAGCTGGCCTTCAGCTTTGCTGCAGAGATGCCAGGAAGCTTGAGACACATCTGAGAATACTAGGACAAGGAGCTCCCATCAATGTGACCTACTCGCTACGCTCACCAAACCACCAAGAGGAGAAGCCCATCTATGGAACCAGTAAATTAATTTGGACAGACCCGGGAAATTATCCGGCAGAAGGGTTATGGCACCTTTGGGATGAGATGCCTACTTTTGCTAATCAGTGTGTTGGGTTGGTTGGTTGGTTTTTTTTTTTTGCACTTAATGTGCTGGGTCCCTGTCTTCTATTAAGGCGCTGCTGTAATTCAATCCCTGCCAGCTCCACCGAGAAAAATTGTCCTCTTAAGATCAAAAAGGTGATGCTGTCTCAGCTGGTTGGTGCCAGAACAGTGGTCTCAGGGAAACGAGGAGGCAGGATGCCCACCGGGTGGGAGGCAGAGGCACCCACAGCACCTCCAGAACGGTTGAGCTGCTGGGCTGGAGGGGGCCGCGGTGGTGCAGGCAGCCCTGCCTGGAAGGGGCAAGCGGATTCAGAAACTTTATAACCCTCTCAGCAAATCCTCCCTCTTCCAGCACTCACAGCTCCTGCTAAAATTAGTCAGAGAGGTGCTGAGCACCTCTGCAAAAAAAGAGGCTTCTCCCCTCTACAGTAAGGTCACCAAACGGATCTCTGTCACACGCGGGCGAGTTAGCACAAACCTTCTGCACTTCCTGCACTGCGTTCTCCTCAGCGCGGCGTCTCAGCCTTCTCTCAACACCTCCAGCGCCAGTTCGTCGCTCTGCTCCAAGGCCCAAACACTCCAACAAAGGTATTTCTCCTCTATTGTCTAGTCTGAATTTTCAGATGCCAATTCAGATTCCTGTTTCACCGAATGCAAATAAAGTGAATATGCCTTTTTTTTTCCCCCAAAGAATATAATTCATAGGAAAGCGTTATCACAGCAACCACAATTTAATCTCCTTTATTTTTCCCCACGATCATACAAACGTTGATCTCCAGTCTCATCTGCTCAACTGTCACATCCTCCCATCCCACTGCTGCTCTAACTGCACACTGCTGAGCCCCCTCGATCGTTTCAGTATCCCTCAGTAATGGCAGGATCAGAACCGAAGGCAAAAATCCTCTCCTCTGCAAAGCGGCACTACAGCCTTTCATTTCTGCTTTTGATTCTTCTGTAAAACCGAGGCTAGGAAAGCACTGGCTTATTTCTGATACAGTGATGTTGCACCACAATCTTTTATTCAGTCTGTTCTCACCCCAGTGGATTTTTGTTTGGTATTTTTAACTCTAAACTTTCCATGCAGCCATCTCCTGTTAGGTACTTGTTCCAGTTGCCAGACCTACTCTGGATATATACCTAGATCACCTCGCTGAGGATAACAAGATGTTCTTACCCTTTCTGAACACCGGGCAGTCTTGATCTCGCCTAACGCAGGTTCTTTGGCCCTTTGATTTCATCTCATCTTAAATATACAGTGGGAAAAGACTCTGTCTCCTTAAATTGACTAACAAAAGTAACATAGCAAATGCCTGGGTACTGATGGCTGCAGAACACGAGAAGCACTCTTCATCTGCAAGTGGACTTGATAACGGTGGCTCTACGCAGGGGCAGATATTAATTTGTTTAGCGCTTGGTGGGTTTGGGGTATTCTGAGGGGTTAGGGTGTTTATTCAGAACAAGATTTTTCTTTTTCATTGTCTCTCTCTCTATGGCACTGCATCAAATGCCTTAAATTGAACTACTGCACACCACAGCCACTGCACTGTTCTCACTCAGAAAGATAAAAATGATAACAGAGAACACTACCAGATTTGTTTGCTAAGATCAGCTCTCCACCAGCCCTGGTATATCAGTCAGTAAATGCACTTTCCCCCTGCTCCAAGTGAAAGCAGATACGGTCCCATAATGTCATACCCTCCATGCAGGCTTCAAAAGAGAAGGAGCGTCATCAAATTACACCTTGTCCCATCTAGAAGCCCTCCCAGAGCAGTCCTGCAGGCTGGTCGCTCTGCTCCAGCTGCCGGCCCAGGGCATAGCAGCATGTGTCACTGCCTCCACTGATCCTGTTTCAGTCCTGCATCCCAGCTTAAAGCCTCCCCTAATGCCCTAAGACATAAGATGGGCAGCTTTCCGCTGCTGCTCCTCAGTAGCTGTTCCCTCAATATTTAATCTTGTAAGCTGTTAATGCACAGATCTGTGCTAAGCGGCAGGGTTCATCTTTTTCTGTATTCAAAATCAGCTTCTTTCTTGTTTGAATGTGGCAAAGGCCACTCTTTTACGCCTCAGACCTCAAGTCAAAAATCATTAAATTTTATCCCAGTGAGAGTCCACGTGGTTTTCTTCCTACTGTAAGCCTTCCTTTCCTTTAAAAGTATAACAGAAAATTTGGGGCCAGGTGGTACCTTTGCATTTCTTTGCATTTTTATTTATTCACTGCAGCCTTAGTTTTTTCACTAAGCAAAATAAATAAAAGCCCGGAGGCAGCCAAGCCTCGTCTCCGGAGATGCAGGCAGCTGCCCCTGCTGCCTCTGTGCCAGCGCTGTGCCGCTTGGCCAGCTGCGACGCAGGGCACGCAGCCACCGCCCGGGACACAGGAGGAGGCAAGGCAGAGGGGCTGCCAAACCGGCATCTCCCCGAGGCCCGCCCGCCCGCCCGCCCTGACCCTTCTCTCACAAGGAAGGAGCTGCCTCTGCCTTTCATCTGCGAATTGCTGCCCCCTCCCTCCGCTCTGCAAGAAATGAGCCACTTTTTGTTCCCAGCCGGAGCAAGAGTTTGGTACATGACTCGGGTGTTCAAAGGAGTCAATCAGCTAGCCACTAGCCACCCTAGAAGAAATACACATCGCTCCATATGAAGTGGTTCATAAAGCATCCCCAGCTTCTTGGGACTAGACTAGAAAAGCGCAATGCTAAAGCGTCTAGTGCTTCTGTGGGAGACACGAATCACTCAGCTGTTGGATCACGCACTCCCTTGGGCTTTCAGCATCAGCGAGTCCAGGGAGCCTTTTTCATGGATATTCTTCAATACAGAAGTAATTTAAACTCCCAAACGCAACTCATCCTACAGGATCTATTTTCTGAGCAGTGTGGGAAGGTACCGGCCTGCACAACCATTTATTAGCACAAATAGGAGTGTATGTTTAACTCTGCGGAACGGGTAGAACAAAGGATTATTAAATAAAATTCCGATTAGTTCGGCTGAAAGCAAAATACCAGCTGGAGCCTGGGGTAACGCAGGCACGCTATCAGCAAACATGTGCTGCCAGCGCATCTGCACACACACACCCCACCTCTGACCACGGGGGAGTCTCGGACTGGAACAGCAGAACCGAGGCGTCTCCATCGTGCTGGGATGGCTCAGGTCCTGCCCTCCGCTGAGCAAAACCTTCGCCCCGACAGCACCGGCCGTAGCTGCACAAGGGGAACAAGAGCGATGAAACCCGAGTTCTCCAACTTGATGCCCTCCTACCAGTAGCCGTGCTTTGTCGGCTTTCCAAGTGGGAGCATTGCCACCCAACACAGCTATCGCTGAGTCCCACTGCCTGGGAACACGCGCACGGCACGTTGCTCTACCTACAAGGGGACGGTGCCCGCAAGCCAGCCTGTCTAACTGCAACCATATTCATTAACAGCCCGTCGTTTAGATCTTATTGCAAAAGTTAATGAAGCCACTTTGCGAGAGGGCAGCCTCCCTGAGCAGAAGATAAATAATGTATATAAATGGGGGCTGGGAGGGAACTGGCGCATCCTTGCAAGGTCATGCTAGAATGCATCAGTGGCTGGCTGAGGCTGGGCTCCTCTGGTAAGAAGCCTGGAGCTATTTATGACTCATGTAATTAATTAATGCCAACGGGCGTTCTGCTGCAGGCACGTGGGAGACCAAAGGGAAATACGAAGCGAGCAGGTTAGGAAATGTAGTGGAGGTGGGGAGAAGGATGACATTTCTTGCGGCAAGACATGCTTTGAAGTAATTATCAACAGTCCAAAGAGCCAGCAGCTCTTTTGGCTACATCAGTACAAAATCAATTAGGAGCTTTAAAAATGCATCGGCTCGTATTTCAGAGAGCAGCAAGAATAAGAAATAGCCATCTGAGGTAGGGCACTTGCATTTCCAAGCACCACACACTACCTGACCCACAGATCCTCAAACCCCGCAGCATGGTCCACAAATGGTATGACCAGTAGAGGGAGCATCGTTAATGCCTTCCAAACCATAAATGTTTTTGGATGAGGAGCATGAAGGAAGACTGACGGTTTGATTTTACATGTCCCTAAAGTCCGAGGACAAGTTTAACAGTCACAAGAGAGAGAAGCAAAGGGCAAAGCGAAAGGTGGGGGTACGCCTTGAAAGCTGAGTCCCTGCAGGCATGCAGGGCTCCCGACATATACCACCTTCCCTTTCTGCAGCCTAGCTCTCGGACACCGGGAGCTAACCAAAACTTGCAGATCACATTAAGAAAAGGACCACGTCTGTGGCTTTCCTGCTTCAGTTTGCAATACTGCAGTCTCACACCAAACACTCAACATGTGGCGATGCTGAGTCATAACACTGCGCTTGCACAGACCTTTGAGGACAATGAGAGCTTAACCTAATTTTGTCCCTTTGTTTGTCCTCTGTGCAGAGGAGATCAATCAGTTCCACTCCCTGCCTTCACATCCCTGTGCATTCAGTGCCTCATACATTATACAGCAAACCTGTAAACACAAATAAAGCGCACCCTTTCCCTGCTCTGGCGCCCTAAAGTCCTTCTGGGCTGTCCAACTCCCACCCAGCCTGCATCCTCTCTCATATCTCTTTGTTGCCAGAATATCTTCTATCGGTTCCCAAATGTATTCAAGCATTGTCCCATCTCCCTCTTATCATAGCTGCCTGCAACAAATCCCCTCACACAATGAGGATTGCAAATTTGCTTACAACCCAGTTTTGTTTTCCATTTCTACTCCTCTGTGCTTGCCTTTTCTCTCTGGACACTTGCAGGGGCCAACCACCGCAGCATCAGTCTGCCACTGCCATCTGGATGAGCAGCAGAGGCTGCCTGCAGTCTCAGCCCTGGCTGACAAAGCCTGGGAGGCTGCAGGATGCTCCCCCTCAAGCCTTACCCACCTCTACGGTCTGGGGGATCTTGCTTCCTACCCTCTGATCACTGCCAAAGCCCTCAGATCCTGGCTGGTGGGACTCCCTACCGCCATCTGCTATTTTTCTGGAGCAAAACCATGCAAATCCAAAGCAGAGATGAGAAAAAAGAAGAAAAGAGTAAGTGAAATGGCAGTCGGTTTTAGTTTCATAAATATCTATGAGTAGAACAAGAGCAACAAAGTACTCCTTTCTGGTGGGCTGAGAATCGGCACGAGCCTGAGTCTCCAGGGTAAAACACGAGCGAAGTAAACGACAACACGAACACCCACTTAGCATTCGTGCTACATACTCCTGATCTGAGCCTCACCAGCTTTAAGAACGCTTCTGTTAAATACTGTAATGCTCCCAATTACGAGTGATCTGGATTGTTTATTTTCTAAACAGATTTTCCCCCCGGGAGATCCTATAAGCCTAAGACAAAAGCAGTCTTGAAGAGGTGTTTCAACCTCTTTCAGCTATATAATATCCACAGCTGGCTCGATTTCCCTAATTGTTTCATACTGACCTTGAGGATATTTCGGCCATTAAATGACTCCCGTTCCTTGAAAGATGATTTACCAGTCATTGTATTGTTTCGCTCTTCAGCTGTAAAGAGAAAAGCCACCACCAGAATGAGCTTCAGATGGGAGAACTGTGTGTGCTGTACTTCACCCCCCACTCTCTCCCTCCCCAAAGTCAGCTGTCAGCTAATAAACCTTCTTTGCCCAGTTCTTAGCGCAAAAAACCACTTCCATTTTGATTTTTTTAAAGAGAACAAGGCTGAATATGCAGGAAGTGGTGCCTGTATCGGGATGACCGACGTTACCTGGAGGAAAGACCCTATATCATAGCTACTGCTAGGGTGATTCTGTAGGGCTGATGGCTCAGTGCAACACATCTGCTTCTCTCTGGCTGATTTTAATCACACATCCTGCCGGGGTGAGAGTCAGCACTGCGAGTGCTTGCATCGCCTGGAACAGCACCAAATACCAGACTGAGCATGTGAGCACAATGCCAGGCGCGATCCGGACAGCACCTATACAAACCTCTGCTGCCTGCTCCGGGAAGCACACACATGTGGTGTGGATGCTTCTGTGGGGTGGGCACGCAGCCACACACACAGACTTTAAGAATAGCAACCTAGGCCTACAGCAACTGCCAAATGCCTATGTCTTAGATGCATTTCCCCAGAGCATGTCTGGATTTTTATATAATCCCGGAGTACATGATCTGTTCTTTCCACAGGACCTCTGCCACACTCGGTGAATATATTCAATACTTCTGTTTCATCTCCAGCATTAACTATGAAGTCTCACTCACACCTAGCATGCTACTCAAATCCTGTACTGAATGTAAAGCGACTCCTAGGGCTATCTGTGAAATTCTCTCACCGTTGTGTCTGAATGCCTCGCATGCCTCATGGGGTTGTTCAGAATACAGACTCACAATGCCAGGCGCAGCTGCCCTGACAGAGAGCCACATCAGCACTTTGGGTGCATATTTTCACCAATTTTCAGGGCTCAGTTGAAGAGAGCTAAGCCCCGTCTTTTCAGGGTTTCTACCGCCTGAGTGTGCTTATCTGACTTTTCAGTCATCCCCGAAGTCTGCCGCTGGGCACAAGAAAACCGTAACACAAACCATCTGCTGTTATCGCTGTCCATACAGAGACTCAGAGAGGCAGTAACTGGAGAATACTCGACATAACCTATCGGCATTGCACAGAGGCCACTGCGCCAGAGAAAGCTACGAAAAGCTTTAGCGCAACGCTGTTAAGACTTGCAAACTACACACCAGTGCCAGAGCATATGCATGTTTGCACATGGAGAACAAGGCCGTAATATACTGCCCCTCCCTAAATGCAATGCATCTGAGGCTGCTGTATAAAGTAATGTGATAAGGACGATGCTACAGACTGCTAGAGCAGACAATCTTTTGGCAGAGACAGCAGGCGCTATACACTCAATAACAGCTGATATTCAGCCTTGCAGCCGTCTGAATCTGATTTAACGAGAATGACACTGGACTCACGTTCCTAAACCAAGAGGAGATCTTTAACTTGACCAAAGAGGATCACGTTTTCATCTTGTTTAAAGATCAGCACAGCACATTGAGTTGTTACTGAATTTCAATTCAATCTTGGGGCACAGAGAGCCCAAGACCTCACACGGTACTTGAACACATTCCTCTCTGGTCCAGGTCTTCTGAGTGCTGCTGGGCGATAGTGTTTCTGAAGCTATGACAAAGAATCTTAGAAAAGATCCAGAAAGTGCTCAAAGCATGCCTGCCTTCTGCAGCTCTGCTGATTGCTTTTTAATTTTCTTCTGGGTTTTATTTAGTGACATCTCCCCATGACCTCATAGGTATTTTTGAGATTAAGAAACATTACAAAATTAAAAAAAGGAAACATAAAATCCAACAGAAGCATTTCCTGTTCAGAGGTACTACTTTAAATGCATTTATCAGTAGAAAGGATGAGGGATACGCACCACTTGGATCTTTCCTGAAGACAGTATTCATGACTGTAGCATGCAGTTTCACCCTATCCCATTCTTTAAGCATCAGGCCAGAGGCCACGAACCTTTCCACCAGCTGATCAGCGATTACCTGCAATCTGGGAAGGCAAAACCAGAAAGAAAAGAGCAGTGTAAACCAAAAAGAAACCCCTGCATTGTCAGGTTTTCGCTTTTCATCCCAGGAGGGCAGCATGTGTGAAATGAACTCTCTGCACGCACGCAGGCAAAGGGAGCTAGTCTTGGATGGAAAGTGAACACAGCCATCAGGATTCAGCTCTAATGAAAAAAGTTCCAGTTGTTTCGCAAAGCTTCCTCGGTGATCACTTCTGCTGCAAAGATTCCACAAAGAAGGGCAGATTTAGCATAGCAGAGAGCTTGTTCGCAGTGACAGATGTTATTGGGACTGGAAGGATGTGTCTTTCTACTGCCAGGAAACACACAGTGACTCTCCTTACAAATGCTAAGATCTGCAGACCCTCAGGGAGGCTTAGGCACCTGGACTCCTGGAGGATCTGCTCTGCTCTGGGACTGCGACCTGTACGGTGCACCAGGCTGGAGCTCGGACCCTCTCTGACCCAAATAAGCAACCCAGGTCACTGGGCTTAATTTCTGGGAGAATGTGGTGACAGAGGGCACAAACCCAGACAGCACATCCTGATGAACGCTCCAGCTTTGGAGCTACTGAGCAAGCAGAATCAAAGGACTTATTGCCACCTTCTTGTCTGGCCTCAGTCGGGGATGAAAGCGGCCGTGGCTGCAGGGATCTGTGGGCAGACCTTCCTAGGATAGGCAGCAGCAGCAGGCAGGTGATCAGAGCAATGTGCTCACATATCCTATATCTAAAGAGCTGAAGGAACTTCCAGGCTGCTGCTGAGCCCTGCAAAATTTCTGCAGTGCCTGAGCCTTACCAAAACCATCAAGGATATGCTAAGAAAAAAGTTTCCTGTCCGTGAAAACAAGGCAAGAGGGTATTACTCTATGCAGAAGAATTTGGGCTTCTCTCACCGCGTCCAAGGGATTAGACAGCTTTCCGCTCCGCCAGGTCCCACCACTTTGGCACCTCAGCTGCAGTGGGAGAAGCAGAGCGTGGCCTCTCCGAGGCTGGCGTCCAGAGCCCGGGGCTGCCATGCTCCACGTGCCAGATCCTACCCCACCGCTGGTTTCGTACTGCCCCTCATGGGCTGCCAGTCCCCATGTGACGATTTCAAGACTCTCAAACTACCAATTGTCATGGTTTTCTACCACTTTCTGGCTTTACTTCAGTGATTTTTAAAATTAGCAATGACAAAGATTAAATGAATATCATTACAGACAATGCTAAAACAAATTAACAGAGAATAGCTCAAGTGAAAATGGTGCTTTATTACGTTATAAAGTTAATCAAGGAAATAAAACTAATTAGGATGAATTATAATGGAAATTATTTGCCATGTGGGAGGCATCAGAGCATGATCCCTCTCTCAGTCTGGGCCATTATATGTGCCGAAGGGCTTGCCAACCCCTAATTCTGTCTGCAGTTATGCAAGCTAAGTCCGAGTAAATCAAATCTCCTGCTTTACAGCTTAAGCTGATCAAGATCATCCAAAGATCAGGAAGGAACTCCACCCCTCAGCCATGCCAGGAACTACACAGAGCTAGCAAGATGTCTTGCATGAGACAGGAAGGCACACACCTCTCTTAAACGCGAGCTGCAGCAGGCTGATCTACCACAGCAAAGCACGTGGCTGCTGCTCTCCTTTAGTATTGGCCTTGCAGCTGAGAAACTCTGCTTTCTACCTGCCTTCCCCATTTCCCTGCACAAAGCACAGCAGGTTTTAGCAGGCAAGAGGTGCATGAAGCCGCTCAGCAATGATCCCTCTAGCAGACCAGAAAACGAAGCAGAGTTTTCTGGCGGGATCACCATTTGTCCCCTCTTTACAACCACCGTTTGTCCAACACTGTCTGCTGGAATCTCAGAGGAAGCAAAAGAAGCTTTCACTGCTCTCCATCAACACAAAAATATCGTCTTTCCCCTCTGCAAAGTTAAAAGTTTTCTGGATGCTTGCTAACAGTTAAGGAACTGTATTATGGGAGAAGTGCCAGATGAATTAATTTGCAGGTGAGGGCAGGACCGGCCTGGGCCAAGGATAAAAACTTGAAATTGCTTGGGCCTCCCCGAGCATGCTGCTATGCAAAAAGCAAAAAAGGTGTTGCGGAAGAGAAGTCTGGCAGCCTCCAGGTGCCATGCAAAGCACAAGATCTGGGTTTGGTCAAAACCTCAGCTAATAGATCTCTGTGAAGGTCAGAGGAGACATCAGCCCTTTCTCAGGGGGGCGGATGGGTGTCATTTTCATTTGCAAGGCAAGGTAGATTTGAAGACCTTGTTTCTCTCCCTTGTCAAAATCAGCTCCGCCACCCCTAATGCACATCGGCATTTTCTGCTAGCATTATGTCTAAGTGGGTTCTCAGCAAAACGGATACAGCTGGCATCTGAAAGAGACCACAGTGCTAGTTCCAACAATCCGAGCTGTCTCCAGACACAGGCAAACATCAGTGCCTCACTTTAGGCCCTACTTACGCTCTACAAGATTTCTCTACCAGCTCCTCAGGTTGCAGACTTATTTTCAGATGCAAGCAGACTCACAAGCACTGCACCTCAGATGATCCAGAGCTCGGTGACTCAGGAGAAAAGAGGCCCATACCTCAGCTCTCGGAGCTGACACTTCAGATGCTTTCTACAACAAACCCACCGAAGGGCATTTGGGTCACCCAGTGTCTGCCTCCGTCTCATCTTTCTGAGTGCTTCTGCCTTGTTTCTCCCTGCACTTCTCTTCTGTCTCCTGGCTGATCTCTAGCTTGCCCTGGTTCTCCACCCGCCCCATTTGTTTTATCTCACCTCTTTCAGGGTAGGACAGACTTCAAAGTGGAAGAGCCGAGAAGAGGAAAAGATTTCTACTCCTACTGCCTCCCAGCAATTCTTACATTTTCATTTTCCCACCCATTTCCTTATCCCATTTCCGATCTCTTACTTCAACACAGTCTCCAAAGTGCGGTTTTAATCAGGGGGCCCCCCTTGTCTCCTCAGCCCTCGGGGAAAGGAGATGCCAGAACATGTCCTTTCTTCCTTGAGCCAGTCCCTGCTCACAGCTGCACTGCTCCGCACTCCCCTGCTAGCTCCTGCTGTCCTCTAGCAACGGGAACAGACAACAAAAGGGCAGCACTGCCAGAAAAAGAGAAAGCTAAGGCTCAGAGAGTGAAGGCTAAAGCTCTTTTGGCTAATCCCCTACCCTCTCTCCCACCCACCCCACAACTGGCAGCATGGAGTACAACATCTTATGTTTCCCCACTCTTCCAGAAAGCACTGAGAGAAAAGATGGTGCTGTCACTGGTGACGTACTTGTCAAAAATGAGGTGGAGGAAGGTTGTCCAGACACCACCACGTCCCTGGCAGCACTGTTTGTAGAGCTAAAGCCATCAGCCACAGTGGCAAACAGCACAGACACATACACTGACACCAACCAGGCTTCAAGGTTTCACACCAGCAGCTCAGAGTACAGACATTTCACACCTAGTGCCAGTTCCAGGCTGCTTAGACACAAAAAACAACTCTGTAACCAAGTCATGCTTTTCGGAGGACCTTCTGGTGTAACTGGGTTTTAAGAATAATTAAGTGCCGCAGAATATGCCAGGTTGTCCAGATTAATCTGGATTGCAGGCTGGGAACTAGACAGCAGAGGCCAAGTTGTCCTGCCTTCTAAGTCATCTCAGAAGTATCTCCTTGGCCATCTTATCACCGCGCGAGCCACCACACCATTATTCAGTCTGACAGACTGCTACAGGAACAAATGACATCTTTCAGCCACACCACCGGTGACTAATTTAAAGAGCAAACACATCACTGCCTTAACCGGTTTAGGAAGCAAGAACGACTTCATCTTCCTGACTGCTGGCCCAAGGACTGCTGGTAGTACCCACCAGCTTCAGTCTGCAAAGGGTTTCTCTGGCACACCACTACTGCTGCTGTGGCACATCGAGGAAAAATAAAAGAAAGGAGAATGGGGAACTCACCTGTCCGAGCCATCCTTCATGTGGACTTTGGCATAAAGGATGTCTGTCATGGCAGGGTCATCATTCATGTACTCCACTCCTGACACCTCCACGGTCAGGGGCTTGCCTCCAGCAATTTGGCTAAAATGCAAGAAATCCCTTATGTTAAAAAGCAAAACATCATCACTGCTTTTGAAATACAACACATAGTAATCGACATGCACACACTAAGTATTTGGTTTTACTAAGGGAATGATATAAAATACATTTTTTGCTGGAGTTAAACACAAATTTGAGGCTAAGGAGGACTAAAATGTTATATAGACCATATGGGGCAGTGAATGCCACTGAGGAGTTCTTCTCTTTCCCTTGTCTTTCAGGTTGTTTGCACTGAAGAAACCCAAACACAAAAAAGGCTCCTTAATTTCTAAAGCTCAAAAGGCTACAGCTGCTGTTGTCTCATCATCTCAAGAAATACTGTAAAAACATTTAAATTCATACGTTCAGTGTTTTAGACACACATTAAGTCAACTTAGTGTTCACAGGCCACCTCAGCGCGGAGATCTCCATTTACATTTCAGAAAACCCATCAGCAGTAAAATGGTACAAGTTCTCATTCCAGAGAAGCTCCTGCCTTCCCTGTGAAGAGAGCGATGGTGACACAAAGTCTTCAGCTCGCTGACTTTCGCTGGGAAAAGTACTTGATACAGAATGCAGTTTTAAGTACATTTCAACATCCACTTACAAATGCTGGAAGTAAACAGAGCTGTTTTAAAATCAGCTCCAGCTACTCTTGCAGGAAGGCGAAACTGAAAATGTGTGCAGGATATAATATGCACTCCCACACCTGCAAACACACTGGGAAGTGTATCTGCTTCCAAACACGCCACCTCCTTGCCTTTACCACCAGAACATCACAGGGAGGCAGGGCGCTGCAGCGCAAGTTCCCTGTAAATGCCCAGTAAATGCTGTTGTCTCATTTAATGCCGAGGTCTTGCGGAAAGTACAGGCAGTGTCTGGGCAGGCAGAAGTAATAAACACGAGTTAACAATGTGAGCGTGACTTTGCTCTAACCTTGCTCACTTCTGTTCAGCTTGCCTGAGAGATTGACTTTGAGATTCTCAGCAAAGCTTCCCAGGTGGAACAAGGAGAGTGTGATTTCCCCTTCCAGTATGTTTACTGGGAGGAAAACAGCCCAAGTGTACTGTTGTGCACATCACACCGAGAACACTGAAGGCCACGTATTCTGAAAATGGTCAAAAAGGGCACATCTACCTTCGCATGGCACTGCCTGCATTTAGCAAAGTAAATGAATGCTAATGAAGGTTTATGTGGGTGGAAGGGAGCCTAAATTAATTTTCAAAGTATATTTATTTGGGTGTGGCAGGGGAAATAACCTAAAGGTTATGTTCAAGTGTTGACTCCTCCTCCACTAAAGGAAATGGAGAGTGAAGATTTTCTCTGCCTCAGTTCAATCCACTTATGAGGAAGCTGCCACTTTCCAAATACTGAGGGCAGAGCCTTCCCCTGGAAACGCACTTGCATTTCTCTTCAACAGCTGAACAACTGGAGCTGTCATTTTAAAGGCAGAGGTATGAATTTTGGCCAAGCATTATCTCCCACAGGTATTAGCTGGCACAGCGTGGCTAATTCTTCATGCACCGAGGCAACAAATAAATAAATATCAAGGATCCATGCTCTATGTGCAAAGGCTTTCCAGAAATAAATAAATAAACCAATCCCTCAGGCCATCTCCAATTTCTAAACTGAACAGAGATAAGCTAATTACAGTGTCATTCAACCACGTTTACAGTTAAAGCCCTAACATCTGCAGCTCAGTGTTAACAGGCAGCAAGAAAGCCCCGGTCCTGGAGCAGCACTGAATGCTTCAGACCGATTACTCACACATGGCTTCCCTGCACACAGCTCCTCGCATCAAGAAATGCATGTCAAGGACACCTCAGCATCTGCTCTGAGGCGGGAGGGAAGCAGCGTGCCAGAGCCCACTGCAGGCAACGCGCGAAGGTAATGGAGCTCGTCCCTCCCTCTGCAGCAGGCAGCGGACAACAGCAAGAATTGCTCACACAAAAATAACGGGGACGCATGTGAGAAAAAGAAATGAGTAGAGCAGGTTTTCAGGGAATGCTGAGGGTTTGAGCTGAGCTGCACAATGCTGTTAGACTCCTTGTGACCGCTTGGAGATTTCTTCTGCTCCCATTTGAAACATTTCAGTCTTTTTCTACATTTCTAGAGTTGAAATAAGACTACTGAGCTGCTTTCCTCTTCGCTATCCCTTGTCAAAGACAGCTTGCTGCTGTTCCCCCACTCATGCCCTTGGTGATGACATCCCTTTTTTATCACTTACTCCACAAAGTCCTCTTTGCATCGCTGTAGGAGGTCACACGCTTTCTGGATCTCTTGCTCGTTCAGAAGTACCAGCGTCCCAAGAGTCAGGTGAAGCTTTGCAGGGTTCTGGAACAGGCTGCTGCTGACCCCGTGATCCTACAAATCAGTCAATCAATCATATATAGGTGTCTTATTTCATCCATACACACACCCCCCTCCATCAGAGGGATAAATACTACAGAGAACAGGTACCAAGCCATTGGCATCAAACCTTTTATCTCTGCATCACTGATCAGGTTGGTAGTGACTCGAAGTTGAAACGAGAAACAAAATTTCTCACAGGCTTTGCGAGCAAGCGAGCTCAGCCTGGCAGGCGAGGCGCAGCCCCCCGCCGCACGCACGCTCCCTGCCTGCCTTTTCATCGGAGCTGCTGAACGGCAGCCTGGAAGCTCGTTACAACAGGCTCTAACTCAGGACCCGGGAACAGCAGCACTCACTCGTATGGGATTTTGAGAGGAGACTTCCACAGCTGTCAAAGAGGCAGCTGCCATCAGCAATGAACTCAACACAAGTCAGCACAGATTTAAGTCCATTTTTTGTGCAATAAAGCTGGAACCAGCTGTAGTGACAAGTTCTAAATGGTCTCTAAATCCTGTCTAAACACAGGTTGCACCTCACAACACAAGCACAGCTAATACCAGCTCTGATAATTACATTTTTCTTGTTCCCTTGTGCCCTGTAGTTTGCTGAGATGAATTAAGTTTAAATTCCCTTTATAAGAAGAGCTACATGTTGTTGCTGGAGAAGAACTGTTCCCAGGTGGAGCAGTGGTTACATTCAGCTTTAAAACACATGCTCTTTTGTTCTAGGATATTTATAAAAATACCTCCAGGATGGTTAACACACCCATATTAAAACAATTATTTCCACTTAGTAGCCATTTCCCATCAGCGCATTAAATAACCTACACTTTTAACTCCAGAAGAAGCCAAAACCACTTGCCGGGCCACTGAAGCCTTTCTCTGTCTGAAAAAAGTCCACTGACTGAGAATGACAGCTTTGAAGTTTCTAGCTATGGTTCAGAGTTTGAAATAAAACCTTTCAGATGTTTAAACACTGCAGTATCTCAGCCCGTCAGAGTTTAATGCCCCACATCTCATTCAGCATTTTTCATGTCTAATGACAACATCCATACTCTTCTTTACAGCGGTGCTTCTGGGCTGCACTAGACAAGCCAGCCTGCAGCACGGAGGCCAGGGGCTTGCTCCCACAGCCGCAGGCGGGCAAAGCGTGGTGGTCTCCAGAAGAGAGAGAGCATGTACATACCTTCCACTGCTGCTAATTACTTTATTGCTGACTGAAACCCCAAATCGTACCATGCCAGTAGTGGCAAAGCATGTTGCAAACCTCAGCACTGTGCAGCAGCCTGAAACAAGCACAGACTAACTACTACGTCAGGCACATCAGGAGCAGAGGAAAGAGGGACGGCTCCATTTCACTTCTCCCCACCTTCCCCTCTCTGCAGTAAAAGCCTTGCGGCTTCCTTTAATTCATCCTGCTGTTAACATGCATGACAGGACATGATTTCTCTCCGTCAGCCTTTTTTCTCCAATGGTATCTGTAGCCAGAGAATACTTGGCCCATCGCAAAACAATAGCTCGGGTAACAGAAACTGGGAGAAAGTTCGATTCATCCTTGTCCACGGACAACCAGCCGATGTCACTCCCACAGCACACACAGATGATGTACAGTAATGAGAAAGTAGTTCTCAAGTCAGAAAGCAAAAGCCCTACCCTCATTTTCTGCCCCAGCATGATTTGTACTGTAAACATCAACCTGCCCCACAAGCAGTGTTCTCCCCTGAGCTTTCCAACACCTGAGTGTGGGCTGATAGCTAACAAAGTGATGGCATGTCACCTCCACAAGCCACGCTACTGCTGCCAGGGAGATTAGCAGGGAAGAGTGGGCCAAGATCTAGATAATCTTCCTGGCTTACTCCCTAGTATTTCAGAGAGCTCCTAAAAACCCTGCTTATACCCTCACTCTTTCACAGGCCGGCAGATCCCACTTCTCCCACGCATAAAATAGATGCTATGTCAGAGGTAGCTCTCCCTGGAACAGGCAATGTTTCTGCGGGCGTCTCAGCAGCCCTTCATGGCTGGATGCTGCTCGCTGAGATGCAAAAAAGCTTGAACCCACTTATTCTAATCCCAGATTATGATATGCTATCAGCAACCGCTGTGTCGCCTCCCGGGAAGCTGCCCTGTTAAGCGCTATCAGTTCTCTGCAACCTGACCAGCAGGGCCAGACAACAGCAACGCAGAACCTAGAAGCACGTGTTCATAACTACTGCTAAGGAAAAATCACATCCTCCTCCAGGGAGAACGAGCCCAAGAGACGTGATCCTGTCAATGCTGTGATTTTGGGGCTTTATGGACGTCTTCCAAATACCTAAGGAACCCTCTCAAGGTAAGCTACAACCATAAAAGCAGGAGAGAGGAGTGAGATTCAGCATCAGAGATGGGCAGAGGGATCCACTGGGATCTCAGCCATGCTCTCCGAGTGCCTCTTGGCGACAAGCTCCTCTTTCACCAAGTTTCCTCCCCCATGCAGTGGAAGGCGGGCACTCCTCATAGCACAAGTCGCAGTGGCTTGCGGCAAGCGGTGGCTGCCAGCCCTAGTGAAAGCAGAGCACCAGAGTAGGGGAGGAGAGGCGTCACAGCAGGGAATCCCCGTATTCTACAAGGGAATCTGAAAGCAGCGTATTGGCAGGAACCTGCTGGCAAATACAAACACATAAACCAGACTCTATCATCTCTAAAAATTTACTGCTCAAACTTGGGTTCTCTAAGGATGTACTGTGAGGCAGGAAGAATATCCCTTTTACACACCACCCGTATGTGATGACTGTCCATTTTAGCTTATGCCTCTCTCTGACACTGTCATGGTCAAAAAAACAACAACTCATTTCCACTCAGCCTTAAAAATTCATTTTTTTCCCTCCCCCCTGCTACGTAGACTTCCACCTTTGCTCTCCTCCTTTAGAAGGAACACAGAAAGGGTTTTATCTGGAGTCTTCACCTCTTTTTGCAAAGCCCAAGCATGCTGTTCCTCCAAATCTAAGGCCCTGTAGTAGGGAAACCACAGGCCACAACACCCTTCAGGCCTTCTACATGACAAGGCAAAGGATCAAACTCCCTCGCTCTTCCTCCCTGACTGCATCCTCTCTACTGTCTTAAGAGCTTCCAATGTTTGCAGACAGCTTTATGGTTTTGTTTTTTTTCCTAATAGCAGGATACTGCATGCCAGCTATATGCCCTCTCCCACCCTGATCCACAAACAAAGGAGCGAGCCAGAAAAACAGCATTTCCTCAGAACTGACTGAAGAGCTGCAGGCTGAAAAACCCCTCCCATTTTCTGTCCCTTCCACTCTGAGATATAATATCTCATTAGCAATGTTTGATATTTACAGGTTGCCATATATTACAGCAATCATATTTCTTTTCCATGCTACATCTGCAGCCTGTTAAGACTGCAAATGCTGCGTTTGCACAGCTCGGAAAGACCCAACTGTGATTTTTCACGGCAGTATTACTGCAAAGTCTCTTCCCTTTTCCACCTGCATACTCAGACAGACGTTTCAGTCCTCCTCACTCTGACACTTACATGACTGTGCGAGGAGACTTCCAAGGTCATCCAGTCATCCAGACCTCCCACTGCACCACATCAGTAATGAGCCTGTCCAGGTGAGCCACCTCCCCGTATTTATAGTAAATTAGCCTCAAAAGAGCCTCTCCTCAGCCCTGCTTCATTGCCTGGCAGCCCTGACCACAGAGTTGTGGGAATGACACCTGAAGTGTTCCATATTTCAACACAAGGTTCATCTTATAAAAGGTCTTAAAGATACACACACACACAAAGTTAGAAAGCATATACCTACCAACATAACCCTATGCTATAAAATATAAATGAATGGTTGTCATGGTAACTGCTTCAGAGAGAAATAGAGTCCCTCACAAATGCTCAATGGCCAGAAGAAATCCTCACACATGCACACCTGGTCCTTTCCTTTCCTTACCATTATTACTGAGCTTCATTCAAAGACTGGAGTTTACCTAATTTTGCAATGTTTCGCACCAGCAAATTGCAATAGGAAGAGAAGCACACCACTTCTGTCACTGAAACCTATTCAGATTTCTCCAAGTATCCTGAGAAATCCCGTTGCTTTGGACAAATCTATAAGCTCTCTTATTGCTCTGTGAGGCACAGTTTTGAATTACTGTTTTTCATTACTGATGTGCTTTCTAGCAGACCCTGCTGTGAGATAAAGTGGTATTAGAGTGGCATTACCAGCTGGTGGAGTGATTGAGAGACATACGTGGCTGCAATATACTCCTTGAACTAACAGGCAGCAATATATCTACAAACTCTTTTGCTAACACCAGGAGAAGGAAGGGCAGAAAAATAAAGCATATATTCCTAGGCTATACATATGCAAACCCCCAAATACCTGCCACTGACCGAATTCCACATTTCAAACTAAAAATGGAAACTCTACAGCTGATGTAAGCAGTACCAGGAACATTTCAGGCCCTCCTGAGAGGCACAGGGCACCGAGAAGTGCTAACACAACCCCACAGCTTCCAAGCCAGGGCACCTTGTGCCCACGCAGCACAGAGAGCAGGAACTGCAGCCCCAGCCCTTCTGCCTCCACCCATATACGTGTGTCCTGACATAGGGCAGCTGCCACCATTTTGGAAGATTCCCAAAAGCACCTTGATGACCCTGCAGGAGCAAAAGGCACGCTATGTTTTGAGTGCCGCACTCTTTCAGCGATATTACTGGCATCAGGAGGATTCATGCGGGGTGCTGGGTCTGAGTACAGTTCAAGTCTGAGGTTACTGAACGCCAGAAGTAGCCGCTCGGCTGAAACACGTTCCCACGTGCACACCCACGCTGCGGATCCCTGACCATGAAGCAGAGCCTCACAGAACTCAGTGCTGTCCAGACACAGAACAAAAACTGTGGGAGAGACAGAAGGTCAGGCAAGAGGAGGGAAAATTAACAAGACTACCCTGGCCAGCAGTGGTCTCGGCACTCCTCTGACCAAGCCTGGGTTTCTGCAGCTTTCTAGGACAAGGAGCACGTGGAGGATTGTAGACATCCCCAGGCAGCTACTTCTGAATGTGACTGACAACACTGGGGAAAGCACCAAGATAAATTTATGAACATGTTCCTAAGTGGATGGCAGACCTTCCTGCCTGCCCAGGGATGCAAACTGATACTTAAGAGTGAGCAAGAGACAAACACTGTGACAGAGACAGATCAGGAGGGGTCTGGAGAGCAAATAAGATCACCAGCTGAGGCTGGGCCAGTGGAGGGCTACAGAGATGCAACCAAACCAGCAGGCAGGAAAAATGAGTGCTCCTGTGTGAGGCCAGTGTGTTGCAGGAATAAAGACACAGGATGAGAGCATGAACGACAGCATTACCTGCAAAGATGAATAAAAGAGGCCACATCTTAGAGATGTGACACTGAATGGATTCGCCTGACACCGAGGAAGCCTGTAGGCCAGAACCCAGCAAGATGTACAGGATGACACTGAGGTTACTGCCCCGCGCAGCAGGCAGGGCTGGGTTTGCTTTCCACAGGGAGGGACAAGAGAGATCCCCAGCACCTGCTAGAGGGAGGAGGGAGGTGGATCAGATAAGTGGAGTCTGGGATATCAAGGCTTCAAGCAGAGCAGGGCTAGATCACGAGGGCGATCAAGTGAAAGAACTGTAACAACCAAAAGCCCAGGTAGGAGGGGATAAAGGGCAAGAGAAACACCAGATTGAAAGCAGTGCTCTCAGTCCAGGGCCAATGGCATGAACAACCACTATCAGAGCCCCGAGCTGAGGTTACTGGCTCCCCGAAGAGCTGCTTCTCTCCCTCTAATTTTGGTGTGTCCCCACACAAGGACTGGCACTAGAAACCAACAGAGGAAGCCAGGCCACCACTGACACCAGCCCGAGGTCCTGCACTCTCTGTCCAGCCAACACTTTCTCAGGCTAATGTTTCCATCCCCCTGTCTTCAGGGCTTTCCTTTAATAAAGGTAAGCTTTCATAAAGGTAGCTGCGGCTGGCTAATGGGGATAGACGATGGAGCCAGTGATATCCTCCTAGCCCAAGCAAAGGGTGCTCATGGCATTGCACTGGTTGCTAATCCCTGGATCTGCTGGCCAATTTCAGTTGTATTTAACATCAGGTGGAAACCTGAGTGATAGAAAGCTCCTAAGGTGTCATGGAAATAGGCAGCTGGGCAGAGAAGAGGAACTTACATCAGAACTGCCAGGAAAGACAAGACTGCAAAGGCAGCTCAGTTCTGCTCTTGGAGATGAGACAATTGACATGCAAGTGACCATGAAAACTTGAGCAAGAACTCCTATCTCCCCAGATATCAGGTAATTCACACCCACATAAACTTCTTAAGCTGTGCTACCTGCCAGATTGTATTTTCCCCTTTGAAAGGCACAAGCAGAAGTGACGGACACGAAGGTAAGAATATCAGCCCACAAACCCCTGCTGGGCGTATGCAGTCTAACCTGCAGCGGCCACAAAGAGGAACTCTTCCCCTCGCCTAGAGCTGTCCTGCCAGCGTACTCAGAGGACACAGCAATTTAATAATACCATTCCCTCTCCTCAGCCTGGCCTTGTGCATTGCCATACCACTTCTGTCAAACTAGAAGCATGCTAAAATAAACCAGGGAATACACAGCTTTCACTTCATTCTGTTCCTCATTTCCCTATGCCTAACTATTTCCTGCTGCTCTCAGTGCGAGATCTGAAGTTAGGTAGGAGGGACTGTCAGCAGAGAGTCTCATGGGGAAGAAGGGAAGTGATTAGATTTGCAGGATGGTAACTACTTGTGCTACCAAGTCATTTCTTGCTTAGCTCTGGTAATGACACCCATCTTCCTTTGCTGTCAGTAACCAAAAGAAAAGTGAAATAGAAGCAGCAGTAAACTTGTGAATTCCTACCCGGTTTCACGGTTACGTAGAAACCATATAAAATGTAGAAAGGTCCACTACATTATTTAGTGGCTTTCCTATTAAAAACAAAAAACCCCAACTCTCTTTTGAATCTTAGGTATCTACCCACCCAGGAAAATCTCTAAGGAAAACAAAATATTTTACTAACAATTTACTAAGTAAGCCATTTCACTTTCTAGAATATTTCACAACAGCACTCAGCAAATTCAGAGCAGATCCAGCAACTTAAGTAAAAGGCCTGTTAAAAATACATTCCTAGGAAATAGAATAGAATAAGACCTTCAAGGTAAACGTCAAAAAGCTACCTCAGTAAATTACATGGCACCCTGCTGAAGGGCTTCCACTTGATTTTAATTCTCATGTGGATCATTACCTTTGAGCATTTCTCCAACACTTCCTCCTTGAACTGCAGGAATTTCTCCTGGATGGCAGGCTGGTTGAGAGCAATGGACAGGAAGTGTGTGAAGGGCTGCTTCTTACGGAAGCTGTCCAGGAGAACATCGATCCGCGTTCGGGCAGAGATGACGCCGCTGCGATGCTGCCCTGTAATCACTACAAGGAAAGAAAGCAATACCTGTCTGGTTTCCGTGAAGCTACAGTGAGACTACTGACACCCATGCAAAATAAAGAGTAATTAAATGGATCGTGATTTTACACAGTACTTATCTGTGCACTTTAAAATATCAATATTGGAGGACATTGTGAAGTTAAGAACATTTCACCCAGGAGACACCAGGAGGGAATTAGAAAAACCTGCACAACAGCACCTCTCCACTGTTAGCCCCAGGCTCACTGAAGAGGCGTCAGGAATTAAAACCCCCAACCATGCAGAGAGAAATCCTGCCAGACTCCCCGCTTGACTTAAAATGCCTGGCACGGCTGTGTTTTCCTCTGTAAAGACAGGATGATGCCATCAAAAGTATCCCTCTGCTCTCAAGAAAGTCAGCTCTGAGTGCCTAAAAAACAATAACTAAGAGTCTATCATTTCAGCAGCTCTTGAGATTTCTGGAGCATTATTTCAAGTTTTCATAAAGGCAGCCAAAATGAAAAAGAAAAGAAAATCTATCAAAGATCAAGATGACCTATATCATTTGTGCATGCACTTCAAGGCACCAAACAGAGAACACTTGAGCTTGAAAGCAAAGAACTGCAAGGAGCAAAATTTTCTTGGCTTCCTATTATTACATGCTTTCAACATCTCTCAACCTTCCTAATAGTCCTTCACAGTTCTCAGGAAGAAGTCAAGACCCACTTCTTGAGAAGTACTGCCACGTTCCTGTGCAGCATCACAGTTGGATCCCCCCGTTCACTTATCCTCACAGCTCTGTCACGAAGGTAACTCCACACCGTGCCAATTACCACCGGAGCGTGCGTAAGGGGCCCTCCGGATAGCCACTCAGGCAGGAACCCGCACGGGCCAGCCCTTACGAGCAACGCCTCCTTTCTTTTTAAGTCACTGGAAGTGATGAGAAGGAACATACGGTACAAGAAAGCCTGCTCTCACCATCAGGATCAAGTGACAACACCAGAGAGGCAGCAACATCATCAAGACACTTCTCATATTAAAGCAAATGGTGAAGTTTATTTCGTGCATATACAACACGGTAACTTTTTCTGGATGTATATTATAGTTTTTTATTAATGGAAATAGTATTATCTTAAAAACAAAACACAACAAAAAAAAAATCCAACACATTCAGGCCCAAAGTTCTCAAGCCAGTCATTTAAGGCCCAGAAGTGGCTTCAGTGAGACTATCCACAGGCTTAAAATAGACCTTTTTTTTTTTTCCCCCCAAAAAACCCCTTACACTGCTTCATAAGGATTTATAAACATAAAAAATAAACTTAGGAGAAAAGTGATTTTCCCAGGGCCATAAAGTGAGTCAGTGCCATGTCAGAAGCAAGAATTGAAGGAAAAACACCTCCTACACCCCATCCCCGCTCAAATCGTGTCCATACAAGAGCCAATGAGAGAACACCCATTTTGTGCACGTGAAACTCACCAATTTCTCCTTCCACTCCAGGCTTGGGAATGCTGATGGAGGTTCGAGTCTCCGTTTCTAGTCTCTTCTTGGTTTCCCCCTTCTTCCCAATGATGTACCTGGAGGTGTAAACGTGCAAGAGAGTCACTCACACAGTGTCGCTGGGCCACTCTCCATCAAGTGTGTCCAGCCAGCAGATGAAGCAGGCTCTGAGCTGGCCCCCGGCAGCTAGGTCCCCCCAGGCGCACTGTCTCCATGTTCGAGGGATGCACGCACTCAGCTCCACGGGCAGGACCCGATCCAGGCACAGAGGCTACTCCCGGGACCCTGCGTGTGACCAGCCCAGGACCACGGGATGATGTTGAGCTGTGGCTCACAACTGGCTTAAGCTAAAATTAGTTGGTCAGTCCATGACAGCTCTGCCCATCACACCCTGCCACAGCTTATTTGGCAGCTGGGTTACCCCTTTTCCCCATTACCCCAGCTGACAAAGAACTAAGGGCTCTTTTTCTGCTTTTTGCTTTGCTCAAGGTAGTCATTAGCCAGCATCCAAATACATAACAGAACACTTTTCCTTCTCTACATTTCAGTTAAACTATTCATCCAATAAAATTGTCAAAAATAACTAGATAAAGCTTTGAACACTACAGGCTTCCCAGTAACCATCAGATTGGAGTCAACAGTCAATTGTAGTCATGTGAGCTTTCTCTCAAAGCTTTCACAAACTCCCCCTGCCAGGCTGCTCGCCCCAGTTCTTCCTCCCCTTCTTCCACCCTCTCTGACGCTTTTATGTTCAAGGGAAGAGATGCTCAAAAACTCTCCTGCCAGCAAGAAAGCACCACCTGCTGTCCCTGTCACAGGGAAGGCAAGGAGTCAAGCGTGGCACAACTGCACTAGAAAGGCTTTGCCAATTTGCCTTTTCCAAACACTAAAATCCACATCCACAAAACAGAATACATTTGGAGATCTGGCACTTACCCTGACCTCAAAAAAAAAAAAAATATTCTGCACTCAACCGCTTTCTCAGCCAGCAGCAACTCAAATAAACCAGAAACACACGGGCTCACTTGTATAATGGGCTGGGAACCTCCACTCTGCACTGGAAGCCTTTCTCAGTCTCTTCCACCACAAAGGCATCACAGGGTTCGTCTGCACAGTCACTGGGGCCTAGCAGAAAAAAAACAACAGACCTTGAACAACCTCTGTAAAGTTCGGCAGCGCTTTTTGTTGGACACTAGTCTCACAGCTGCCTTCTCCCAAGGTTAAATAAATGGACTCCCCTCCACTGCAGCTAACTGCTTTTTATTTCACCTTACTACCAGCTCCGGAAAACATAATGACTGCTTCTAAATCTGCAGGGCTGGGAGGCGTAGGAAAGCAGTACTTGCAGCCATGGTTTCCTCTCAGCTGGAAGTTGTGCAACTACTACTCAGGGGGAATGGTCTCTTCTCCTTGCTGGGTGGAAGCCACAAGCCCATTCAGAGGCCCTGAGCAGGAATTTCAAGTCACAGAAGAATATAAATAAAAAGTGAGGATAGTTTTGGTTCAAGGGTTCAGGTATAGTGTTTTGGAAAAACAGAGAAATTCTCACAGCTGTGGTATGGAGGAATTGATGCACCTTTCATCATGGGCCATTCAGTCTTGCATGTTAGGATCAAACATGACTTCCAGAAAGAGGCCATGGTTTCTATCTCCTCTCCAACACATACAGGGACGAATGTGGGTGGCAAGCAGCTTATTAAAGATTTGTTCAATCCACGGAAAGGCAGGGTGAAGGGAGAAACAGGACACAATAGCCACGACACTTTCCATTTGAGAAATAACAGCTGAGCTTTGGAGTGCCCACAACTCATGCAAGGCTACAACAAACATACAGGCAGAAAGATAAAGTAAAATACATCAGAACAGGAAGAATTTTGCCCCCAAAATAGGTAACACCTTCCAAAAGCCACATTATAAGAGGCCAGTTCTTCAAGGGGCAAACACTGCAAGGACAGAGGATCTTTAGTGAGCAGCTTCCACTCCTGCCATATCTGCAAATAATCACACTACCGAAAAGAAAGGCACTTCAGGAACCTGGGGAAAACAGATCTATGACGCTCATTTTTGTCCCTCTTTATTGGAGATCTTTCACAGCCAGCAAACATAACCAACAGTCAGCAGCACAGTCACCCATTAGGTAATTGGGATTACGTCCACTCTTTGGTCAGCAGGATGATCAGGGACCAATGCAAAACATTTTTCTCCCTCTTGAACACCTCACTCCCCCGCACAGGCAGGTCTCTGTGCACATAAAGACATCAGAGACGACACCAGGAGGCATCCCTGGTGTCGGTGCTTTCACCTGTAGCACATCCTGACAGCACCATGATCACCCCTCGCGCAGCACTCTTTACCTGCACAGAAATCCTCCTCCTCCTCGTGCTGGTAGGCCTGCTCTTGAATGAGATTCTTCCTGTATACTCGCCCCCCAATCCTTATCAGGGTGGGCCGCAGGACGTCCATCCTGCTCCTCCTCCTAATGCAAAAACAAAGACAGCTTTGCTAACATGCCAAGGAAAGGTAGATTTCGATGTTTCCTCGTGGATAATTTGTAAGAAGCATCAGGGGAGGCCTGTACCTCCACAAGAGCAGTAACTCCTCCTATACGTACGTACGAGAGGTCTCAGAAAAGCAATACCTTCTCAAACCTTACGTCACTCAAAGACTAATTTTATGAGTTTACAAGTTTACTCTTTGTCAGCTCATAAAGCACAATCAAGTAAAAATGGGAAATGTAAGCAATGTAAGATAGGTAAGGAAGAATCAGGTTTTTTGCCCCTGCTAGGAGGTCAGCAGCTGATCACCACTCTCCCTGAAACTCACAGGTTTTAGCTAAAACTCACTGCGACCTCAGTCAATATGCTTTTTCAGCACCGTTCAGGATTCTGAACAGTTTCATCTCATTATTTTCCAAGCTGCAGACCAAAGAGACCCCAGCCTCTTGCAAGGATACCCCTACAACACTCACCTCTCTCAAAATACCTGAAAATGTCCATTAGTTTCTCAAAGGCCTAAGGAGCATTTCAAAAGCAAACGCAGTTCCCTGGATCTGCTCAGGAGGCGGCCGGGGAAGGGAAACAAAGCACTCCAAGGGGTTGGCACTGGCTGGTGTAAGTGGTTACATCTCCTGCCCTCCACCTCAGAGCACCGTGGTAAGTTTGAGGTGTCCCCTTAAGAGTCTTACACTACCCTGCATTATTCCAAACAGTATCAGAAACACGGGGCACTGAGTTAACACTTTTTATGGTGGAGAACATTTAAGGGTGCAAAAGCAAAGGGCTGTCAGTCCTCTGTCAGAGTTCACACCTTCAGTACTTAACATTCGATATCTTAGCTTGCCTTGGTTTTAAAACAGAAATTTGTTACTCAGAAAACAAAGCCTCCAGCCAAAAAATTAGCCTTCATCAGGTTTACCTGTCCACTACAACAGAACCTGACAGGAAAAAATGACAAGCTTGCCTTTGAAAATGCATTTATCCTAAACTGGATTTATTACATGGAGTGATGTGAGGTTCAGAAGGTTAACACTTTTCCCCTCAATTAAAATCCCACCTTCTGAAATGACTTACAACCACCTGAACTTCCATTTAAATAAAAAGGCATTCCTGTAGTTCAAGGAAAGAAGGGCAGATGTGAACTGTGCACAGAGGAAGACACAGTAAGCCATGAACAAACACATTGTTGTTGGCTTTGTTTCCACGTAGGCTTTTTTTTTTTTTAAATTGCAGAGATGGTGTCCCGTTTTCTGACTTAACTCAGGAGCGACCACACCCCACGGCACTAGCAATGCCTGACGGGGGACTCGGCGCTACACGCGTGCAGGAAGAGTCCTGCTGCCGCGGGGTGAAAGGGGACACACAAAGCACCCGGGGCCGCAGCCCGAGGGCGGGATTAGGCCAGGCCCCCGCGGGGCTGCCGGTGGAGGCGGAGGGGCGAGCCCCTAACCGCGCAGGGAGGGCGGCCGGGCCCCGCCCGCCCCTCGCAGGCCTCCGGGACGCCGAGAAGAGGAAACGGGCAGGCCCTTACGCTTTAAGGCGCCGCTAAATTTCAAGCCCTGAGGGAGGCCGCGGTAACGGCCGTTGCCCGCGGTTACCGCCCCCCCCGGAAGTAGGAAGGGGCCGCGCGCGCCGCGCCCGCCCGCCCCAGCATGCACCGCGAGCGCGATCACGCGCGCCGCCTGCGCCAAGCCGTGCGGGCACCCAGGTGAGGTCCGGAGGGGCCGGCGTGCCCCGGGAGCGGGGGGGGGGCGTCCCGGGAGGAGAAGGGCGCTCGGTCGAACGGGAGCGGGGGAAGAGGCCGGCGCCAGGGGCCTCACTCACCGGGAAGCAGCTCGCTACGGAAGCCGGGGAGGGGCCATGGCACGAGGGGCGGGGAGGGGCGGAGCGTGGGGCGGCGCTGCGCATGCGCCTTGGCACCGCCGAGGCTGCCGCCCCCTCAGGCGGGAGTGTGGGCAAGGGGCGGCGCGTGCGCAGTGCGGCAAACCCGCCCTTCTCCCCGCCTGAGGCGGCGGCGGTGGTGGGGGTACAGACATCGCCCTGGCCTGGCTGTCCCCTTTCTGCCTTCGCCTCAGCCTATCTAAAATAAAAATCCTGCACCTATACCTAGGAATACACCAGGTTTTCGAGCCCCGGTTGAAGACATTTCAGCGCCAACCATCCCGCTTTCCTTATGAGCGGGGAGCCGGGCCTGCCCAGCTTTGTTGAGGAAGGTGTTGCTGGATGTATCAGAGCCATATGAAAGATTTCTTTTATGCAGGCATTTTCCTTCACAGCCTGTAAGCACCTGGCCTCCTGCGAGATGCTGCGCTGTTTTGTATTACACACGGTAAATGAAACAACCTTGGGCTTAACTGTGAACGAACGCACAATTCCTAGTTGTGACAGCCTTTTAAAAACGCATTTTCTCCACTAAATCCTTGAGTACTTTCCAAAGACACTGTCTGCGTAGTGTAAAGAGTCTGTAGAAGTGTATTAAATAGATAGGATAACAGAAATGTATTAAATGAGCAGGATAATTGGAAAGTGCTTATAAGTGGTTTGGAGGAGTAGCAAGTGCTGTCACTTAAAAGTGCCAAGTGACAGCTTTTTTATTATCAGAGAGGTATGTGACGAGTTTTAAGTACTCCATGGTGACAAACAAACAGCCAATACCTCTTAAAAACAAGGCTGAGGAAAAGGTATGCGAGAGGCAAGTGGGCTTGTGCTGTGCAGGCAAATGGCTGCTCAGCCGCTGCCGGTTTAGGTCAAATGCAGTGTTTTAAAAGCAAAAGCACATCTGGAGCGATGCAGAGAGCAGTTGCTGTGAGTAAGGCACAGCGTGGCTTTGTGCAGGATGCAGCACTGGAACTGGCAGTCCTGCAGGCTTCCAGGTTTTATGAGGCAGCATGATTTTCTCTGTGCTCCTGGAAACGAGGCAAAAAAGGGAAAAAAAAAAAAGTCTTTTTATGACCCTGGAGAGCGGGAAGAGCGCCAGGCAGCTGAAGGCCAGTGAATTCAGGCCAGCGACCTGTGCCAGGTTATTTTTATGCACACTCCAAACGTCCCGCTGAATTCCCAGGCCCCCTTGTCCGGGGTGGGGGGGGGGGGTCGGACCATGGGTTACCTTCAGTTTCTGGGTGCCACCGCGTGGTGCGACAGCTAACTGCACCCGTCCCCGCAGCGGGCGCAGGCAGCCTCTCCCATGCATGCAGGGCAGCCTTCAAGCACCAGCGCTTTGAGGCTGCGAAGCCAGGGAGGAGGGGTGGCAGCCCAAAGCTCTGCTCGCTGGCTCTTCCTGGACCTCGCAGCCTTCATCTGCCGTCAAGATACGTGCGCGGTCGCTGGCTTTGTGCCCTGGGAAACTCCCGAGACGCCCTTCCTAACTCCGCTTTGCTCCTTTTTTGTTCTTCCAGGCTGGGACGGGGTGAAATGGCAGCCTCTTCCTCATCCTCTTCAGCTGGCGGAGTCAGTGGCAGCTCTGTAACAGGATCGGGGTTCAGCGTTTCGGACCTGACGCCGCCCCGAAAAGCCCTCTTCACTTACCCCAAAGGAGCCGGGGAGATGCTGGAAGGTGATTGCTCTTGCCCTTCTCCTTTCCCACTCCTCCTGATGCGCAGGCAGCCCTGCAAAGGAGTTGCCAAGCTTGGCACACCGCTGACTTTTTGGACTTTAGCTGGCAAAAGCTGGAGGGAGGAAGGAAGCACCAGGGCTTGGGTAGGTCCTGAGCAGCCCAGGCTCTCCCACCAGTTGTTCATGAGGAAATGATTTTTCTGGCAGTCACCTGCTTTTTAGCTCCATGACAACACTTCAGACGAGGAAGCGATCTACCTGAAAGAGAACATGACGATGTTAATTGCTCATTGTTAGCTAATCCTTTGATGTCGGGCAGGAATTACTGTAAAGATAGCTGAGGCAGGAATATTTTTCTTGGCAAAACATGGTCTGGCATTGGATTTGACTGAGCTAGTACAGGAGGCAGCTTGTATCCCTGCTGGTCAGGAAACACAGGGCATGCTTTTGCCCTCGACCCAAGTTAAAACCTCGCCGCAGAGGTCTGTGAGAGGATAAATTAGGACTAGATCTCTCTTTTAATCCTTCGAAGCTGAGCACGTTCACCTTTTGGGCTCACTCTTGTCAGGGTGTTTCTCCAGGGCTGCCAGGAGAGGGTCATGGCTCTGCTCCAGCCCGGCGTCTTGCATTTGGGTGCCCGAAGCCCTGCCACCCGCTTCGTCAGGGTTGCCTGAAGGAGGACCCAGACACGTCACAGCTGCACGTCCCTGCCCCTGCTCTGGGTGAGGGAGGAAGGGCAGGTCCTCCAGATGGCAGGGTTAAGCCAGGGTCGGTCTGTCTGTCTGCCTGCCTGCTCCCCTTGAACTTCCTGTGTCACCGTGCTGCTCGCTTGACTGTATGAGCCTGAAGTTCACTGGGGTGGCCAGGTTGAGGCTCGAGCAGCCCTGCAGCTCAGACGTGACACAGCAGCACAGGGCAGCTGGGAACTGATCCCTATGTCGTTTAAGGACTGTTTTTATTACACATTAGAGCCCATATGCCAGTCTATTGAAGTAATTATGACTAAAGGCTTGCTCATAGAACTTAACGAGCCCTCAAAACAAATGAAAATAATGAAGCACTTCGTGTTACCAAATAGGCAGCTGTTCCTCTTGAGAGCCACTTGGCCGGACAGCCAGGCTGGGGAGTTGGAGGAGAGGGAAGGGTACATTTGGAAATAGCACGGCACAGCACCAACACAGCTTTTTGACAGCTTGCAAGAGGATGCTCTGAGCCCGGCAAAACTCCAACCCTTTCCTCTTACCTGGGGTTCAGCTTTGATTTTCCAGGGCCAGGGGTCTGTTTCTACCCTCAGTCTTCGAAACTGCTTCTCTTGTTCTTATGGCATTGTCATCTCTCACAGGCATGGAGCTTTTTTTGCGTGGAGATTTTGCTTTGGACCTCTTTACCAGTAACATAGCAGTTTGTCTGCTGTGGGTGGCAACAACAACTGAACACTCTCCCTGTCGCAGGAAGCTTTAGGTTTGCTTTTTAATTTCTGAGATAAAAGGTGATACACCCTTTCTTCCGTCAGGAAGGTACTAGTGGGGTAGCTTCATACCAGTTTCCTCTTCAAAAATCCCCACTGACTGATTTTTATTGTTACTTTAACTATCATCTCACTTGTTCTTAAATAAACCCTTAGGTATTTTGGGGTTTTTTAGAAGGAAGTATTATAAACTATGT
Source organism: Strix uralensis (assembly GCF_047716275.1). Classification (NCBI taxonomy): domain Eukaryota; kingdom Metazoa; phylum Chordata; class Aves; order Strigiformes; family Strigidae; genus Strix; species Strix uralensis. The sequence goes on along the minus strand of NC_133978.1, from coordinate 4,637,421 downwards.
TGGTATCAATTACTGACTTAGATGGCAAGATACACATTATCTGAAATCCTTTATGCGGAGTTATGGTCTAAGCCTTTGGGAAATAATAAAGCATTATAAGGACACAAGCGTCTGAGCCCTGAGGGAATCGGAGACTGCCATAATATTATCTGGCTTCTCCTTAGCTTACCTTCTATTTAAAATGGACTAAAACTGCTTGACAGAGGGGATGTAACAGAATATCAGCCGGGATGCCTCCCAGGTAGCACAGCCCTTCCCCAGTGGCACTGGGAGCCAGCCAAAGCCCCACACACGATTTGGGTGCGGGGCTGTACAGGCCACAGACCGTAGCACTGCACACTCGGCACAGGGGAAAGTGTCGGAACGAGGCAAGCGGGGAAACCCACACCTTGAACATAAAAATAGGTCGGTGGCACCCAGCTAAGGCTGCTCAGTCTTAAAACTCTCAGATTAAACCACCTCTTTTTCTGTTTACAGATGGCTCTGAAAGATTCCTCTGTGAATCTGTCTTCAGCTATCAGGTTGCATCTACATTAAAGCAAGTCAAACACGGTAAGGACCGACTATTTTAACTGCATGTTGATCAGGGAAGATGGCAGGGGAGCGCAGAGAAAAGGCTGACATGTTCTCGGGTGCCAACCACAAAAAAGCAGAATAGCCTTTTAAGTTGGCGAATTAGCGCTAAGTCAGACCATCATCGAGTCCTTTTGCAAGCCCTATGCAAAGCGACGGGAACCCACACAGCCTGGGTGGGAACAGGCTGTGCCTTTCGAAGCTTGTTTTTCCATCGCCGTGTGCCGCGCTGCCTTCACGAGAGGTGAGGCCAGAAGAGGAGGTTATGGGCAGGAAACGCCCACACTCTGATCTTGGCCCAGCGCTGACTGTCTCTCTGGCCTCGGGCAAAGAGACACTTGATTCCACCTTTGTTTCTCTGCTGAGCCCTCGTGACACCAGCAGGGTCAAGCCAGGCTTCCAGAGGTGCTCAGGAGACGGACATGCAGGTGCCTGGCGTGGCGTGACGTGGCTGACTCCACTCCCTACCTCTCCAAGAAAGAGCCTTTACGTCTTGTTTGAACTTCTGCTTCCCTGCTGGGGCCTTCGCTTGCCTCCCAGGTGCCTGTAACTGAACGATGGGCTTGACTGCACAGCAGCTTTTGTTCTCAAGACGTTGGGCAGAGCTCAGCACCAGATTGTGTCTGCTGCTTGAGGGTCACATCCTTTCTGGTCCCCGCCTCTTGTCGGCTACAACGGGTACTTCCACATGTTGTCTCAGAGCAGAGAGGTTTCCTGTCCTCCGCTGGCGCGGGTTGTCAGGCAGAGATCTGAGGGTGTGCAGCAGCTTGTAAGGCCGTGATCTGGTATTTCCGAACCAAAAAGCAAAGCTGGACTTGAGAGACGTTGTTTCCACGGCTCCAGCGCTACTGCGGCTGCAGCTACTGGGGGCTGCGGCACAGACTGGCACCCTGATAAGCACCAGCCTTTGAAACTGGTTTGTGGGGCACTGGTTGCTTCCCTGTAAGAAAGGGGAAAGGCTTAAAAAAACATCGAGGTCATCATTTTTTTGGCTTGTTTGTTTGACAGTTCCCAAAAGCACTTGTTAGCAGGAGGTGGAGCGAGAACAGTCCCTCTTAGAAGCACCCACTGCTGCAGTCAGCATAAATCACACACGTTTTGTTACACCTCTTGCTAGTAAGTCTGCTTGTACCGGGCCGTTTTCCCGAGAGGCTGCTGCACTGTTAAACTTCCAGCAAAGCTGAGAGAAGAAGGGCTATTCTCATCTCCGTACCACTGCAGCTAATTTAATCGAAAATGGAGCCTCCGTGCCCAACACGCAACTGGTTCGAAATAAAGCTGAGAGGAACAAGTTGTCTTGGGGCTCCCAGGGAGGCAGCCCGTCTCAACGTGGGGACCTTCGTGTCATTAGCGCGCTCTGATTGCAGGGCCTTTGTACAGTCATCCAGGTCTTCCTCAAAGGACCTTCATTAAAACGAGGAGTTCCTCGTGCTGCACCCAGCTCTACCGTGGGCTGACCAAGCTCTCTCTCAACTTCTCTGTTCTTTTGCGCTATAAATATTTATGCTAAAGAAATGAGCTTCATCCTGTTTTCGCCCCCGTACACTAATCGGCCTCGTGTTTCCCTGTTAGGACTTGAATTTACACGGCACGGGCAGGGATGGGTAGATACACATTCAGCGCCGGACGAGGCAGAAAAGCCTGTCCCTGCTTCCTCCTGGGAGCTGGCGAGCTCTCGCCGTTTGCATAGGGCGGCGTGTAGAGGGGGTTTGTATTCAAATCGGCTTGGTGGGTCTTATTCTGCTCTGTTCCCCATTGACAGCTGGGAATCTGCATCTAATTGAGAGGTTTAATTGCGCTGTCATTGCAAACCACAGTTACCTTTGAACTTCTCACAGATCAACAAGTCGCACGGATGGAAAAACTAGCCGGGCTGGTGGAAGAGCTGGAGGCAGATGAGTGGAGGTACAAGCCAATAGAACAGCTCCTGGGATTCACTCCCTCCTCAGGCTGAGCGTGTCTGGATCGCTGCTGTCAGGGAGCAGAAGAAAAACATTCTCTGGCCTGGCTTCAACACACACCCCCATTTATCAGGATGCTGACAGCTGCATTGGCGGGACTGGGCTTTTTGTTTTTTTTTTTTTTTTTAAAGTTGAGAGTGGGGATCCCCCATAAAGCTGCCAGTAAATGGAAATGACAGGATCCTTTAAGTCCTCTGCAGTGTTACGGGCTGGCAGGGCTCCGTTTCTGTAACTTAGAAGGTAGGATCAGTTTTACAGAACTCGGAGAATCCCCTTGTTATTTACAGAGGAGGGAAGACTCACAGCGTAGTGGTGGGGAAAGCAACCCAGTAACTCGGTCTGGCCCTTCCCCGGCGGGCTGGGAAGCCCACATCTTTGCCACTGAAGCCGGGCCTCTGTAGAGCAGAGGTACGATGCCTTACCAAAAATGCTCTTCAGCCCTGGCGGCTGTTTTGGGGGGTGAACAGGACGAGAATTGTCCCGGGTCGGTCGAGAGGGGTGAGCGGTGAGGCTTTCTCCGGAGGTACCTCGTGTATGGCCGCAGCTGTTTTCTCTCCATTGCCATTTCTCTTGTCTCTGCACAGCGAGTGCTGGTAGGACACTGCTCTCTGATGCGGAAGCTGTATCTTTAATGCCCTGAAACTCTTTTTCCTCTTTATTATGTATTAGCTTGCTCTGGGATAATAAAATAATTCTGTCTTTGAAACCATTTATCTTTTCAAAGCTTGGCGGGGGCGGGTTGATGAAGGAAACAATCAGCAGTTCAGTAGGTAACAGGAGGTTTAATGAAGCTCAGAGGCGGCTCAGCTGTTACGATGGTCAACTTAAGTTCAATTTAAAAAACCCTCTGAGAGGAACCACACTTGCTTTATGCTCAAAAGTGGATTGATTTAAATCATTTTAATCCCGGTTTAACTCTGCCAGTGGAAAACCCTTATTTAAATCCATTCATTTTAATCATTTTGTTTTTCGTTTGTACTTCTGTTCTTGAGGGGAACTGGATTGCCATTTTCTGGCATAATCATTTCAGCATGTTAATTTTCTGTTGATTAGAGCCTTGACACCATGTTTTTGCTAGCCAGCAGGGGAATGGGCTCAGCATTGTATTTAAACAATTGTACAACCTACTGCTCCGGATGCCTAATTCTTCCATTTTCAACATCTTATTTACAAGATGATTTTATTTTTACTCACTCTTTCAGTCCAGCCACATCTGGATGGAAACAGATTCATTTGAATCCATTCCCATCTTAGTTATATCACCAGCAATTTGTGTTAGCTAAAGCTAAGGGGAAAAGGTTCTGTGTTTGTTTCTGTTTATAAATTAGTTCTAGTATCAGAGTCAGCTTTTCAGGATCCAGACCTGGTCTCTTGGAGCCGCACACCACCCAAAAGCCGGCCCTGATCTGCAGACACAACCCCAGTTCCAGCTCCGCACCAGTGGAAATTCACTCTACGGTTTCTGAAACCACGTACGGGTGTTCTCACGTAAGGTACGGCTCAGCTGAGATGTGTCCCACGCCACCCCCCGCCCCGTGCCCGGCCCGGAAAACCTCCTCCCCGGTGCTGGCGGGCCGCCAGCCCCGGCTCTGCGGGGGCCTCCTGCACAGTCAGCGGGTCCTCGGCCAGAATCGCTTTAAACGTCACGGCATTTGGTATTAAAACTCCATCCCAGATGGGGTTATTTTGAAAAGAAGGGAACGTTTCAATCGTCAACTTGTTTGTTTGTTTTATAGCAGCTATTTTTAATCCTGCTTACTCCAGCCACCTAGCCTTACCTTGGCCAAACTTCCCAAAAATACCCCCGTATCAAGACAGCGTCGCGGGGTTTAAGAACGGAGCCTTGTGCTGCTGACGCACAGCAGCGTCCCGAACCCCCCTCACTCGGGCTGAGTCCCACCCACTCGCCGACCCTACGTGCTGCAACCGGCGTAATTGGATGCGGGGTGAGCCTTTCCTTTTTACTGCTCCACACGAAACTTTGCTGCTCCGCCAGCCCTCCGGGGCCGCCGGGGGAGCGGCGCCTGCGGCTCCGCCGGCGCGATGTGCTGCCCAAGCGTTGCCCGGATCTCCCCACAAGCCCCGTGTGTGTGCCGAAGGGTTTAAAACAACAAGGGTCTGAAACACGGTGGGGCTGAGATTTCCCCGGGGCAGCCCCCCCCTCACCCTCCTCCCATTCCTTGTTTTCCAGGCGTTTCACGGAGTGGGAGCAGGGAACGGCCCCGGCTCTGTGCCGTACATGGCTTGTTTGTATGTGTGCCCAGCACCAAAATAGACACATGTGTGAGAGCCATTGAGAGGAAGTGAAAAGTTCACCCTGTACAGTACTACAAATGCAAAAACATGTTGTTGGCTGTTCCCTCCTCCCGCTCAGTAAACACTTTATGTAAGGCGGCGAAAACCAGAGGGACTGCTGCACGGTAAAATAAAAAATAAAAAACAAAACAACAAACCCTACACTCCCCCTCCTCCAAACACAGGTTTTCCCTGGCAGCTGGAAACTCTCCAGCTGTCCTAGTTCTGCTTTGCAGATCTGTGGGGCAGAGCCAGTGGGAACTGTTCCTCCTCGGGGCTTGGAGCACCGTTCCCCCTCACCTCGGGGGTCTCTGCAGCATGGCTGGGGCTGGGCGAGGCGCTCAGGGGCTATTTGGAGGCTGCAGCTGGGAGTGGAGCAGCAGGGGGAAGGGAGCCCGTCAGCTGCGAGCAAAAGTCGATGCGGGGAGAGGAGGGAAAATAAAAGTTGAACAAAGAGCCCTGTTCAGGGCTGCTGGTTGGTTTTCCTGTGGGTGCTTGCAGCAGAACGTTATGTACCGGTGTGCAAGCCCCGCTCGCGCCTCCCCTCCCCGGCTCCTCGCGCTGCTGGCCGCGGCCCCAGCGCCAGGGACGGGGCCAAGGCACGCGCTCGCCTCGCCGCCCGGCCAAAGCACGGGGCTGGGGAGGGCCTCTCCCCTCGCCGAGGATGTGGGAGCGTCGGGGGGGGGTTTGCTGGGGTGCTGCTGGCTTTTGCCTGGGCTGGGGCAAAAGCATCCAAGGGGAGGTGAATTGCACAGCCCCCACCCCGCAAACGGCACGGTGCCGACTTGGCATCTCGGCTGCCAAAACCTGTCCGCCGCCCTCCTGGGACGCACGTTCCTTGTTTCTCCGCCCGACTCCCGCACGTCCTGGCGGGCAGGCACCCTGCCTGCAGCTGCTTGTCCCGGGGGCGAGAGACAGGCCCGAAAGGTTTGGCAGCGGCGGCGGAGACCTGCCCGTCCGGCGGCACGCCGGGACCTGCCGCGGCGGCGTCCCACCCAGCCCGTGGCCTTCGGCTCGCCTGTTAGAGCTGGGCTCGGCGCGGTGGCGGAGGATGTGGGGGGTCACCCCGCCATGTGCCAGTCACCCCCTGCCACCACTGGGGACCCGGTGACCAAGGATGGGGCCAGAGAGGGCGCAAAGGACACCCACCCTGCAGGCACTTAGGGGAGACCCCAAAAACCGCAGGCTCCCCCCAGCTCAGCCCCTTTGTTATGTTCCTCACGTGAATGCTTGGACACGGAGGATCACACCAGCCTCTGTGTCAGCCCCAGCTGGCGATCACATGCCAAATAATGTGTAAATCTAACTAAAAGCAGCTTTTTTGGGCCACGGAGCTGCTGGGAACCAACATGAAGACAGGGACTACACCATGGCCAGTGGCAGCCACCCGTGGAGCAGGAATTTTCCCCCCCCCCCAGCATACGTGGGGCACGGTTTGCACCCGACGTGCGCTGAGGCACTCGCTGAGCCCCCAGTACATCTCCTCCCTTCCTCCTCCTCCTCCTCCTGCTCCCCAGCCCCCTCTCCCTGCAGCCTTTGCAAAACTGCTGAGCTCAGCACATCCCAGGCAAGGGGCCCAGCCAGGACCCTCCCCAACGCCAGCCGCCCCCGCCGGCTCCCGCTTAACCCTTTGCAAAGCCGGCCAGACTGGAAATCGGCGTGATCGAGGAAATCTCACCATGGGGGGAGAGCGTGGGGGGTGTCCCACAAGGCACAGCCAGCTGGGAACGGGCTGTCCAGAAAGTTTCATCTGTCATCCTGAACCACCCCCCCGCTCTTCCCCAGAAAGGGCAGCAGGTTGGGACGAGGAAAAAAACACACAGCTCGGCCACAAAAATCACGCTGGGTTTATGCCAGCAGCAGTACCCAGGGAGGGGAAGCGCAGGGATTCCTAATACTGTTGCTGAAACTTTGTTTTCTAGCCCCAAACCATATCTAGAGGCTCTGCACAGCCCGGGTCGCAGCCTCTTTGGGGAAGGAAACCGAGCTGCAAGCCCCGCAACACCTCCCCTCCCAGCAGAAGCGCAAGCGCGCAGCATCACGTTAGGATTATTTTATTTCAGAGATCAAAAATTTCACTTTAAAACTTGCTGTCACACCAGAGGCTGCTCGCTTCCCTGCCTACCCGGCGATGTTATGGCAAAGAAAGAAAAATATTTATGCTTGGCTTTGGAATTCAAGCTTATTTTTAGCAAGGCGCCTTCCCTGTGGTCCTTTACCTCTTTTTCGTTTATTTGCCATTTTCCCCCTGGTTTGACCCCAAAGCCAGCAGTTCCTCATCTATTTTCAGCCTCACCCAGTGAACATTCGTACCAATGACTTGGCTGTGGGGAGAAAAAACCCACGAGCTAGATTTTGTTAAAAACAGGATCCCAAGCACCATCCAACCGTTTCTGAGCGCGCGTGTGCATATTTCACTGTATCGCGCGGCGAGCGCACAAATATCAGTGTCTATTTTTAACAGCTGGGGTTGGGGTTTGTTCATTTTTTCTCCCAAAAAACAGAGCAGTGGCCTCGTATGCTGTGGGTGCAAGCCAGGGCTTGTTCTCAGCTCCCCGCACATCCCCTCCGCCCCGCTGCTCCCCGGGATGCTACCGGCTGCCCTGGCTTGGACCTCCGCTCCCAAAATGGTGACGGGTTCAAGCCCTGCTTCTCCTCTGACCCCCTACTACAGCCGCTGGTGGGTGCCTGGACCCTCTGTACCTGCTGCCCCTCAGCTCTTGGGTGGGAGAATTTGTCCCGTCGCCCCCTGCCGCAGAGGTCACAGGTGTGACACCGGCGTGGGGGGCCTCTCCCCTGTGCTCCCGGCCGGCGTTAGCTCTCAGCCGTGTTTACCACCAGGCTGTTATCAATCTCTGCTCAGGAAGGACAGTACCCAAGATAGCTCCCGGAGTGACTTCAGAGTGTGCTCAGCTCCTCCGATAAAGCCGCAGGCAGCGGGCGGGAGGACAAACAAAGTCCTTTATCGCCAATTAATGGGTCTTGGGCTCCCCGCGCTCCTCAGGGTCTGGCTTGGGGAAGGTCACGTACGCAGGGGCAGGCACGCACGGCCCCGCGGGGACACACACGCGTCCAGAGCAGAGGGCTCGGAGGAGGACGGGGTCTTGCCCACGTTTTACGGGACCACCGGGGCAGGCAGATGGGGGTTACCCCCAGCCTGGCACTGAACAAAATCCCCCATCCCAGCTGGGCCGTGCCCTGCTCTCACCCCTCTCAGCACCCCCCGATTTTTAACACGTTTCACCGAAACAGCCATTTTTTTAAGACACCCGGACAACGCCGGTTGATGGGACACCATCACCCCATCACCCGCGGCGCCTCGGGCTCTGGGTTTGGTCCGTCACCCGCAGCAGGGCAGCAGCGAACGCGTCGGCCCCGTCCCCTGCCCTCCTCGGCAGGCCGGGGCCCCGCTCCCCACCAAACGCCGCCTGGGAGATGAGGGTGCCCGGCGGCCCCCGCACCCACACCCCGGCCGGACCCCTCACGGCCCCTCGGGCGGCGTCGCGCCAGCCGGGGCCTGTTTCACACCCCGAGAGAGGCCGGGGAACGCCGGGCCGGGCCGTGCCCTGAGCTGGGGGCGCTGAGGGGGTGCCCGGCGCGGTGCGGCGCAGGCCCTGAGGGGGCGGCAGGCGGCCGGGGAAGCCCGGCGGGCGCTGGCGAGAGCGGCGGGCGGCTCGCCCCGGCCCGGCCCGGCCCTCCTGATGCAACCGCCGCCGCCGTTTGCAGGGCCCGGGCCGGGCCGAGCGGGGCCGAGCGGGGCCGAGGGGGCGGCGCCTCCCGCTGTCACCGGGCAGGAGAGACGCCGCGGACGTGCCCCGCGCTGCCATTGGCGGGCGCGGGACGGGAGGCGTGGCCTCCAGCGCGGCCCCTATAAAAGACGGGCGGCCGGCGGCCGGCGGGGCAGAGTGGGGCGGGAGCGGCAGCGGAGGCGGCGCCATGCCCGGGCTGTGGGAGCGGCTGGCGGGCGGCGAGCGGGGCCGCCTGGAGACCTCCGACTGCGAGTCGCTGGGCAGCGCCTCCGGCTCGGAGGGAGGTGAGTGGGGGTCTCCGAGGGGTTCTTTGAGGGATGGGGCTGGGAGGTGGTGGCGGAGGGAGGGAGGGAGGGAGGAGGAGGAGGGGGGGGTGCGCTGTGCCAAGCCCCAGTTGCCCCAGTTACATCCCCAAACCGCTGGTCTCGATGACCCCAGCCCGCCCCTCCCTGCGTTCCGGTGCTGACCCACCTGCCCTCCTCTCTCCGCAGATGCCGAGTTCGCCGAAGCGGCCTCCCTGCCGGACCTGGACCTGCTGCACGACCCCGAGGACGAGCTGCTGTGCGCCAACCTGATGGACGTGGTCCAGGCCACGCTGGGCAGAGCCCCGCTGGGCGCCAAGCGCTGCTCCCGGCTCCTCATGCCGGCCCAGCTCCTGGCGCAGGTGAGGACGGAGCTGCTGCGCCTGGCCTGCAGCGAGCCCTGCGGGCTGCGCGGGGCCCTCCTCGACCTCTGCGTGGAGCACGGCAAGGCCTGCCACGACGTGGGGCACATCGCCGTGGACCCCGCCGTGGTGCCCACCTTCCAGCTCACCCTGGTGCTCCGGCTGGACTCCCGCCTCTGGCCCAAGATCCAGGGACTCTTCACCTCGGGGCCGGCTTTCACGCCGCTGAAGCTGAGCACGGGCTTCAGGGTCATCAAGAAGAAGCTGTACAGCTCTGAGCAGCTGCTCATAGAGGAGTGCTGATGGGCCATGCCGGAGAAGCGACTGACCCAAGTGCTTTGGAAGAGCCGGTTAGAGCGTGGCGGCTCCCGGCAGCCGCTGTAGTTTAGGTTAGGCTGGAGTAGGGCTGTAGGTGGAAGTAGTTTGGGCAGGCGGAGGTCCCCACGGGGCACTTGCCTGTGCCGGGGTGTCCCTGGAGCAGACGGGGACCCGGGCGGAGGTTGCTTCACACTGTCGATGATTGATTGTGGGATGATTGTGGCAACTGCGCTCCAGGACGCGGCAGCGGGGCTGCTGGGGGGCAGACGTTCTCCTCCTGTTGGTTGATTAATCATGTTTTTTTGTACCAAGGATTGTAATCAATGGGGTTTTGGGGGGAGGGTGCGTGTGGGAGTGAGCGATGGCTGGGCTGTAGGGCCAGATCAAAGACAAAACCCCACCCCTGGCACCTGGGTGGCTCTGGGTGGGCTCCCAGTGTGGTGAGGGGGGGTGTCTGGAATTGCGTTGTGTCTTTGATCATGAGAGGGGAGAGTGGTGGGAGAGGGACGTGCGAGGTGACGCGGGGACAGAGGGCAGGACCCCTCAGCGTGACACACCGTGGGTGCTTCATTGGTTACAGTTTACACTCATACACTTGATGTTCAAGTGAAAGACTTCCTATGCAATCGTGTCGGGGTGGTTTTTTTTTTACTTTTCTAATAAAACTTGTCTTAATTGATAACCTGCTGTCTCCCTGTTGTCACTCTGGTTTGGAGAGGGATGATGCAAGTGCTCTCTGATAATCTGAAATCTGTGCTGGCATCCTGGGGAAGCCTTTCCCTGGCGGGGCAGCCCCTGTGGTGGGAGCTGAAGCTGTGGGGAATGGGGGGGGAATCCCGCTGTGCACACTCCTAATTGCAGGCCACGGGGTTGTGACTCAGGGGGAGCCGAGTCAGGCCCCTGAGCCAGCCCGTGCCTGGGGAGGGGCACCCCCACACCCCAGTGAGGGGCTGCTGCTCCTCCCCTGGGAGCTGCGGGGTGGGGAGTGGGCAGAAAACCGGGAGAATTGGCTAAAAGTGTGAGGGAGATGGGGAGGGTCACACCTGCTGGGGGCGGGGGGCTCCCCAGCTCCAAACACACTCTGCAAAAAATGAGACCAATTATCCAAGCCTGCAATTAGAGGCATTCGGAGAAAAGGCTTTCACTAAAGGGTAATTAAGCTGCTTGGCAAATGAAGAGCCCTCAGAAGGTGTGGGGGATAAAACCAGCCTGAAAAAAACTTCTCCATTCAAATGCAAGTTTGTTCTGGCTCAGGCTTCTGGTGTTGGTGGTGTGGTGTTCTTTTTTTTTTTTTTTCTTTTTCCTTGTGGACAAACAGTGACTTTTTGATGAAAATTTTCACGGGAGAAGTTGTTTCTGAAAAGGACAACCCACAGCTGGAGTGTTGGGAGCTGAGGTTGCTCACACATGTAAATACCACCTGGGAGCAATCAGGGCAACAAGCAGCATGGGGTGGGTACTGCTGGCAATGCACTTTTACAAACCCATGTTGTGCAAATGGGGTTTTTTCCCCTAAAATTCTGGGGACTGAGGCGTTTCTCAAAGGGTCACGTGCCAGAGCATCCCCTTCTCACGTGAGAGCCATCCCGGTGCACTGCGGTGCCCTGCAGCGTTGACCAGAAACAAAACCACTGTCAAACCGGCCCAGGAGTCACTGAGGGGGCTGGAAAGGAAACACCAAAGCCGAAGTTTTTTTGGCAAAAATCACGAGAGGAGCAGGTTTTGGCACCGCCGGCACGGGGCGGAAACGGCACATTGCTCCCCAGCCACGGCGAGAGATTTACGGCGCAGTGACGGCAGCAACAGCGGTGGCTGGGCTCAGGCCGTGCTGCCATCCTCTGCTGAGGCATATTGTGTCTTGGAGCTATATATATAGGTCCATAAATACATGTATTTTTATATATCAAGCTCCTAAGCACGTGGAGGGGATCACCCCATGTCTCGCCGTGCTGCCAGCAGCAGCGTGGCCCCCGCTCGTCCCCTGCCAGCCCTTCCACGGGTGGGCGAGGGGCTCTGCATCACACTTTTAAAAATTATTATTACAAGGAATAACCAAGACTTTGCAGAAAACACCCAGAAAACATAAAAAAAAAACCTCCCACCAAAACTCTCAAAAGCAAATGCAGTGAGAGGACCAATTTGCTGGGCGGGGGGGGGGGGGGCGGTGCCCAGCAAAACCCTCTGTGTGGGGCCACGTGGCCCCCGAAACGCCCCATGGTCACAGCCCCAGCCACGAGCGGTGGCAGGTGAAGCTTTGCTTCTATTTATAGCAAAATGGCCTTTCTGTGACAAATTTGGGGGGCATGTCAAGGTCCCCGGGGTTTGGCAGCTCCCTGGAAGGTGCCCGAAGTTTCCACGAAGGCTGTATTTAGCCTCTCCTGGGGCGGGGGGCAGGCAGTGGGATATTTTGGGAGGCGGTGATGGGGCTATTTGTGGCACCAGCATCGGCCCCGGGGCTCCTGGGTGCCACCGTGGCGGTGGGGAAAGGGAGATTTTTTGGGGCTTCAGCAGCAATAAGGCAAACGAGGCTTTAAATCCCAGGGTAATGCTAAACTCTCAGGTTTTGCTGCCCAAAATGATGGTGGTGAGAGGTGGGGTTCTCTTCGTACCTACTTGGGGGAAGGATGCTCGTGGGGCACCTGACTTCTGCTGGCTCCCTTCCCCTGGCTGCTGCCCCAATTAAAAGCTTGGGTTAATGAGCCGCTGGGTGGGGAAGGAGCTAATGGGGAGCCCAAATTGCCTGCACCTTTGATGAGCAGACAGGGACCAGCGCAGTGAAACACAGAGCACCATCCCCCATCACTCCGGGCTGGGAATGACCAGAAATGCAGCAAAACCACCCCAAAAACTTGGGTGTGGGTGGACCCGACTGCAGAATTCAAAAAAAATGGAGCAGGGTTCGTGTCGGTGGCGGCGGGGGGGGGGTTTGCCCAGCCTTGGTTCGTGCCGGACTCTCCCGGCTGGCGTGCCGGTGCGGGCGTTGCGAGAGGCCGGCGGGGCTGACTCACCGCCCCTGCTGAGAACGCAGCGCTGAGGGGAAATGGAAGTGATGTGAGCCCTGGCCTCTGAGAGAGGGGAAAAGAAGGGAAAAAGGGAAAAAAAACCTCCCAAACCTTCAGCCCTTTGGTGCGTGGTGCTGGGGAGGAGGAGGAGGAGGGGAGCGCCGGGGTCAAGGTGGGGTCAAGCCTGCTCTGGGTGCTGCAGGAAAAGCCTTTTAGCTGCCCCAAGAAGGGGGGAATTGGGAAAAAGAGACCCATTTGGGAGCACGGACCCCAAATCCAACCCCTGAGGGCAAGTGGTTCCCCCCGTTTTGGGCCAAGAGCCAGCAGCTTCTGAGCTGCCGCCATCGGGAAGCGTGTCCGAGCTGGTGTTTCCACCCGGGACAAAGGCAGGCTGAGCCTTCCTGCCCACTGCCCTGCCCGCACGGGGACCTTAAAATGCCAGGACGGTGGTGTTCTGGGGTGAGAATAAAGCATCCCCCAAAAGAGCTCGGCCAGAGGAGGCTGTGGACAGCCAGCTAACAGCAGCGCTTCCGTGGGAGGGGAGGAGGGCACGGCCCCCACCCCCTGGCACCAGGCATCCTGCTGGGAGCTTCCCAGTGGCACCAGTTTGAAGCAAAGACGTCCCCTTGCTAACTCGGGGAGCACCACTGCCTCTCCATCGCGTCCCCCTCCTTCCCTCCCGCAGCGCCGGGGCTCTCGGCCGCTGGGGCTTGCAAAGACGCCGAATTTCATTCACCGAACGCCCGGGTGGATGCGACGAAGATGGCGTGAAGAAGGAGCAGTAAAACCAGAGCTGGCTGGGGCACGGAGCTGCAGGACACCAACACAGCCGGAGCCTTTCACGTTATAAACATTTATTTATAGATGTACAATTGTATAATTAATTCTAAATCGAGAGATACAGCCTCTGTGAGCATCCGTTAGGATCTACGCCTTCTCGCTCGTTATCATCCACGGGTAACTACTCGAAAAAAAAATAATCAGGTTTTGGCGGCCAGGCTCTGGGTAAGGAATGCCATTGTGCAAGACATTCACCACCTCCTGCGACCGCGATTTTTATTTAACCCCCCTGCCCGTGATCTCTTCATGCCAGCTAGCCTGTGCCTCTATTAAGAGCTATTTCCAAATGCCGTATTTCCACCCAATTCCTTCCAAAGGTGAAGGAATCATTTTAAAAAAAAAAAAAAAAAAAAAGCCCCTTGAAATCAGGTCCAAGTCATGGTGGCTGTGGGATAAGGCTCGCAGTTAACGGGAGGGCTGATGTTTTGCAAAATAAATAAATAGCTGAAGACAGAGCACGTGGATTCCTAATCACAAAGAAATAAACCCACCTTACCTCTCACCTCTTCCAGCCCCTGCCACCCCACCCAGGAGCCGCCACACTTTTGATTCATTCCCCCGAGCGTGTCAGGGGATGTTTCTCACTGGAAATGTCTTTAGACAAAATGGAGAGTACCAGAAAAAAAAATAGAATCCAGTTTATTCCACAGAAGGTAGCTCCGCTCGTGCCGGCTTTGCTCTTAACCTCGGGCACCCTCACGCTGCCCTAACGCTGGTCCTGCCCCACGGCGATCGAGGGAGAGACGCGCTGCAGAGCTTGGCGGGCTCCGAGGAGAGATCAGGCGCACCCTCCGATCTCCCCCGGCAAAACTTCTTTCAACAGAAGCAATAGAAAGCTCCGTTTCTTGTGAATTAGCAGTATTTTACAGGTCTCCTCTAGGAAACGTTAGAGCTAGGCTGTCAAGGCGATGGCCGTGCTGCAAACAGGAGTGCTGGTGGGTGAGGAACCCCAAGTGTAGGACACACAAAATAAACCTCAACAAAGGGAGACGGCTCGTGGAAAGCCCTCTTTACAGAACGAACGCCGCACGCTGATTACGAGGCAAAATTAAAGCAGACTCTGCAAAAAAAGAAGTTACGTGCACAAATAAACTCAACGACTGATGAGCAAAAACCATCCAGGACAATCCTTCCCGTCACCGAGTGCAACGTCGGGGCTCAGCTGACCCGCCGCAGCTTCTGCCAACACTGCAAAACCACACCACAAATCTGGGCAGTTTCCCTGATTTCTTTGTTACCCCCTACAGATTTGGAATTTCTTTCATTAAAACCTGAAAGGCAGGTACGGCCATCCCAAGCCGCAGGACGCCGCTGTCCTCCAGAAAGCAAAATACCATAACTGCAAAGTGACTCTGGTTCTAGTGGGTCAGGCTGGAAAGCGCTGCAGAGCGAGACACCCTGGGAAGAGACTTCCCGCTTCCCTGTTTAACAAACCGGGCAGAAAACAAAATAATTTAATCATCCAACCCCTGCATAGTTTAAAAGTACAACATATATACAGCTATAAATTAATTCTAAATAGATTATATTTTCTTTCATTTTTAAAGTTTTCTTTTGTCACCAAATTGTCCAATTTCTCTCTCCGTCAGCAGTGACCGGTGCAGTCGCGAAGGGTCTCCTTCGGCTTCACGGCTTCTGCAGTTAGTTTGTGTTATTTTACAACTCTACGTGTCTGTTCTCAGGGTTGTGGGATCCCAGGAGCAACGAGACTGTCGCACGCTAGCGGTGTCAGAAGGGAAGGAGGAAGATGGGCAGCTTGATTTCCTGTCCTAATCGCTGCCCGAGACGTAGGTCGATCGGCGGAGGCAGGCAGAGAGAAGAAAGAGGGCAGTTGTGCGTTGCTAATTCTCCAATTCCATTTTTAAGATAAGGTTTGATTCTTTTAAATATCAAGTCTGTCACTTCGGCTCAGTGCACTTCACCAAAAGTCTTCAGGCATTTCAAGAGTCTGGGAACAAAAGCGGTAGCGGTGTCAGTCTCCAGACAATCGCACGTCACTGTCACCGTACCTCCCCCTTCCTTCCCCCCCACGTTACAGGCAGCAGCTGTTTCGGTCGCACTGTTTCAGTCCGCGGTGGGCCCTCTGCCTCAGAGCAGCTCTCTTTTCAGACCAGGGGTACAGGGAGGCAATTAAAGAAAAGCAGGCAATTAATGCCGGTCTATCATGAGAGAAGAGGCGCGGTTATCAAAACAAGAGAGCGGGTGTATCAAGGTAAGAACGGTTCCAAAAACAAGATATGCCCCAAAAAAGGCCAAACGCGAACCAGAGGATTTGCTTTAAAAGCCAAACTTTCAGATGTGCTCCCCCTGTGCCAAGGAAAATGAAAGCCACACAAAAACTCCCCTGCTAAACCTCCTTACTTGCGCCTACAAATCAAGCAGCTACACGTCTGATGTCCCCAAGAAGTCTCTGCAAGCCGAAATGGTGCCTGTACTACTAGCACTTGGTGCAAGCTTCACCTCTGATTTATTTTCTATAGAAACCCTGTTTTCAAGTAATTCTGTGGTAGGAGGGACCTGTATGTTTTACAGCCATCCCAGCAGTATCTGGTATGTGAAATCAGCCCGGGCAATTAAGCAGAAAAAGGACTCCAAACTCTGTGCCAATTTTTTTCATCATTTTCATGCAGTTCTCCCGTGACCCGGCACACCCGGCCTCACACACGCTATCTGGGCTTGCCTTAATTCAAGCTCTCCGACCCCTGAGTCTTCCAGACTCCCCCTCAGCTGCTTCTCCTTTGATTCCCAGTTTAAGGCAGTCAGTTACTTCTACAGCCTGCTGTGAACTCTGGCCATTTGCTTTGTTCTCCTCGAGCGTCATGGGAGGCAACGGGGGGGGGGCAAGGAACATCTGTTTGGTAGGAGTCTGTTCCCTGTCATCGTACTGCTTCAAGTGCCAGGGGATAGCAGCTTTTTCAGTAAAACAGACAATAAAGCAACCCAAACCAGGTTCATTAAAATGTGGCTGCTGGCTGCCACAGCCAGTAAAAAACTTCCAATGGGCCACAGCGCGTGCGCGGCTGCTGTATCGAACGCGTGGCTGACGAGACCTCAGCTGAGTCGCCAACATGTTCCTAGAGACCCAACAGCGACAGCGCCAGAGAAAACAGCGAGCTTGGGGAGAGCCGAGGGTGCCGACATGCAAACTAAACAAAATCAATTTCCCGATTAACAAGTGTATGCTTGACAGCGGGGGGTGCTCCCCCCGCCCCCGTGACGTGTGTGCATCCGGAGGAGACTCGTGAAGATCGGTGTCTCAAACAGGGATTTAAGTATGAAAAGCACTATCGTGCCCCGCTCTGCTGCCAGGGGAAGCGTCACCGGCTCGTACTTAGACCTCTGCTGAGCGGGCAGGCGGTGACTATCCGTGCAGAGAGGCTTGAACGTCTGACAGTCTGCTACAGCTGGGGGTGCCCATCCTCTGTGCTCGCTGGTACAGATCCGAGTCTCCGAAGTAGCGTGCCCGGTACAACAAACCTTCCTCTGCCAAGGGAAAAGCCCAGCGTTACAGACACAGTGTGGAAGGAGACCCACCCGCCAGGCCATGTCCCACCATGGGCTCTGAAGCACCTCCGGTGCTTCAAGGGGAGATGAAGCACAGGATGAGGCTGAGGAAATGCCCTGTGCCCTTTGGGACAGGATGGGCGTAACGTCTGCTGACAGCTCATGCATCCCAGGGAAAGCCTTCGGAACCTGACGGGACCCGCCTCTAGGGCTCATGGAGGACACGCTGGGCAGCAGACTTTCAGACACGGTCCTCCGACAATTAAAAATATCACACAGAGCTATCGGGGGCCTCCTGAAAATCAGATGGCTGCAACCTTTCCCCTTCATTGGAAATCAAAGATATCCTACTGACACAGCAGCGGAACCTCCGGGGCACAACTCCTGTCTGACCAGTTCTACAGCAGCATTAAAAAACAAAACAAAACAAAAAAACCCCACACACTGGATTTGTCACAAAGTCACAGATAGAAAAAAAAAAGTCAACAACACAGGAAATGTGCTCGCACCATGTTAAAGTATAACTTTAGCATAACCCAGTTAAAGACCTTTCCAAAGCCGACCTCATGCAGCAGCCAAGACCCTCCGATCCTGACCCCACACTACTCACTCTGCTGCTTCTCTTTCCAGCAGTTATTTCGAAGGTTTGCAATATAGTCGTCCTCCACGCTCCTTTCAACGTTTTTCAGGTTCGCGCCTGTGTATTCATCTGCG
This sequence comes from Strix uralensis, assembly GCF_047716275.1. Classification (NCBI taxonomy): domain Eukaryota; kingdom Metazoa; phylum Chordata; class Aves; order Strigiformes; family Strigidae; genus Strix; species Strix uralensis. The sequence goes on along the minus strand of NC_133978.1, from coordinate 4,619,801 downwards.
AAGTTCTCAGATACGTAGTAGCTGACTTTCAAGTGCTCTGTCACTCTCCTGTGTATGTGACCCACAGACCTAGTTCAGGGGGAAGAGGCAGAACAGTGTAGGACACGCTTCAAGGGCACAGCAAAAAGCTCCCGGCTCTCTTTAGAATGCGCAACGTGCCACGGTACCAAACCACTGAAAACATACATCACTCCTATGCATCCACAGACTCGAAGGTTTGGAAAGGAGAAGCATTTCTTGTGGAAATGCAACGCCAACACAGGGAGAGAAAACCTGCCAGGCCTCTAGCTAGGTGGGCAGAGCCTGAATACAGACATAACTCTGAGGCAGATTGCCCAAGGCCTAAACCCACTTAAAATAAAGTGTTCATTAGAATTTTCAGGACTAATTAAATCTCTCTGCAATTTCCTTGCCGACAACACCATCGTCTGTTTTTGGCGGCGAGCCCCGGGGATGGCTGTGAAGCTCTGGGGCGAGAGCAGCCAGCGAGGCAGAACGGCGTCTGCGCGGAGGAGCACGGCAGCGCCGAGGCGAGGGCAGAGCCGGGGCGGGCTGTCCCAGCTCCCCAGCAACCCCCCCTCGCTCAGCAAGGCTGCCCGTCGGTCGAACCCGGTCCCCTCTGCTGAGAGATCAGCTAACCCCAAGAGCGTCAGCTTCCTCTGCCACATCACATGCTGCAACGAACACTGTTGCTGCAAGAACAAAATTAGACCCGCTCTGCACTCGAGCCTGCGCCAACTAGTACAGAAAGTGCTTTCTAGAAGGAAACCTCTTCTTACCCTACCCCCGTGGATTTGCATTTCAGAAAAAGCCGTGTACTTGTTTTCCCCAACGCTCCAGCAAACCTAGAGATACGCACTAGGGCGTGTTTGCAAGCTGTAACACAGGACCTGTGCCCAAACCCTGGATTCATCAGGAACAGCTCCATCTGGAGACGTGCCCAAAGTTCCCCATAATAAATACCAGCTGGCTGCTGCATTAAAAGCGAGCCTGATTCTTAAGCCAGGTATAAACATTAACTCATCCGGCTCGCCCTTCAGTCTGTTATCAGGGTTTACAGGAGTGATTCAGAGACTCCTGCACGTTTCATCAAGGTCCAGCACTCAGGGACGAGTGGTGGGTAACCCGACAGACTGAACACGACCAAAACGCTCTCTTGGCATTTTTCAAGAGAAAGGCTAACGCATCTCCAGCCACTCTGGAAGAAGCTCAGCTCACTATTTTACCTGTCAAGACAGAGCCCTAAGCTCTCCCAAAGTTCATATTCCTTTTCTGTCTAAAGATGAACTATGGAGGCTACAAAGCGTGCCCTCAAAAGAGTATTTGAGCTCCAGCAGCAGCTTAAGTGTAAAGCCGGAAAATAAGGGCAGGACCTGGCGCAAGAAACCTGCCACCTGAAGTGAGACATGCAATTAAATCAGGCAAATTTGATGAGGTGTTATTGAAGAGCAGGGTGGCACAGTCAGGCGCACAGCCAGACAGGTCTTTCAGCAGAAAGCTGGTTTTCGGAAAAGATTTACAAAGGTAATGGAGCGACAAATGGTTCTTTAGGACTCTCCCTTTCTCAGTGACAGCTTCGCTGTCAAGAAGTGGCATTAAAATCTCCGCGTGTCACTGAAACCTCACCGGGTTCAAAAGCTTCTCGCCTCCTGCTTGCTGAGTTCAGTGCAGCAAGCTCCAGCTCCCTGCCGAACGCCAGCCAAGCACAGCATTTCCCTTGACATCAGGCAGCAAAAGGGGCCTGGCTGCCTGCACAAGCGAGCCAGCGATGGAGCAGCACCGCCTGCCGGCACAGCACGCCGTTTGCTCCTGAGCTAATTTCACTTGAAGTGCCTTGGTCGCTCAGAAAGGATGTCGGAGGGCTGGACCAGCTCATTTGCTGCCCTTGTGCAAAGCCAGACTGGGAATCGGTTCGCTTGCTGCCACCTGAGCATGCAGAGATGGGGACAGCACAGGGACCGGGGAACCGAGCAGCAGAGAAACACCCGGGGCTCGGGGATGGCTTTTCTCTGACAGCTGGCGGGGCTGGAAGCAGATCCCTGCCCTCCGCTGAACATCTTCTCACCCCTTTTCACCAGTATAAAACATATATAATGCTTAAATTTATAGCCCTAATATCAACTGCAGAAATCACATCTCAATACTCTTTAGCCTCTCAGAATAACCCTTAACTGTGCCCTCTTCAAAACTGCTCCATCTTTCGGTTCCAAGCACTAATGTCATAGTCTTTTTAGTCTTTACCTTGGACCCAAAAGCTAAGCTGGGTTTTATAGTATTTAACATGATCAATGGCAAATGTTGTCACCTGTGAAACTAAACAGGGCCCACTGGCTGTAACCCAATCTACCCTCTTTAAATACACATAAGGAACTTCCACAGAAAATACATTAAGCTTTTGTCAAGAATGATGCAAGCAGCCAGAAATCAAGCCTGTTTTCCCACTCTTTGTTGGCACTGCGAAGTGAGTAAGAATAGACTCATTTCATTTGTCAGCCAAGTGAGCAGATCGGGGCATTTCCACAGGATCTAGAGTGAAACAGCTTCACTTTCGCATAGTAAATATCTGGCCATAGCCATCTCATGGCAAGATCAGAGCTCAAAAATAGGGGATTTCTCTGGGAGTGTCTTTTACTCTACAGGAGTGTCCTTCATTCCTTCTTGTCTTCCTCTGCTGCTTTGTACTAGGCATAAGCTGAGGCTTTCATGAAGAACAGACCTGGCTCTTGCTTTTCACACCCCAGTTTAACTCTACACCTCAATTTATTCTGTTTATGGGATCTTGGTGCTGGGCTACAGTCTCTCAAAGTCATTTCATCTGTCCCTTTCTCAGACAGTCACACCCAGGTATGGGTATGGGCTGCAGAAGGTCCCTTCAAAGAACATCCTCCCTTAGGCAAATGAGCACCTTCCAACCTTCCCCACACCTCCCATCTCAAGACCTGTTTGAGAACCAAGAGGCCTTTGCTGATGTGTGAGACATCTGGCAGCAAGAGCAATGGTGTGATGAGATAAAGCAAAAAAAAACACCCAAAACCAAACAGGGAAAACAGAAAGCCTAGATTCCTACCCCATCATGCCACCCTGCCCTCCAGAACCCAAACCCCACCCCAGCTGGATAAATTTTAAGAGTAATGGGTACTAACGGCCTCTGGCTCAAACTGTAGGGTGGGCTGGAGACCATCATCTGGCTGAGAGCAGACACGATGATCAGGATGAGGATAGGCATCAGCTGGACAAACAGCCCAAGGCCACCCTGAAGGAACAGAAACACACAGTGGAGTGCCACCCATACACTTGTACGCAAGGATCCCGTAGCACCACTTGCTCTCCCTCCCTCCCTCCCTCCCAGCCCTAAGACAACCTCCATTCTCCTGCTTTTCGCAGGCATTCGGCTCAGGAGGCACCCCAAAATAACTAGGGGGACCCCAGCCCACAGTTCCCCTCCAGAAACAGCAGTGCGACTCCAAAGGTCCAAACCCACTGCCCCTTCTCCATATGTGACAAAGGGCAGAGGGGACTGGCAGGGGAAAGAAACCTTGTCAGTGAATTTCAGAAGCCTCATGTCCGTATTTTCTTTTTCCAGAACACATGTGGTTTCTGTTCTGCTTGTGCTAGTGAGTAGAACTGGTTTAACAGAAAGCCTTCCCCACTCTTCAGTGTCAGATGAAAGTAATTCCCCCTCTACCTCACCCCCTGAGCTCCCGTCAGTTCCAGCAGCAGGGTACATTTTCTCCTTTAAGCTTGAGAAAAAATATTCAGGAAGTTCTTGTTGTTTGTTTTAAAAAATATAATTGGTTATCCCAAGAAAATAGTAATCTTCAATATATAACCCTGGTCTCTTAAATAGTAAGTCCATCACTCTCACTTCTCTAGACCAGAGGGCTTGGGAATGCTGGGGATATACTTAGATTTTCTGTGATGGGAAAACAAAAAATTAGCTCATGCTATAAAGTGTCTTCCTTGGTTAATTAAGCATCACAGATTAGGAACAGGCTATCTTCAATGCTGGAATAAAAGGGAGAATGAGTTCAGGTTGGGAGGAGCCACGAGTATCCACATTATCTGAAAAGTGGATTTACCTTTTGAGATCACAGAATTAAATCAGAAAGGAGATGCTTATTCTGTGGTAAAGACAGCTACAGTTCACTGGTGCATTCTTATTTCAAGGCAGCACTGTTCCAAGGCACACCAGCATTTTCCCCACTGGACAACAGCTATGAGAGTCCCAGAAGAACAACCACCAGTAAATTAAACCACAACTTGGCGTAAATTCTGAAGGCAGCTCACTTCCCATGACTCCAGCTTTCTGTTCAGGGGGGTGGAAACGAGCAGGACTGTTTCACAAGACCGCCACAGCAACTAGCTCGTATCGGAAAAACCTTTAGACTCCCCAGCCCCCCGCCTGCTCTCCACTTACGTCACCCTGATGTTCTCGTCTGTCCTGCCTCTGATGGTAGGTGTATCGCATCCTACCATTGCTGTATACGTGAACGTTACCTACGGGCAAAAGAAAACAGTTACACAAGAAGTCAGAGCATGTAAGATGGTGCTGGCTGGCCAGGAAGGAACCACAGAAGGCGGTCATGTTCCATGTCAGCCTCAGCAATAAAAACACAACAGAAAAAAGTAGACTGTGTGCTAATAAACAACAGCAAGCTCAGGAATTTTAACTTTGAGCATTGTCAGAATGGGCTTGATCTGTTTCTTTGGTTCAGGCCACACTCAGCGAAAATATAAGGACATGGAGGTTGTAAAGGAATCCACGCTGTGCTCTCATGTCGATCTGATCTGCCGTTACCACCGCTCTCAGTTCAGCCTACGTCACGTAGCCAGCAGCACACCAGCCAGCTCAGAGCTGGAGGAAGGACAGCACATCTGCCCCGCCGGGCTGCTTCCAGGCTGCAGCTGGGGTGTCTCAGTGAAATGGTGATTTGACAGACTTGGGCTACTCCTGATCCCTGCCTATGTCCCAGCGCACGGGCTGCGTGTCTGTAGTTTTGGCCAGCAGGCCACACAGCCACAGCAGCCCTGGACTCCAGCCACTCCATCACGCTGTCTTGACAGAGATGGCTGTAGCTTTAGGGCAAAGCGAATACGGGACTCCACAGGAGACCGAGAAAAGAATTGATACAAAAAAATTCTGTTCATCACCTGAAGCCAACACTTACAAAATGAGCTATATAAGCCGCAGCTGAAAAAGGAGTATTCCTGAGGTGTACCGAGCAGATACATCTGAAGGAGAACTGGTGGTGGGCACTGACATCTGTCTACAGGATTTTGTAGGATCACGGGGAAATTCAGGTTGGAAGTGACCTCACGAGGTCCAACCACCTGCTGAAAGCAGGGTCAGCCATGTAGAGAGAATATCTTGTACAGGCCTCCTCGCTTCTTTACTTTAGATTAAAACCAATTACAAGAAGAAGTAATTTTGGCAGTTCTTCCACCTAAAAACAGAGCTCTTCCCTGTCTTGCTTTAAATGTCAAAACTACAGCTGAAAAGGGAGACTGGCTGAGAAGGCAGTCCTGAATTCTCCTGGGACAGTGAGGAAAGGAAAAAAAGCCTGAGCTAAAACAGCAACTTGCTGTTTTTACTGGAGCAGCTTTACCTCTCTGACAGGCAGAACATGAATGCTGCAAAGGGCTTCAAGTTGCCTTTGCAAGCACTTGATGTTAGTGTGTTAATTCTTACATACCAGATCGGAAAGAGCTACCAGAGTAAATCTTCTCAATTGAAACAAAAATATTTATTTTTCCAAGTTGGTCCACAGAGGTCAAGTAACCACTGCCTTCACTGCCAGCCAAATATGACTACAGCAAATATGAGGGAGTCCTCTAAAATACCCTTATCCTTATATTAAATCTGTGCCTTTTTGTTCAGAACTGATCAAGTGAAGGAACAGTCACGCTGTTCCTTCCTGCTACCCGAACCGTGATCAGCACTGTGGATAGACAGGATACAGATTTAATCTTCAGGTAAGAGGTTTAAATTATGCTGTAGAAATAACACTTTCCTCTTTTTTACGGGACACAGTGGAAAGAAGGAAGTGGACACTGATCTCTGAGAAACCGCTTCAGCTGCGTGGCAGAGCAGATACAGATCAACAACAAGGCCCAGGTGTTAACCATAGTTTGTTCTGATGAGAAGATTCAACTTGAAAAACCAGCAGGCAGGAAAGCCTTCCTCAAAACAGGATTATTTTTACAACCGGCCTTAAAACAAGTCATTTTCTGTTCTAACGTCCAAGTCAACCTTGTAACAGCTGATGTTGCCAGCATGCAAACAAATACCTGAAGTTGCGAAGAAGTCCAGCTCTGATGGTATTACCTGCTGGATGCTGAGTTCTCCAAGTACCCACCTGAACAATTTAGAAAACTCTAGGTGCTTAGGTCATGTGTGAAGGAGAACTCTCTCTCACCAAACTCAGTGATCCTTGCACGGCCAAATAAATCACTACTGCACTGTTGCTCTGTCAAAAGGATCGGGTCCCATTCAAGAGATTAAGGTTTAACGTGCTTACTAGAAGGAAAACCACCACCAAAAAACATGTTGAAGAGGTCCTCGGGGGAGATGTCTGCCTCAAACCCACGGTGGAAGTCCGAATGACTGTGTCCGTGCCGAGCAGGGTTGAGTTTCTCGTCTCCAAATTGGTCATATTGCTTCCTCTTCTCTGGGTTGCTCAATACCGCGTACGCGTTACCAATGGCTGAAATATTGACAGTAAGGAAGCGATTAGCTTCTTTCTTCTACAGATAATACATTTAGCCCTGCAAACTGCCAGGATTTGCCTTTCTCATGACACGAATGAGGTTCTTAACTACCCACGTCTTTTCAACAGGCTACTTCAGCGGCGCAGCACTGGTACCCGGCACGCTTTTCTGGCAAACACAGACAGAAGGAAAGCACACCAAGAGACTCACTGAAAAAGGCCTTAATGAATTCAAATGAAGGGGTTATGATATGACCAGTATGAATTTGGTATATGTCCCTAGAGAAACCCTCTCAGATGAATGAAACTATGAACTGCGAAGGAAATACTGGCTGTAGAGCAGCCATACGTTTCACTTAATTAAACTTGTTGTTCCTTTTGAACAACTAATGCTCAAATCCTGCAGCCGTAAGCAACTGTATAGGAAAATATGATTTTACTTGACAAATTTTATTCAAAAATGGCACTGAGGGAATTCAGTATCATAGCCTAAAACCAGAACTGCAAAGAATTTAAATACAGGCTAGATCACTGAAAGAGATTTTAAACCCCCCTGTAACAGCTAGTAAGGAAATGTTGGCCAGAAATGGTGTCTGTCAGCTATGAACTTCAAAATTTCCAGATGTCAGAGGTAAGGTGTATAATTACAAGGACTGTTAAACAGTGCCTGGGACGGTGGAAATGTACTGGAACGAAACCCCTGCCAGTTCCCCAGGTCACTCTCCTTCCAAGTTCAGCACGTTTGAGCCCTTCTACCAGAACATCTGCCTGCCACCCTCCTATTTCTCTCTCAACATGGTCCCACTTCCCCTTTGTGTCAACGGACCCAAGAGCCTCCCTGCGTGACTGCAGAGTCTATCCTCCCTCCTCCCTGTGTCGCAAGGAGGCAAAAATGTTCATGGCAGTAGTTGGCTGGTGTATAAAAGGCAGGGGCAGAAGTGATAAAAAAGGGAGATAAATGCCCTTTGGAGGAGATTTAACTCCAAGATTTGAGATTTTCCCCGTAGTCAGATCGAGGTGCATGGTTTCTTCTTGGGCTAGAGATTTGGAGTGTGGAGGATGTAATGTCAATACACTTGTTTCCTTCTTGGTTATAGTAAGTGCACACAGAGCAAACATTTCTACAATCAGACAAGGAAGCCGGACAACATGGACTGACTCTCAGCATATTTTAGCTTGTTCTTTCAAACTGTGCAGTTAAGCAACGAAAATGGAGCAGTTCAGAGTTTTCTTCATTGTCTGACTTTCTGCTGACAAAGCCCAAGAAACACCTCATTCCAAATCAGGATTTCAGCTCCAAGTAACCAGGTTCAACTCTTTTTTCCAATGTCAGCCAAAGGTAGTGATGCAAATCTGCCACAAGACAGACTGCAGCCAACTGCAACTATGGACTGAGACAAGGTCTCAGGACAAGACGTAACGCTTTATCAGCTGTCACTGGGAAGACGAATGCCCAGACTTCAGCTAATACATCAAGGTAAGAAAAAATTAACTAAAATCCCCATAGCAGTGCACATTTCCCCCCCCCTTCACCCTCTGGAACCAAACAGCTGGACTTCAGCGAGCCCTGCAAACTAGAAGCTCAGCTCGGGGGCTGAAGGACGGGGGAGCCAACGAGGCAAGGCTTGGAGGAGAGATAACCTGAGTGCAGATAGCTCTGCACTGGAGGATAAAGGGCACCTTGCTTAACGCACGACTTCTGGCACGTAACTCTTGTCAAAGCCTTCAGCAAACATCATTATTTAAGATTACAGGTGAAGAAACCTGCCTTTCGCCACTTAGCAAGGATTGAAGGATAAACTATCGAACAGCAGCTTAGTGCACATGCGGCGTACACAGATGTCTGCAGAGGCTCACTCTTTAATCTGTCCCCCATACTAAAACAGGCTCTCCCAAGTAGCTGGGGGTCAGCTCATTATTTGCTAACACCAACACACTTATCTGTTATGGATTTAAGTCTTAAAAGACTTGAACAAACCTTACATAAGACTTTTACTGCTGAATTCATGTCTACTAGAAGCTTACCCGAATACTGTATCAGTACACTCACACCAGGCTAGCCTTGCTCCCTGCTCCAGAAGTCTCAGGCATTTCACTCCCAAGATGGCCAGAATCAGACCACATTATTTAAATGGCTAAACACTGCAAAACCAGTGCTGTACAGCTGGCAGCAACAAGTTCTGCATCTAGCTCAACGATAATAATCAAACTTCCGCAGCTTGCAAGGGAAAATGGAGTTGTATGTCCCAAGCAATAGCATTTCTTCTGGAAAATTACTCCAGTTTTAAGGTATCTTATTGCCCAGGAAACATCCCTGCTGCGTTTGTAGAGAGGCCCTGAGCACTGGGCTCTTTGCAGCAGAACGGAAGCTCCTGGTGACCTTTTTTGAGTGCTGGCTGGGCTCAGTTGCGTGGCTGGTGCAGTTTTGCCCTAGAAATTTTCACCTGGGGTTTCTACCCACCACCTCCATCCACAACCTTTCAAACAGTCAGGTGCTGAGGGCTGGCTTAGAAACCCAAAGGCTTCCTGGCTGCCTGAAATGCTCAATGAGTGGAAGAGTCTAAATACCAGTTCTGAAGATGAGTTTCCTGCCATCGGACCCGTCCAGCAACGTTTCCCTCGAGGGATTCGTGAACTCAACAGCTGCCTCTGGTGCTGCACAACTTACTGGGATTTGTCAGTGGACAGGGGTGCACCCCAGCACCTGCCCCATGCTGGACAGCTGCAGGACTCACAGCTTCTCCCTGCTCAGTGAATGCTCCTGCATTTCCCCAAAAAAGAGGATGGTTAAAATCCCAAGGGAATTTCCTCCTGAGCAGCATGGCAGGTGGCTGGAACAACACATGAGAAGGGCTGCTAAGGAGAAAGGGAAGGAAGGCAGGCTTCTCCTTATCTGACCAGCAGAGGTGAATCCTACCTGTGCCAACCTCTGTTTATTATTGTAAGCTTGTAAGTTGTTCATAATACAACCAGTTCAGAAGAGAGAAAACTTTACAAAGAAGAGCTTTATTTCATGCTACGTGACTCGTGAGGTTGTTTTTAAGAGTCCTTGCTAGTCCAACTCAGCACCACCACTGTGATAGTGATAGTTGGGGGCAAATCACAAAGTTGGGAACATTCGTTACCTTTAAATGCCTCTGTAGCCCCTGGTGCGTGGTTCTTATCTGGGTGAAACTTCAGTGCAAGTTTCCGATAAGCCTTTTTCAGGTCCTCATCAGAAGCTTCTCTGTTTACTCCCAGAATTTCATAGTAATCTTTGCATTGCTTTACCCTGTCAGTAGAGAGGGGAGAAAACACAGACAGTTTCAGCTGTGAAAACCACTTTTCATCGAATACGTCAAACTCTGCAACATCTCACGCATCACAGTTTCGATCGATGTCGTTCAGTGAACTCTGGTTTACTCAGCTCTAGCTCCTCAGCGGGTGACCCAATTTTTGTCACAGACTCATTCCCGCTGTGCCTGCATTACTAGCACACAAACACTCTCACAGAACAAGTCAAGCCAGTAGAGGTAGAAGGGCCTCTCCTCAGGCAATAATATCACCCGTAAAGGAATGTGACTGGCAAACAAGCTTCAGATTCATCATGCTCACGTTTTGGAGGCTCTTTGGGAGGGACTACAAATGGCAGGCCAGGATCTGAAAGATAGCTGGGCTATTGGCTTCCCCCCCCACTCTCCTCAGACTCAGTTAATTCACAGACCTAAAAATAACATCAGCTGAATTCTAGAGGAAGAAAGAGGGAGCTGCCCAGGCCTGTGCACGCAGCCCTGTTCATTCTGGGTACCCTCACAGCCCAGCGACGGTTTCTCCTTCTCACGTGACTTTGATGAGACAGAGTACACCAGGCTGGGGTTTTTGGAGAAAGGGGTGACGTAGTCCAATAGCCAGAGCAGTTCTTACGCAATTCAGACCGTGCCCATAACCTTAAACAAAGTTTACCACGTGACTGCCTGCAGTTCAGCCCTTCAACTTCCAGTATTTGGAAATGGTAGAAAGGAATCAAGAACAGCTTGAAACAGGGTTTGGAAAACAGGTGACTGGATAAACATGTTCTGGGACTTTCCAGCAGAAGCTTTAGAAGTGTATCATGCTAACAGAGTGAAGCATCCTGCGATGGATTTCTACTTTATCAGGCTCTAAGAGAGACCATGAGCAGAATATCATCAGGACAGAGGGAGATGGCTCTAGACCAAAGCGTGGAGCAGGAGGGCTGCCTACTCAAGCTCTGAGCCATGACTCCCACCTACAGGATCTCAGGAGCACATGGGATTTTTCACGGTGTTACTGAGTAACACTAAAGCAAACATGAATGTGAAGTCCATAAGATGAATGCATCCAAAATGCCTCCTTGGACCTCAGCCAGGAAGAGGCCTATGTGCTTACAGTTCTAGCCCTCGTGCATGCCTCTGGGGGAAAATCTCATCCCTTGTAGACTCAATCCAGCTGCCTCCCAGGGCTGCCGTAGCTATAAATCCTCCTAGTTATGCTTTTAACAGCCAGCCAGTCAAAAACCACTCGATATGGTTCAAAGCTGAAATTTTTATAATGCTGTGAAAAACAGACTGGTATCATGTGATAAACTCAAGCAAACTGCGGGTTGAAGCCATGGAGAGCTGTGCACGCACCTTTTCACTGCATCCACCTGGTCCTGAGTGTAGCCCTTGGGGGCCTCCCCACCGGCCTCTCCGTTGGCCGACGAGAAGTCTCCGCTCATTTTCTTGAACTGAGGGTTTGCGGACTCCCTGGAGTGGGACTGGCCATTGGCCGACTGCTCGTTCTTGTTGAGTGATTCAAGCAGAACTGAAACGTGAAAAAGATGAAAAGGAATGAAAAAAAGAAGTTAAGAGACTGCCAAGCTCAACCTGCCCTTCCAGCTCTCCCATAAGAGAGACCCCCTTCCTCCCTGCCACTGCTCTAAGACCCCCCCACCCTTCGTCAGAAAGCCCCTCCTCACCTTTTCACCCAAGGAACCCCCGAGCTCCTGCTGCTTCTTGCTTAGATGAGAGGGGCTACTGCTGAAGATACTGCCTGCTTCTCCCTACACATGCAACCTCCACCAAAACCCCAGGCCTACGCAGCCAGACAGGCCGGGAGCCACAGCGGATCACCAAAGCAGTGCATCCTTGTCCTCTTTCCCCTCCCCGCCCCCCCCATCTCTCCTTAACAGCAAAGCATTTCTACATTTGTTCCTTAGCATATTATAAAGCATGTTATTCTTCCTTATCTCCTGCCTTTGAGAGTCTACTGTGCTGGGTAAATTCTGTGCCAATGTCATATCTTTAGAGAGCTTAGAAATAATACCGTGGGATGTCAGTCACAGGGGGACACTCCCCTTTCGGGGACAGAGAGCTGCAGCACTGACTGCTGCCAGCACATGACAGGACCTGTAACACATGAATCAGAAGGGTGCTTTGTTCTCTGGCCCTGTCTTACCTACATATTGAACGTGTGTAGAAGCAGCTGTGAAAACCACCTTCTCTCTCAATTACTGAGTACGAATTGTGTAAATTCAGTTTCCCTTTCCTTAAGAGGAGTGCACATGCGTATCAGGTAAACTGCTGCGGACTACGGCCTCCTCCTTGCAAGGCTCAGGTGCTGTCCTCCATCCTTTTCAGCCAAGAGGACACAAACATTCAGGCCTGGCCTAACCACACAGCTGACAACACCGAAACCAACCAAGACTCCTCTAAGCACAGAAGTATCTTTCCACCGTGCATTTCCCTGGCAGCTGGATAGCACCACCTTTTTAAACTATTTTTGTCTTTTGTGAACTGAGTATCAGACTGACCTCTTCACGCCTGTAGTTTCTGAAATTTATGTACTGCCTCCCCATTAAAAAGAATGGGCAGAATAAGCACACATAATACGATTAAAAGCAGACAATGTTATTTACAAAGGCATCAGTAAGTTGACGAGCTTGCAGTCCTTTATCCTGAGCCTAGAACCGAGAAGGACGTTTCATCTCCTGCAGATTGCATGTTACAGACCTTGCACTATGGGGGTATCACGTTCTTTATGCAAGCGCAAACAACGCTTGCAGGCCAAGAGATGAGCCAAGATATGCTATCTGCCCCACAGAGCTTGTAGGGGCAAGAAAAAACCGCTCAGTAATCCAACAGCCAATACAGGCAATTGTTACAGGATGAAGGATAAAAATGACAGCGGGCTAACGAGCAGGAACTCACTGGATGAGCTTCTGAGCTTGGGGGCTTCATGGATTTTGGCTTTCAGAAAAATAAATCCTTCTCTTGCTCTTATTTATACCATTAGATTGTTCACAAAATTATAATCTTTGCTTTTTCTCCTTCCAAACCTGGAGCAAACCGCCAGGCGCTTTTAAAGCTCGTCTCGCGATGCTGCCCCTCCACCCACCCCACTCTTGCTGTTTTGGGCTCAGTTCCCTACAGCTTGCCAAGAGATTTTTAGCGGTGTGGTTCCCCAAACCAACCACAGCAGTCCACGTATGGCCACAGCTCAGTCCTGTTTTGTTTTACAGCCCCAGTCTTATTGCTTCTGCATCCCAAAGCCACGCCGGTCCTCCGTGCAGTCACAGCACAGTGCAAATTCATAAACTACTGAAGCAGAGATGGCTAAATTAGTTTTCAGTTCTGCCAACTCAGCTCCCTACCAAGCATGTGCTTTGGATCACTCTACCTCGCTTATTAGCCAACATTTCTTCAACTTCTGTTAATTTTCCCAAAAATCCTGCTTAAAGGCAACCAGTGGGACTCTGTCTATACCAGCGTGCCTGGCTGCGTTTACACAGAATAAGATTTTTTGCTGAAATCCCCTTGCAAAACCCTTTGCTGATCCTGTGATGACACCTGTAGGACCCAGCCGGGGTCAGAGTTTGAAGCGCCGGCTGCGCAAGGTCCACGTTGCTGATTGCTGCCAAATCCAGTGTAACTCATGAAAAAGAGAAGATTTCCCAGGGGAACATGAACTACGTAAAGACTCAAGGGCCACCGTGCAACTGTGGGATCTTTGGCAACATTTCACAACTACAGACCCAAAGCACACGAGTAAGCAACCAGCAGGACATCAAGCGAAGGGTCCCTGTGCGGCAGCTCAGACGTGAAACTTGTACCAGCAGCTTGGGTGGGTCTGGCCACAAATTAGCACACTGTATTTACATTAACCAGCCCTGCTGCCCTCCTTTCCTCGGCTTTTCTCCCCTGTGCTCCAGTTCTCTAACTGTACATATCCCACCTTTTATTCTGGCTGTCCCAGGCCACAGAATTAAGGCAAAACGTGACTGCTTTACATTGCAAACTGGTGCTTGCTGTCATCCAGATCTGCTTTTCTGGTGCATGCCCTAGCAGAGCGCCTCAGAGAGCAATCCTTGTCAGGGTGAGCCTTTCTGTGTGCCATCCCATGCTTTTTCCTCCAGAAGTCACTTTTCCTACCCAGTAATTTTGCAGAAGTATAAACTCTGAATGGGAAGGACAACCACACCGCACATATGACAGGCTGATACGCTGCGTTTGAGGGAATGGGAAGAGGCCTTGTGCAACCAAAGAAAGGATTACAGGAAGCCTTGGGCTCTCTACAGGACACAGTCAAAGAATCAAAACTCAGATAAGGTCCGTCAGAATAAAAAAAGGAAAAAAAAATAGTATCTACAGCCCTTTGCACAAATTTCTGCAACATAGGAACACACGGAGAAAGAATTGTGTTTGGCTGCTTCTGCAAACCACTTCCCAGTTGCTTTTGTGACGCATTTATTACGTACACCGTAAAGCTTCCAGGAAATGAGATCGTTCCTCAAAACCCATAAAACTGGCAGAAGGTCTTCAGGAAAGAAGATTATTTTTTATGTGTGCTGAAATGAACTGCAGTAGCCGTGCTGGGGTATTTACGTGGGATGTACGAAACGAGAAGCAACACTTGCTCAAACACGGCCTGTTTGCCTGCCTGAAACCTGCCCAAAACTGCTCCCCAGGGCCAGTGTGGTAGCACCTCTGTGGGAGGGATGGAGCTGCAGGGCAGTGGAGAGGGAGAGGAGGGAGGAGAGGGAGAGGAGGGAGAGGAGGGAGGAGAGGAGGAGGGAGAGAGAGGGGGAGAGAGGGGAGGGAGAGAGGGGAGGGAGAGAGGGGAGGGAGAGGGAGGCTTTCTGCAGCCCCACCAAGAACTTCCTTCCCGCCTTGCCAAGCCCCCTCTCTCCCCACAGCCACAACCTCGCAGCGACGCTCCCACCAGCGGCCGTGACCGCGGCCCCACAGCCCACCCGCGGGTCAGGGGCACAAAACCAGCGAGAATTTCGGGAGGCACTAAAAGCACCATGCTCTGCTCCTGGCGTACCTCCTCCCGTCCCCCTCTCCGGCCAGAAACCCTCCCCTCCCGTCAATCGCTGTGGGACAGCTCCGGGGAGGACACACGCCAGCGGGCACAGGTTACGGCCGCTAAGCAGCCGCCCCGGGGAACACCGAACCCCCCGCTCGGAGCAGCCCCGTCTCCCCCCGCGGACACCCCCCGAGGGCCGGGCCCGGCCCCCGCAGGGCCCGCCGGGAGCGCAGGGCGCATGCGCGGGGCGGGTGAGAGGTCAGGCGCGGCAACGGCGGCCCAGGCCCCGCTCCCCTGGCCCGCCCCCCCCCCTCCAGCCTCCCGCCTCCCGCCTCCCCCCCCCCCCACCTCCGCCCCGCCACCGCCCGGCCGGCCCCCGCCGGTGCTCACCGCGGACCCGCGGCGACGGGTACAAGCGCTGCGCCTTCTCCAGGAAGCGGCGGGCCTTGTCGGGCTGGTTGGCCTTGGCGGCGGCCAGCGCGATACCGATGCACCGCTCCGCCTCGTCCCTGTTCGACTCCATGGCGGCGGCGGGCGGGGGGGGGGGGGAGGGGGGCGCGGTTTGATGGCGTCACTGGGGCGCCCCGATGGCGCCACGGGCGCCGGGGCGGGGCCGGGAAGCCGGGGAAGAGCCTTCGTTTTGCTGTGAAAAAGGGAGGATTTGGGGCGAGGGGACACGGCGGGAGAGGAGGGGAAGGAGCGGGAGGGAGGCATGCCCCGGGAGCACCGACGTCCCGCTGTGAAAATGGTGCAGAAGCGGTGGCTCCCCTCGAAGCAAACCTGGAGCGCGTGGCCGCCCTTCGAGCACCCCGGAGCGCTCCCGGGGCCGTCCCAGACCCGGCAACGGGGGTCAGCAACCACGGCAGCGCCGGCCGCTCCAGGCTTGGCCCTCCCAGCTCTGGAAAGGTGTAATAATTTTTTCTCCCCCTTCCAAACTCCCCATTTCCACAGACTCGCCCCTGGCCTTTAGTGAAAACCTGAAGCAAGCAAGAGATGAGCCACGAGCCCTGTTGTTGGGAGCAACATCTTTACACAATAGTTTACAGAAAGGACAGCGCTCGGCAAATAACATCCTTCAGCCTGTTCCTGTTACAGAAAAGTAATTCCCCCCAGAGAGGACTTGCCATTTAAAAAAATTAAAATGAGAGACCCCCCCCAGCAGGTTGTTTATGGAAGGCAGGATGGGCAGGAGAGCCAGTTGCTCCGCTATTTTTAATTGCTCCTACACCAGAGGCAGGACCTCGGCGCAAGCAGCCCCTCTGCAGGGGCACCCGTCCCCCCCTCCACCCCCTGACAGTCTTGGGGAGCATGGAGCATTCTGCAGAGCAAAATCCTGGGGAACTCTAACCACCTGGCAGCTCCAGCCTCTGCTCGTAGCTCCCACTGCTATGATCTATCCAGGAATCCCACAGCTTCTCTCGTAGGAGCAAATCTAAGAATTAAAATTAACTTCATGCCATTTGGTAATAACATTAAATAAAAGTGATTTGTGTGCAGCCCCACCAGCTTGCTCGATGTCCAGCTCTGCAGGCAGGGTGCATCATGAAGCGGAGGTGGTGGCAGTAAGAAAAGTCCTTTTCTTTTTCCTGAGAGAGAGGAATATTAAGGGGCCAGTGGCAAGCAGAAGCTGCAAATACAACAGGCTTTGATTTCTAACTTCGATTTACAAAAGTCTCCTGTTATGAACAGTCTGGGCTCGCCAGAGCCTGGTGCCACCCTGCAGGTGCCTGCAGCAGCGGTGGTGGCAGGGCTGAGAGGGAAGCCGGGCGCTCCTCCCCGGCCCTGCTACGGCTTGGGCATGGTGAAATCCCACGCCGTCTCCTGGGCACATTTCCACATCGCCCGCATGAGTCGCGTGAAGCCCATGTCCTTGGGCTTCTCCAACCCTCTCATGAGGCGCTGCTTCATTATGGCAACAAACTCCTTGTTGCTCAGCTCGCCGTTTCCTGCGAGAGGGGGGAAAAAAAAAAAAAAAGCGCTAAAATCCAACAACTACCTCCTCACATGCACTAACTTTAAAGGGCAGCAGCCACAAGTGCCATTTCTTGCAGAGACTGAAATCACGTTTGGCTGCAACCTCCCAAAATATCCCACTGTTGCCGAACCACAGCATTTAAATCCCCACCCTACAGACGCTGCCCTGCTTAGCCTGGCACCGCCACGTCTTGCAGGGCCTGGACTGCTGAGGCTTGAAGACAGAAAGGCAAATGCAAGTCAAATGCCCAGGCACCCGCAGGAAATCCTCTCTTTGCTTTAAGTGATTTAGGAAATGACAGGAGCACAGGGTAACAGAGCACAGATTTTTCTTAATGGAGAAGAAGGGGAGATTCATTTATCTAGTGAGGTTATTGAGAATTATGTCAATTAAATTTATGTTAAAAATGATTATAGTAAATTGGGGCAAATTTTATTCTGTAGTTGCTTAACCACCAATAAATTAAAACGTCTTGGATTTTTATTTAGGGCACTGGTTGATCAGAGGGGACAGCAGCAAGCCACAGCACAACTGACAGCCTGATGCCTGCCTGCTGAGGGGCTGATGCCTTCTGCCACAATGCCACGTGTATCCTGTTGCCTGTTTTGCTCCCCTGCCTATGGCACACAGCTGATAGCTCTGATTTTAGCTTCTGGGGAGCAGCACTGGAGAGCAACCCACCTTTGGGCACAGAAGAAGTATGAGGGACCTCAGTCCTCAAGAAGCAAACCTGCCAGTGCCATTGGTTCCCCAGATCAAAAGGGGAGAGAATCTCTCTGGCTGGTACGGGGAACCACACCATTATATTTCATGAACGAGTTTCTTCATTTGAGAGTGCTTTTGCCTGCCTTACAGCCGAATGCAAATCTGGGCAGCGAAATTCCAACAAACTGTTGGGGGGTGAGTAAAATTCCCTCCGGTGCTGCAGGTTTTTGATGCGTGCATGGTAATGTCTATAAACACTGAGGGAGTGAAAACACACAAAAAAGAGAGGTCTGTGTCTGCTTTCCACTTGATTCCTTCCTTACAGGGACTGCTCTGGCAACCACAGTCTTTCCCCCTAAAGGTTTGCTATCAAAATATTTAGCAGATTCTCCTATGAGAGGATGCAAACGGAGAATATTTGGCTGCGCTTTGGTTCACTCTCATCTCCAGCCTGATCATCTGGCTTGAGGATTGTATCAGAAAGTGGCACTGAAGCACAGAGAAAAATAAAAGAGATGTAATCTTAGAAAGGTACAAAGCAGCAGGTGGGGTTGAAACCAAGAGAGTCAACAAGGAATAAAATAATTAAAGTTTTTTTTTAACATATTTACATCAGGAAGCAAACAACTATCTATTTATGCATCACTGCTGCCGCTCAGAGCTGCCAGATCCCGGTGATTGTGCTGGAGAAGCAGCGTGCCAGCAAGGTCTCTGGTTATGGCTTGACAGTTTTGGGCAAATGCAGAATTTTGCTGCTTTCCAAGTCTGAATCGCTGCCATCATCCCCCGGTGGCAAAGACTCCACGAATTCTCATTAAATCATCCTGAGACTGTTTCAGTGTGGCAACAAGCTACCCCCAAGCGCTCGCATCCTCTGTGGGCCAGCAAAGCAACAAGCTTCCCAGCAAGGCACAAAGCTGCCATTAATTAATTAAGCTAATATTTGTTGAGGACTTTGGAGATAATAGAGTACCAGATAGGCTTGTTTCCTACACTGGAACCCAACAGCTCATTTTGTTAAACAAAACAGAGGTTGGGGGGTGGGGGGCAGGGGGAAACCAAGCTGTGTAGCAAGCTGTGCATGCCAAATGCTTAAATCCAGTGTTTTAAGATCAACATTTTGGAAGCTGGGTACCATCAGATACCCTTCCCAGAAGGCCGGGAGCATCAGTACAGATCCATGGCCAAAGAGCGGATGGTAGCATGGCAAGAAGAGCCAAGGCCGTGGCAAGAAGAGCCAAGGCCGTGGCAAGCTTTCACAGCCAACACTTCTTCCCTGTATTTCTTTCCCTGGATCGACTTTCACCCACCCTGTGCAAGAGGAATGGGGAGAGGTTGGGGTCACTCACCGTCGCAGTCGAAGAGCGCAAACACCACGTCGCACACGTGGTCAGAGAGCTCCACCTTGGCCACCGTCCTGGCCACTTGCTGCATCGTCACTACAAGGGAGGGAGGGCACAAGGTTAGCAAGGTGTCGTGATCTGCCAATGCAGACAGAGCAGCAGGAGACTGCCTTTACGTTCCTCCACAGAAAACTGCCTTTATGAAAACATGTCATGTTCAAAGAGGCTTGAAATAAGCTTCGTCCCCAGCCTCTTCAACACATGCCCCAAAAACAGGCTCCTCAAAGCCTTCTCTGTCCTACTGCAACACTGCATGGGGTGTGGAGAGGCTGCTGGTGAGCACCAACGTGCTGATACCTGTGTGTTCAAGATAAACATTAAAACCACTGAGATATGATATTTTTTCCCCTCTTTGGTTACAAAATCAGAAGAAATGTCAGCACTACAGCAAACACCAAGTGGGAAACCTCTCCTGACGGGCTTGATCAACAAGGCACCTCCTTCTGACAGTGTCGCAAAGATGATACTCTAATGAACCAACTATTCCAATAGGTTAGCAACACTAAAAACCGGTTTTCCTATTAAGCAACCCAGGGCCAATAATTGCAGAATGAACCCATCCACCCTCGCCCTGTGACAGGCTCTGCAGCGAGCAGACGAGGTTAACCCTGCAATAAAATAAAGAGTTGTAACGAATTATTTCACTTCCCCATCGAGACTGGCAGCTGAGCTCATCAGCAAAGAAGCGAGTGGTAGTTTTGCAAAGAAGCGAGTGGTAGTTTTATCACGCCTCAAGAAAAGAGCAATCTGTGGAGCTATCAATCTGGTAGGGTTATGCAGTAGATTTTGCTGCATAAAGGGGAAGAAAAAAAACCCCTCACTGGGCTTGTTTAGCCATTTCCCTACATGAATTCGAGTGCATCTGGCTGCCCTCTAGTCTCCCTCTGACGCTGCTAATTGAAGGAAGGAGGGGAGGTAAGAGCAGCTCACTTGTCACCGTTTGTCAGGGCTGAAACACCCTGCTCCCTTCCAAATACTAAATAAAACAGAAGGGCTTTGCATGAATGTGAGCCTATTTTAAGTTAAATTGCTTCCCTACAAAGTCTGACCTGAGGAAACCCCGTCTGGGGAGACTTTGTGCCGTGGCAACGGGCCCACAGCAACTGGGATGAACCTTTAGCTGCAGAGCTCCCCTTCAGCAAGGCAAAAGAGGGAAGTGGTGCGACACAAAATCAGATTTAAACCAAAAAAAGCCTCTGCTTTCATCCAGGGCATCCTTCTGGGTTTTTGCCCTCTAGTCCCTTCACAAAGCTATTGGACCTTCAGAAATTTTGAAGAGTTATATGTCAAAAAGGAAAAAGCAAGCACCCTGTCTATACCGTAACCAGATAAATTAGAAACTCCACAAAGTGTTTCTAATAGAACTTTTTTTTTTTTTTCATGAATGTTCAGATTATTGGTTCCTTCCACCTCATTTCTGCTCCCCTGAGTGAGGTTTGGGGTTTTCGGGGAGGAATCCACAGCCACCATTGGGTCCTTTCCCCCTATAAAAATCCCCCCTTTTACTAAATAATGCAGAAGGAAACTGAAATTAAACAGCAGGTGGATTAAAATATATATACTCTCAAGCAGGCACCTGCTGCTTCCCTGTAATTATTCTTTTTGAGTTAAAATTCTTTCCTACATGAGAGATGTAGCTCTGGTCTGCAGTTATTACTCTACATTTCAGTTCTGTCACCATAAGTCAGGATACGACCGCTGTTCCTATGCATGTCCTGCTGGCAGCCAGAGCCTGGCTTTGGGGAGGGCAGAGGCAATGTAATCATTAATGAAAACTTGAATTAATTTTGTTCCCCAGCCTTATGCCCGAACCTTGCTAGCCTAGCTGTGGGGAGACCGCATGTCTCTCCCAGCCCACCCACACCAACCAGGCTGCAGAATATACTGCAGCACAGCTCTCAAGAAAACCTGGAGAGCAAAGGAAACGGGGGAATTCACATTTTAAGCGCAGGGACAACCACCACATCCGTGCATCCCTTTCCTTACGGCTCTCTTCTGAATACGCACAAATTGGCCAGCGAGTGCAACACGGTCAAGTGAACATCACACAGGCGAGTGGGCACATTAGATGGCAGCAGCCCTCCAAAAAGGTCCCAAACAGTCCACCACGCAATTAGCTCACACTGACATCAACCGCTCACAAATTAAATGACAAAACTGCCTTCAGCTTTCCCCCTTGATGCGAGAGGGAGGGACTGATGGCCAGCATCACACATACCCCAAACCAGAGGAGAGGGTGACTATAAATTGTACAGGTATAACGCAGTATTTATAGGTCCTCTTTGATCAAAGACCATGAATACGAAGTGGCAGCAAACACCGGAGCTGAATGGTGGATGGCGTAGTCCTTTTTACCAGGATAAATGCCCTGCCTCTGCACTTTATATATGCCTTTGTAAAACACACATTTCTCCTCCCCAATTAGGCCATGCTCCTTCCCTAAATACAGTCCTGGCTCCAGCCAGCTGCAAAACATGTGCTGTAACTCCTACCTGCCACACGTGCTGCTGGGGACTTCAGCAACATGTGTAAAGCTCAAGGAAAAAGAAGAGGTTTACAGAAAAGAAAGAGTTTATCTAAACTTATTTCTCAGCTTATTTTTTCCCCAGAAAGTCCTGCTGGGGAAGTACTGTAAAACACCTCAACTTTGGCAACAGCAGAGGTTTTCAGCACTGTAAGCTATCCCTTACCCGAGACCCAGACCTTCAGACAGCAAAAGCAAATCTGTATTTCCTCAGACAGCAAAACTGAATTTCATTTAACTCATTTTAAATGTAAACCTTCTTTAAAGGTGCTCAAGCAAGCTTTGATACCATCCCCTCCTCCTGGTGTCCTGGGCACCCTACTGCAGAAGTTATTTGCCTTGTATGGAAAAAAAATGTTAGAATGATTTCTTTAATTATAAGTCATGTTTTTCTGTGGAGTTTTCACCCCCCTCCTTCCACCTCTATAGGGTGTCACCTGATCCCTCCCTCTTCTTCGACATGTGCTTATTCTTCACAGTTGCAGATTTACCAGCTGAAATTCGTACTTACGGCTGCAGTTACTGCTTCCTCTCTTATTAATCCAACTGCACAAGTGCCACCTTCATCACATTGTTCTTGCTCGATGCAAATTTCTGCAAAAATGTCACTTCACAGGGGCTGTGTGACTGTGCTGTGCCCAGTAATGATTTTGCTGTTTTTTTAAGGAGTCATAAGGAAGGGGAAAGTATCTCTGCTTTCCACTTTGATGCACATGCTCCAGACTACAAGGTATCTCAGTGAGGCAAATAAAATTGAAGCAAACCTCACAGCATCATTTCTTTACCACTTTGCAAAATGCATTAGGTGCTCTCTGTGGAAACATCTGAAAAAGCATCTTGTCCAGATTTGGGGTTTTGGGATGACTGCATCCATCTCTACATGGGAAAGTCTCCTGGATTTTATAGCACTGAAAATGAGTTCCACATTTCTACCTTGAAAAGCACGCAGCTTTTAAAATTTCAAGTGTTATTGTCTCCCACTGGTTCCTTTAATGAGCCATCTGAGTTATTTTATGCAAGTTTAGTGTCTGACACAGTTACCTTTTTTTTTTCCACTCCAATTCCCAGAACTGTACCATAATGCCTCACCAAGTGCTTACAAACAGGGCTTTTCTATGGGCAAGAGCCTAGCCAGATGGCAAACTTCACTTTTTTCCTCCATCTTGAGATTAATCATACATTTGGCCAAAATAAGAGGCAGCTGGACTGCTGCCTTCATTTCCCAAACAGCACCCAGGGTGATGAGAGCAGGGCTCCCTGCCCTGGGCAGTCCCAGGCTGCAGAGGCAGGACATGTGTATTTTGGGCTCCCAGAAATCAGGCTACATAGGGTCTCACGTTGATACGCACATTTCATTTTAAGCATCCCAGTTGGAAATGTTGGATGCCATCACTGACAATATAGCTAGCAAAAAATCCATTTAGCTTTTCTCAAATCCTTTGCATGTGTACATACTGGAATATCCATCCAGATGAGAGATGTGCAAACCCTACGCACTCCTGTGGCACAGCACATTTTTCTTTTTCTTCTCAAAACGTAAGGCTGCAACCCTGCAGCTGAGTAGAAACTGTTTTGACATTAAAGGGAACATGATGGAAGTCATGGAGATCATGCTTCTGGGAAAAAGTGGAGCTACCAGACTGAAGGCAGAGCTGATCCACTGTTTATGTAGTATTTGCAGCCATAAATAAGTAAAGAAATGAGATTCCAACACAGAAAGTGGTTTCTAAACTGAAAGGTATTCAGCATCTTCCAGGGGCTCTTTATCCATGGAGAGCTTGTCCTCAGGGTTACCGAGCTGATTTCTTAAAGCCTTGTGGACAAGTGTCCTCTGCTGTGACAGAGCTTTACCCAACAACTCGTTGCATCAGTGCTCAGCAAACACCGCACCGTAATTGTGCATCTACTAAAACCAAAGGGCGGGAGAGCTCCAGACCAAGTCGTGCTTGAGGACACCATGCTGAGCACTTCCACGGTCCCTCCTCATCAGGACACACACACACATACACACACGTCAACGTGCTGCTGTGAGAGCAGAAAAGGTGTCAAACGGTGACCCTGACTTGCCTCTGCAGGACGCCAGATTTCATCAGTTGACTCTTCTCCTTACTAATTATCACAAATACTCACCCAGGCTTTCTTACATGCCCAGGGAGACTGTGGCATCTCCATCCTTGAAGACATCCAAAACCTGACTGTAGGTGGCCCTGGGCAAGCTGCTGTAGGTGACCCTGTTAGACTAGAGGGTCTCTAGAGATCCCTGCCAACATCACCTACCTACAGAAGTCCTCCCCACCCAACTACCAGTGTTGACCACGTGCCATGACTCCAGAGTAGCAATCTGAGCTGTGCCTCCATGGGGGACTGGCTTCTTTCATCCAGCTCTGAAGGCAGATTAAAGTAAGCAGCAGTTCAATGACAAATACGTGCTGCACTCAGAACTCACCTCTACCTCCTTCCAAACTCCCTGTCAAGTCTGCAGCTGTTTCAAGCTCCATACTTCAAATAAAACAATCTTCCATCAACCGCTCCTGGGCTCCAGCCCCACTCTGAGCCGGCCAAGCCACCGGAGCAAGCAGTGGGCTCAGCTGTCTCCCCTCGCTTTGGCCCATCTCTAGCAAAGCGCATCTGTGCCTTGCCCTAAAACACGAAGGAGCTCTACCGTGGCTCTCTGCTGGTGCCAGCAGAACGGCTGCTTGGAAAGTCTGACTGCAGACAGTGCCAAAAAAAAAGTGCAATTCACACTCTTGCCTTGAAAGGGGAATAAGCGATGAATTCGGCTCCTGTCCTGCTGCCAGCTGTAAGCCCAGGCTGGGAAAGTTTTTTAAGTAATGCTTATTATTTAAGAGAATGACAGCTATTATGTTTCTGGTAAAATGAAAGATGGACTAACAAATAATCTGTGTGTTATTCTATGGGTCATTAAAATACAGGTTTATGATCCTTTTTAGAGGAAGAGGCTACTTTAATTCAACACATAAAACAAGTTGTCAAGCTATGGCTGTTTGGTGCCATCCATTTCTTCTCCTCTTAAAGTTTAAACGACCCCTTTAAAATTATAATAACATTTGCTGCATTAGATTAGCAGTGATTTATTTGATACACAAGCTATTCTCTTCCTCCTCCCCATATGATGAGCAATTTTTACATTTGTTGGTTTTTAATAAGCAACCTTGTGAAAGCATGACTTTTGGAAGAGGACACCCCATTTATTGCTTCCTTGATTTGTGGGTGCAATATCCAGACCTGGAGTACACGCATATGGAAACGGGTAATGCATAGACAATTTAGCAACAGGAACACACAGATCCCTGCTGCAAAGCCCAGGTCTATCGCTGCAGCTTGCTTTGCACCTTTGTTAGGACCACAGCAAAACGCTCTCCTCACACCTCCTACCCAGAGCATCTCTGGGTTGAGCAGCACAGAAGGACATGAGGGGTGATTCCTGTCAGCTACCAGACACACACAAAGAGGGGATTTGCAGGATAATGCTCCTCTTCTGTCCAAGCCCGAGGAAATCCCTCTCAACAGCCGGGACTCTGCAGGCAGGGACACGGGCCTGGGGACAACTGCCAGCGGTTTGAAGCCATGCCCTGCACATCACCGACCCTCCCCAAGGTTTACTGACTCCAGCCAAATACTCCCAGCATAATGGCTGTGGCTCCAGCACAAGCTCATTAATTGCACATAATTAAACAGCGATCACACTGATTTACCAACTGCACGTGGGCCTCAGTACTCCACAAATACATATTTCATGACGGGGCAATCGCTGATTTACTGTAGACACTGAGTAAATTGGATTTGCTGGGCTACTACCTCCTCGTGGGATGCTGCAGAAAGGGCTCTGCACAGCAGCAGCACATACATACTTCATATTTTTACTTTTAAATGAAAGAAAATCCTATCAGGTTCTTTTAAGTCTTAAGATAATGGTGATCTAAAACAAATAGTACGGATGACTTCCCCCAAAAATCAAAGATGAGAAGGGCTGTTGACACGCGCAAGAAGAGATGTGACACATCTGACTCCCTTTGTAATTCCACAGCCCAAAAACCTATTAATGTCTTAATATTCCCACAACAGCAGCGGTTGGAAGAATAGCTTACTTCCAAAACATTTAATTTTGCAGCTGCCTAAACACATCAGATTTAACTTTCTAGTAGGCAAGAGTTTGCACTTAGCCTAAAAAACTTTTAATGAGTTTGCCATCTTTATTTTCATATTCCCAGCCTTAGTGTGTTAAAAACACATCTCTTCAAAAAAAAAATCTAGAAAACAAAAGCACGCACTTGTGACAGATCCTGGCAGCAGAGCACTGGACTTTTTTTTTTTTTTTTCAAATGTATGGTTTGTTTTTTTTTTTCTTTTTTAAATAAGTGTGTCAGATCTGAGAACATACCTGATATGGATTAGCTAAGAAAAGAAAACACATGATGAGATGAAGAAGGATATGGACTGGGCTGATTGATGAACCACACTACTGCCAAGCTCCCCAGGAAACATGAGCTCTGAGGTTTATTCCGCCAGCGGCTCTGGCCACGTGCAGCCTCTGGACTGTGGGTTACCTGAAGAGAGTCTGCTCTGGACAGACTTTAATGCTCAGTCTGGGACCTCAGTGGGGTTCCAGTGCTCCCTCTCCTTCCCTCCAACATGCCTGGGAGCTCCAGAAGTGCTTGCCATTACTTGGATTTCAGATCAGAAATGCAGCATCTGGCCATACAGCCAATAAGATTTCTAGGCAAAGCCTCATTTTTAAGCAAAGCAAAACAAAGGTTGAACAGTTCCTACCACCAGCTCCACTGCTGATTCGTGCCTCTGCCATGCCAACCACAGAGATCTCTACAGAAGATACAGTTTGCAAGAACACTTTTTATAATACCGCTTGTCTTTGCCAACAATAATTTTTCAAGTACTTTGTACAAGGATAAAAAAACGTCACTTCAGAAGACAGGGATGAAGAAGAAACACTGGTGTGCCTGGGATCTGGTAGCAGAGCCTGTGATACACTCACTAGGTCATCTTGCCTCTGTATACATCAGGCCTGAACAGTCCTGCTGAAGATATCACCATGATATCACCACTTACTAATCTATTCAGGCTATACATTTCACCTTTTTTTTCCTCTTCTGTATCTAAAACTAGGGAAGTATAAAACCTGAAATCCCTCTTTATCCATGGATGTAGCAAGTTAAACTTCTCATTACAGAGAGGAACTGCAATTCCAGTACATTTTTAACTTGTCAGCCTGGGCTCGCTTGACATCTTCCCAACTCCAAACATACAGCACGAGTCGTGCTCCCCCAAGCTCTCAGCACCCATCCGTCCCGCAGGTTTTAATACCTTTATCAAGCGAAGCTCCAGCCATGTGGTAGAAGCTCAAAGCCGTGTCCACGTCGTTTATGTTCTTCAGAAAAGTGAAGAAGCTCTCCACCTCCTCAAATGTCAGCCCCTAGGACACAGAAACGATGGTCTTACGGTGATGGGAGAAGGAGATCGTGACACTACCCAGATTACAAACAACAAAGTGACTACAGCCCAAAGCTGTAGCCAGAGGGGAATTCATCTGCATGCTCAAAACATTCCTACCTTGGTACTCGATATGGTTTGTGACCTGTACTTTTGTTAACCACTTCTGCTCCTCTCGTGACCCCACCAGCTGTGCAATGGGAAGGGACTTCCCCATGCACAGTTGGCAACAGCAGAGACTGAAAAGCATTTTTCTGGCCCTTGCTCCGCAGCCAGCTCTCACCCAGAAGAGCAGACACACTGTAAGCCTGTGACTGGGATGCAGGAGACTGCTGCAAGCAGGTTAATTTATATATCTTCTTTAAGCCTGCACACTTGCAACAACAATAATGAAATACTGGAAACTGGGGTTGTTTAGTCTGGAGAAGAGGAGGCTGAAGGGACACCTCATCGCCCTCTACAACTACCTGAAAGGAGGGTGCAGAGAAGGGGGGATGAGTCTCTTTAACCAAGGAACAAGTGCCAGGACAAGAGGGAATGGCCTCAAGCTGCACCAGGGAAGGTTTAGGCTGGCTCTTAGGAAGTATTTCTTTCCAGAAGGGGTTGTTGGGCGTTGGAATGGGCTGCCCAGGGCAGGGGTGGAGTCCCCATCCCTGGAGGGGTTTAAGAGTCAGGTTGACCCAGCGCTGAGGGATCTGGTGGAGTTGGGAACGGTCAGTGTGAGATTCATGGTTGGACTGGAGGATCTATAAGGTCTTTTCCAACCTAGGTGATGCTGTGAAATAGTTCACATGCTGCAAGGTCTCTCCCAAGAGATTCCGGGATCCCTGAGGGGGATCCACATCTTACCCAGTGTCGCAGAAGGTGACATTGCAAAACCACACGTATAGATGTGCCCCAGTTAGCTTTGCTGGTGGTGGCAGGATCGCTGTCTGCTCTACTTACCGGCACAGTCACCGGGGGCTCAGCTCACCCTGGGACTGGCGAGCATGCGCTCGGTGAGCGCCTACAGCCACGCAGCCGGAGAGCCACGGAAAGGCATCCTGAGATCCCCCAGCGCTGGCACCGCTGCCTCCCAGCACAGCCTGCAGGGCGGGGGATATGCAACACGCTCCTCTCTGCGTGATCCGACCGGCGAGGAGCACACCGGCAGAACGACTGCTGAGAAGCACAGCTGTGGGACTCCCACCCGGTTACACTACACACCACCACACCTGGTTTTATCAACCTGTTTGGCACCAGCACAGCTGCATCAGTGCTGGGACAAGAGCTGCAGCCTCCAAACTCCCCCACCACAGTCGTGGCCTGGAGCCAGTGGAGGAGGTAAATCATCACCACAGTAATAACCACTCAGCCTTCCTCTCTGGAAGAGACAAATCAGCTTGTCAAGAGGAGTTCAGGTTCAGGCTCCTCCTATCCTGTCTAGCACAACAGACTGATATAGCAACTGCAGAACACAGCAGGGTTTCATGGTCTGGATGGAAGAGCACACATTCAGTGGGTACTGTCAAATATAAATTTATATGATCCATTGTAACTTTGCTCAAACTCTTCCCAACAACTTCTAATCAGGGAAGAAGCCACCTATCTTTTTCTTGAAAGACAAAGCACATTTTTTACGATCTTCTCATACAGACATGGTGCCTCTAGAATGATAAGCAGAAGAATTACAGAAAATTTGCAGCTTGTTCTTATCTTTGCTGTAACTGAGTACGGGGCAATGCACTGCTAATGTACGTTGCACAGCGTGCACAGTGACAAATGCAACAGCAGATTTTGTAAGCCCTGGATTCATGGATCCAGACCAAAAAGGATGAGATAGCAAAATGCACACATGGACAATGGATCTGAAAAAAATCCCCAGTTACTGTACAGGGATCTTTCTTTAAATGTATACCTGATCCGCTTGCCAAGGGATATGCTAAAAGATGTATGGCAGAATTAAATAAAATACTGCCCTAGCAAAAAAAATCAAATAAATCAGGTACTTCTGCAGGAAGTACTGCAGAGATTGCTCTTTTGTACAACAGATCTAGAGGAGAAAAGATCTCTGCAATTCAGATGCCCATCCAGATGCCCCCCTGCTATGTGTTTCCAGACTGACGTGCTCCTGCCTGGGAGCACAGCACTAAAAATGGGGAAAGCCTGCAGGAACCAGGAGGCGTGCGGCCAGCAGAAGACACTGTGCTGTGGCTTACCTGCTTTGTTTGGGACATCTGAGGTTTGCAGTAGTGGCTACAAGGCATCCCAGCAGCTATTCTAAGCAAAGAGCCCCAACTTTGCATTTTCCTGGAATTTTCCACCGTGAAATGGCAGATGTCAAGGCCAAACAGCACTGCTGTCCGTGCAGAACAGCCCCTTGTTTAGTACCAACATTGCAGTTGTATTGTTTCAGCGGGTAACAGGGAAGGGTTTCATGCTTACGCACCTAAACTTGTGCTCATTTCACCAGCTGAAAAAGCAAAAGCAATGATGTACAGGGGCATCCTAGAAATCTGGGCTTTCATGTGGACAGAGATACTGAATCTCTGTAGCAAAAATGCCATCAGTATTATGAAATTTAATATTTTATTGATCAATCCTGTAGTTGAGGCTGGCATGAGTGTTGATTCCTTTCCAGCTACCAAAGTAAAAATAAAATGAGAGACTGGGACAGCCTCAGCACCGACAAGTTGACAGATGAATGATCGCCTTCATCAGTCAGAAGTCTGAGCATGGAAATTTATCTATTCCCCATCGATGTTTTTGTCAGCGCTGCTCAGCTCTTTCTAAGTTATTCACGTCTCCATTGAAAGACCGATAGATGTTTCCATTATATAACAGGGGCTTGTGTTAATTTGGAATCACAAAAAATATAAAAATGAAAGCAGATAATCAATTACTACAAGAAAACATGACATTCCTAAAAGCAGCAGTGTAGATTAACGATGTGGGAATATGGCTAAAGTTTAAGATTAAAACTAGAGCTTTAACATTTTGGAGGCTGCCAGGGTTGCCTTGTGCAGAAAAGGTAACTCCATCAGACAGTGAAGATGACGTTTGGCAGATTTCATTAGAAAGTACTCACAAGGTAAACTGAGTTGCCAAGGTAAAGCTTCCCAGGTAGATTTGGTACAATTACTGACATTCCCCTCCCAGCATCACACTACTAAAATTATTTTACTCCCACTTTGGAAAGCAATAGCAGGTCAAATCCCCTATTGCTTTCAGTGTAGAGGGGAGTTAGTAAACTGTGCAGATACTGATACTATGCTGCTACACAAGCAGGCCAGTGAAGTGTGAAAGGAAGGGATTTGGGGAAAAATCTTCCTACAAAATGTTTGCATCGTAAACCTACAAGGTGTTCAGTGACTGGAAAGTACTGCAGGATAAATGAAGTGGCTGGGTGGCTTTAATGTCTCTTTGAGGTCTGGGACCTGAAGGGGGAACAGTGGATAGCACTGGCTCTGCTCCTTTTTTATAGGATGGGAGTAAAGCAGAGCCCGACCAAAGCAGCTGCTTGCTCTGCAGATGACTGGGTTGCAAACACAGAGGAAGACACAATGCCAGTGTTGAGCTTCTGCAGTTTCAAGTGGGAGAACGCTCTCTGTCTTAATACTCCATTCATCTACAAAGCAAACTTTGCAAGTGCATCCCTGAATGCGTTGTCCAGAAAGCTCGAAAGGTGGTTAATGTGACTCTGGTCATGGCAGTCCTGTTTCTAAAGAGGTGGGGAAATTTAAGATATGTAAAAACACTGACAGCTGCACCAGGGTGATCCAATAAAAGTACCTAAGTGTATTTATACACAAAGTGCTGCTCACAAATCTGCAAGGGATATGATCTTCTAAAATATCCCAAGGGAAAAAAAGAACCCCACAAACTTTCAAGAAAAGGTTCCTTTGTAGAAAAGACAATGCAAAGTTAGGCACCAGGCTGAATTCTCCAAGAGATAAAACCTGCTGCAGTGGAGGATTTCAGTGCCTGATTTCTCTAGCTCTGCATAAGCACTGACTTTCAGCTGTCCTGGCTGCAAAAAGGCTTATCTGCCTCCAGTGCAAAGCAGCTGGCACTTCTTGCATCCTTTACATCTTCTCAAAGCATTAAATATCTTGTACTTGCTAAAAGAGAGGCCATCTCGCTTTAGGATTTTGGGTGTTTCATTCCCCCTGGTCTAAGGAATCACGTGTTTTCCACTAATTCTGTTTCTTGAAAATGTAATTTTTTGCCCTATTCCCCAATTTCTCTCCTTGAAAGTCCTTGGAATAAAGAAAGAAAAAGACTTGCTCTGAATCTGGTTATCTGCAAATAGGAACACAGTCTGGCTGATTTGGGGATAAGGAATAAGGTAAAAAAAAAAAAAGTTCTTTCTCTGCCACAGATGTCAGGGCCTTGGCTTACACATGAAAGGAAGAAAACATCTGCTGTAAGAAACCTTCTGAAATAACTCCCTCTGCCTAATTTCTCATTCCCCCAGCTACTGTTCAATAATATATATAAAAACCGCCACAAATTACAGAAAAAGAATCAATGGTTTGGGAATGTAACAACAGCTGGTATTTTCTGTTAGACACACATCACAGTGGAGTATTTTTCCATGAAAAATCAAACGCTTCCTGTTAAAACTCAAGAGGAGCAGAGGTATTAGAAAAGCCAGATCTGCAGCGTCTCGCTCAAAGATCAAGTAAACGGACACAACCTTGGAAACATCAATGGCCTTATTTAAGCCAGTGACAAAGAGCTGGAGAAGTGAGATTTCAAATATTAACACACAATGCATGTCAACTCTGATGACATGTTGACACCATCTATTGATAACAGCCTCTTAAATACTGAGCCTATTTTCCTACAAAACATGAAGGAATCTGAAAAAAAATGCTCTTTCTGGCACCCTGAGGCCACAAGAAACTGCAGGTACCATGGCTTCTCTGGCAGGAACCCAACTCTGAGCGTCGCCTTACGGCTCACTTACAGTTTCCTCCAGTTTTTAAGTTTTTGACATTATTTGCAGTTAGTAGAGACCTATTAGTCTGCATGCCCCACTACTTCAGTATGCTCAAACTCTCCTCCTGCACAAGTGAAAGGGGGAGAAAACGAGGGGGGAAAACGTCATTGAAGTGGCTTCACATGAACTGAGAATTCCTGCACATCGCAGGAGTCCAGCTAAGGCACGAAAAAGGGACAAAAAAGGATGAGACCCTGACCAACACTTGTGTTTTGTAACACACTTTGCATCTAAACCAGTTAAGAAACGCCAGATCTGATGTCAGAAGGATGTGCCTCTAAAACAGTCAGACCGACCCAATATGCAAAGACCTTCCATCCATTCTCATTTTGATGAATCGCTTGTTTATAACCTAGTTAATAAAAGAACAATCCATCTTTATAGAAGTAGACATGAAATTCTAATACTGAAGTAATTTAGCAGCCCATATTTTCCTTACCTGATAAAGCACGTCCTTTTGGTACAGATGTCTTATTCCAAGGTCTCACTAAATTAATGAGTGTAGGATCTGCAACCTTATTCCTTTCTAATTCATGACTAATTCAAATAATTTTTCACATAAGTTAATAACCAAATAATAAACTGCCCAGTCAGAGCAGCTAATTAATCCAAGGTCAAGCCAGTAACTAGGAACATGTCTTCAATGTTTATTCTGGCTCCAGACCCAGGGTACTGTTCAGCGAATTTAAATTTTGAAAATTACAGCATCCATTTTAATAGGGACAAGCCTACACCCTGAGCTGGACACTGGCCGCTGCACTCCCACCTCTTCTACCTCCCTACTGCTGCCAAAGTATTTATTATCTGCAGAGTCAGTGTGTCTCCCCACACTGCTTAACAAGGTGCGGGTGCTTTTCTTAAGAAGATGGAGATTGCTTACTCATTTCTCAGCACGGTGTGGGACAGGTGCCCCCCCCCCGCAACTTCCCGAATTTGCTGTGAATGCCACTGACCTCTCCATCTTGGAAGTGTTTCTTGAGCTGCTTCAGCATGACGGTGAGCTTCTTGGACTGCACCCCACTGTAGGCCAGCAGCATGCTGCCAAACTGCCGCTCTGTGATCCGCCCCTCCACTGGGTCATGCCGCTCAAACTGGAATGGGGGGGAAAAAAATAAAAGGGGGAGATGAAAACAAGACTGTGCAGCAGAGAGCTTCAGTCAGGGTAAGAGCATAAAAAGGCACTGTAACAAAAAATGAACATTGCAGGAAACACTTATGAAGAAGAAAGCCTAACGCACTTGAATATTTGCTTTCCCAAGGACCATCTCCAACAATGCCAACGTTTTCCCTACGTGCTATTCCTTGGACAACTTCTGGAAGAAGTCTTTGTATCTCACCCTCCTAGTTTTATCTCGCAGGGGGCCAGCATTTGTAGAGCTGAACATGAAAATGCAGGATGATTACCTTAGCTTGAAACGAAGTTAGTGTCCACAGGTCTCCAAAGGGTTGGAAAGCAAGAAGAAATACTAAGGTGTTCTTCACATGCACTCCAGCTTGGAGGTCTGACTCATCACCCAGAGAATCTGGCTGCTGCAGTGACCCTTTCTGATGGATCAAAGATCTGTGCAGGACTGAGCTAACGTGCAAGTATGTGCTTCAAAAGTAGTGCATGTAGGATTGCTATAAAGGGGGATGGTGGTTAACAAACCAGGAAAGAAAAGTCTTGCAAAAACTAGGTCTCATTTCAGCTCTTCTCTGCTCCAAGTCCTGTACCAGTGTCCCAACAAGGGAAGGCTAATGGAGGTCTCCAGACCTCACCTTCCCCAGTCCCAGAAAGTTCTCCTCAGCCCCTTCAGTCCCTGACCCTTACCAACACTGCTGTGAGGCCCCTGCAGAACTTCCCACAAGCCCTTCAGCAGAGGAAGGTTTTCTCCATTAATCCATCTCTCCAGCATTAGTTTATGTTCTCCTAGCTTTCGCTGCAGGGGAGGAGGGCAGAGCAATTCCACAACTTAGGAAGGTGCTGGGTTGGAGCACCAAGTCTCTGCTAGCTGAATAAGGCAGATTTCATCTTTTCCTTTCTTCCCCACCTCTTTGTGGCTCTACAAACATGAACATTAGACTTCAACCGACTTCACTTTCACAGATCTCAGCATTCAGGATCCCTTAATTTGATTTCTTTCAAATTTATCAGAAAGCATTAACCTATAGATAGCTGATCACAAGCCAGAAGATGACATTTAACAACAAAATTAAATTTTAAACTCCTACGGAACAACTTAGTACCACTGACTTGGCTCGGTGAGTTAACCATTTCTGCTTCAACGGCTCTTCTGTGCTTAATTACAGAGCTTAATTACAAAAAACAGCAAGGCACCCAACTGAGATCAAGGTGAGGAGATGAAAGCTGGCAGCTCCACCAGCCTTGCTTTCAATCCTTGCGTAGGCAGAGCTCCAGGCATGGCAGCTATATATGCTTTTAATATAGAGTGCTTTTCAGCTATGCTATATAGTGACTAGGCTGCTTGCAAACAAGCTATTACAATTTCCATGCTAATGCCAAGTTGGGGGTAAATATTTTTCTAATTATTAGCAGATCAGCCAGACCTTCACTGCTTCTCTCAGTGGGACACTGATTTCTACTGCATTTGAAATGCATGAAGAGCCAGGGCTGGAGGGGTTTCGATGGACTATGCTGGCAGGAGGCAGCTCCCGACTGGACAAATTCTTACAACCTCGAGCTTTTGCTTGAGTAGCCCACACAATATGTGAGAAAAAGATGGTGGTTTTTACTGTCGTTTGATACAGACTTTGGGGATTACTCACAACACAAAACATGGCCTCTCCCCTTCTCGTGTGCTGGGAAAGGAGACGGAAAACTCATTTGGAGGAAAAGTATGTGTTCATTAAAAAGTGGAGGTAGTCCTTTCTGCCATGTTCGAAGAACGTGAAGAAGTTTTACACTACCCAAGGGACACAAAAATTTGCAGTCAGTACTGTTTCAAAAGCAGCACCGATGCTTTCTTCTACTATAATATTCCTAATTTCATCCCAAAAGACACAAACCAGTGTTCTTCTACCAATAACCTTCAAATATCCCAAGTTTTAGCAGAGCTTTAGGTAGCATCTTTTATTAAAGGATAAGAAACAGGTCCGAATATCTAAAATCACCCTCTTAAGTGGTGAATATGCTTAGAAAAGTTGAATCAGCATCTAAAACCCATCCGGTCCTCCCCTGCCCTGCATTAAGGAGCAGGCATTGTGCAGCTCCATGGGATAACACAAGCAGCACAGCTCCCTGCGGTCTTGCAGATGGGAAAATTAAAAAGGGCCAAGTCCTCATAGTTTTCTTGTAACCAGACATTCAGACAGTGGTCAGATTTGCACTACCAGATGCAACAAAGACCAGAAAAGAAAAATTAAAAAATCTTTCCATCTTCATTTTTCTCCTGATGGCTCACACAAAGCCTTTTTGTGCCAACTTTAAGATAAGAAAGTAGGATTATTCTCCAAATGTCACACTGAAGAAGTCTTAACAGAAGCACGATGATGAAACACATCGTTTCAGCTCAGCTTTCCTCTTTTTTCCCCATTTTCAGCCATGACTGAGATGTTCAAGGCGATTGCCCCACTGCTGCTGCAGAGGGTCTCAGCAAGCCCTTCAGCTTCCCTCACTCGGGCTTCCCCAAACAAAAGATGAAACACACCTACAGTTTAAGGATTACCTGGGGAAAAGTTGGTACATTAAAAATAATGCTGTAATTTCCAATCAATGTTTCCATGCAGCTGGGAAAAGGGCAGACAAGAGTGCTTTAAGCAGGATTACTTACAAAATTCAATGCCAACTAACTTCTGCATCTCAAATGTCACTCTTGAAAACTGATAAATGAAGTTATTTTACTTAGTGGCACCTATTACTAAACATTTACAGCTAGAGAATAAGCAATAAAAAAGCTTATTCTTCCTGTGATTCACCTTCTCAACTTCTGGTCCTCAGGGTTTTAGGGATCTCCTTGGTGGGAAGCTGCAGCTGGGCTGGTATGTCTAAATAGCCACATGACAAATTTTTCCACCCAAGAGGTTGCCTGATGCCACTTGACACCCGCTAATCCTTTTACATTACAAAAATGAAGCATACTGGCCCAAAAGTTTCCCGACAGGTACTACTGGCACGCTTTCAACCATACTCACACAAGGAAAGGACGGGCAGAAGAGTAGCAAAACATGCTAACTCTGGGTTTGGGCAATCTGGTCTAGACCAGGCACTGGGGATTCTTCTGTACTACAGGGAACATAAAAATCAACAAGTGCTACTGCATTGGTTGTCAAAGACACGAGCCAAGGCAGGCAGGGAAAGTCCTTCTGGAGACAAACCTTTCTACAACATCTGTTAAAAATGACTCCAATATTCAAGTACGAGGATCTCACCAGATCTGAGCAGCAGTATTGAAACATGGAGCACAATTAACATGCTGATGCTTGCAGTATTTTTGGCGTCTTGCAAAATTTATTGAAAATGAAGTAGGGCCCCCATCCTACTGCCAGAGCTCGAGAATTGATCACAGCAAGAGCCTCACCTGCAGCAGACCCACTGCGTGAGAGAAAAGAGCTTTAGTCTTTTAATTTATCACACAGTTGGGAGATTGTATTAAAGGACAAAATAAAGATAAAACAAATCTAAGATGAAGGAACTAAAATAACTTACTTATATGAATCTATAAAGTTACAAAACTGTCCTGAGATCCTGTGAATAAACCAACTCATTCCACCTCCCTGTGGGCTCCGAAACTGGTTCCAACTTTTAACTTCTGCAGGTGGTCATCAGGTGCAGTGATGAGTCAAAACATCACACAAGTATTATTCATGAGAAATAAAAAAGAATGAAAACTATGGAATTAATGCTTCTTATTCTGGGTTAATCTCACTTTAAAATGAACACCTCTAACATTAAACCAAAACCCTCACAGATGCCCACAGTCAACTCCTGGCAGCCAAGCATCATGCTCTCCCGTACACAGGCACACAGTGGTGCTCATTGCAAAGGCCAGCCGGGAAAGGGGCTGGTAAGCGAGAGCCGGTCACCAACCAGTTTCCAAATTCAAATATAATCACCACTGAACTGAGAAAATGCAACAAAAGCATATTCATAAAGAAACTTGGCTTCAAGTAATTTGTGAGTGGAAAAACCTTTTAGCTTCTAAAATTTTAACTTCTAAAAAAAACCATCTACCCCTGACACCCCCCCCTTCCCACCTCCCTGTCTGGGAGCAGAGGTACTACATCTGTGTTCTCCTGCCTTCTTGAATGTCTTCTGGCCAGCCAAACACAGCTCCGCCCTTGACTCTACTTGAAAATGAAGGAGGGTGCAAAGCCTACAGCAATTTTTCTTTCAGTACTCAAAACACAGTCTATGAAGTGTTAAGTTAATATCCCTCAGATTTTTGAAAAGGCAGGAAAAATAGTGTCCTTCCTCAGGTGATCATGATTCTTTCCTTCATGCATGTGACATTACTGTACACGTTATTTTTTCAGTCACTCAGAAGGGAAAAAAACCAACCAAACCCCACAAGGATGGGATGCAGGGCAGTGCACACTGAGATTTATTGTAAGCAAACAAGTCCTCTGACAGCTTTTTTCCCTTTCATATATCTTACTGAAAGGAAAAGCATGACCAAGGCAATTGCTCAGCTGGCATCACAGGGCACCGGCCGGCGTGGGATGGAGGAGCTCCGTGCACAGCATTCACCATGGGGAAACTGGGGAGGGAACAGGGCGAGTGCGTGGGGGAGGTCTTACCCCCTCCAAACCGCAGCCCCAAAATCTACACACGCGAGGCAGGTGGCCGGCGAGTCCAACACCTCCGGAGCAGCTTCCACTCGCGGCCACTTGGTGCCAGCAGCGGATTCTGCATCCACACACCGGCAAGGATACAGTAAATAGTGAGATATAACGCTGTCCAGTGTTCTTCCTGCAAGGCAGGATACCCAAGATGCTGAAGAAATTAGCCTAAAGTATAATAGCTAGTATTTTGAAAGTCATTAAAAGCCAAAGCAATGCGCAAAGAAATTGAAAATGTTTGTGGGACAGTAAGAAGGCAGGAGAAATGGGGCACAGCACTCTCCCCCACTGCCAACCTGACCCAGCTTTGCTAGCCCAGTCCCAGTAGCCACATATCACATTAGGATACTTTCTACAATCATTTAAAAGACTATGCGTAATCTTTAACTTATGTTAAATAGTCCCACCTCCCAAAAAAACCAACTCCATCAGAGAGGATGAACATCTTCATGTTCCTCTATAAGCTGAAATGGGGCTAAGCTTCCTTCTAGCTTAGCTTTCTGTCTGAATAAATAACCCTCCTCTCTCTTCTTCAGTGCATGGAAGAAAGGGTTCATCACATGAGAGCAGAAGGCAAATAAACAATCTTCTCTGCTTCCACATCCATAATTCACATAATCCAAAAATCCCAAATCCACATAATTGCATAACTTTATAGAAAGACAATACAAGGATCCCCAATAAAATGACAGACCCCTAATCTCCCTGCTTCCAGACTGCACTATTTTTTTCCCCACTAACTCAATCCACCTTCTTCTGTGAGAAATCAAATCCCAGCTTCTGAGAAGCATTCAGCCTGAATCAATTCAGAGACACCACCATGAGAAACATCTTTATTCAAAAAAACTTGCTGGAACTTCTTTAACAGACATTGGTTTCCTTTCATCTCTCCTTCTGCCACCACCAGCTGCAAGGCTCATTGCTGGGAAATGAAGCAGCTCCGATGGCTGAGGAGCCATCTGGCACGGGCAGGAGGACTTCATCTGTGTCCTCCTTAACTGTGGAGACGGGGCATCGTAAACGCCACCGCGGACTCAGACCATCCACCTCATAAATGTAGGCTTTTCCAATCTAAGAAACAATGGGGAAACCAGGAAATATCATCGAAACTGAAGTTTTAGGGTAGAAACAGCATCATGTCTCTATGAGCACAGACCTGCAGTTCTGGCGCACCACATGTCATGGGGTAAGGGCTGTATTGCCCCTTCCAGTTCAGGCTTGGTGCAGCAGGAGGCATGGCCTTGGCTGAGACAGAGCGGTGCTTCAGAAAGAAAACAGAACATGAAATTTTAACTTGCCCACAGGACATCCCTCTTTCAGAGAAAGGTCAAGCTTAAGTACCAGACACTCCTCAGGGGAAGACTTCTCATTCCAGATGACTCTCCCCCTTCCTCATTAAATTTGTCATAACCAACAGCATTAATATGGGAAATTTCTAGCTAAAACCCAGTCCTGAAACCCTGTATAATCGGAGATTACAGGTATAAAAAACTGCTTAAAAACCAGGGAGCAGTGTATTGTCATCGCTGCCACCAGACTGAACTATGCCCAAGAGAGCAACACCAGCTCTGCAACTGCCCGGGGAGGGATGCGAGAGCACCAAAACCCTCAGAGAGAGCTTAGCATCACCGTACAATCACAAAGGGATGTAAAAACCTCACACTTGGAAAGTAGAATTTTTTATCTTTCCTAACCTGGCATTGGATTTTTGGTCTGTACACTGAACGGGGGCTTATTTTGTTTTGCTTGCTTTGTTTGCTGAAGAAGATTGTTAAAATAACCATCACACCCTTCCAGTGGCTGCACTCAGCAGAGGTTCAAACAGCATTTAAGATAAACCAAAACCAGCAAGAGCCTCGAAGCCCACCAATGTGAGAGGGAAACACCCAGCCGTAACACGGTGCAGCAGGATGACAACACAGCTCGAACTTTTCCTAAAGCAACGCCAAAAGAAAAAGCAGTAGCACTTCCCATGCTGTTTGCCAATTACCTCTACAGTGCAACCCTGCCAGCAGCTGCAGCACGACAGGATGGGGAAATCAGCTCAGTCTGTGCTTCGGGACTTGAATCTGTATTCCCTGGACTTATCCCACGACAGGAATACCAACTGCTGAGCTGCATGGATGAAGCGATACTCTGCACTGTTTTTTCTGCAATAATGCCCACACCCACCAGTGCACGGGTTCATCTGAGAGTTACTGCCTTGCTAGTCTATAAACACCAGGAAAGAGCATGAAACACTGTCACATCAGTTTTAAAAGGGATATTAAATACCACAAAGCATAGTACTCTTGCTGTGCAAGAATCAGCATCTTCAACTTATTAGTTTTATTTTTTAGAAATATTTCTCACTATATCTTCTATAAATTTGATGTAGATATTCCTGAACTTCAGGCATCCTAGCAAAATAATTTCTATCTTCTTAAAGCACTTGCATTAGCATAATACCTAGCTACATTTTAACAGGCTCTTAAATTTCTAGGAAGGCTGCTCCTAAAAAACAATCAAACAAACTATGTATTCCCTAAAATCTCAAAGCAAACATCTAAAAAATAGACATGTGCGTGCCCCTTATTTCCACTTGATATGGCAAAAAAAAAAATTTACAAGGACTTTTGGATGGAGAGAAAAGTGTTGTGGGATGATTTTTGAGCTTATTTATGCTGCTTAAACAAACATCAATAGGAGAAATATCGCTAATACTAATTCTGTCAGGTTTAAGGGTAGTTGAAAAAGGTGACCTGTTCCGAGAGCTGCGGTGTGCGTAATAAGGAATCAAAAGGGTCTAGGAAATAATGATTTGCAGGGTAATATTCAGGCTCACAATATATGACCCTTTAAAGTGGTATTTGCTCAAAGCTTTATTTGACAGGCTGTAATACATTATTTATCTGCAAACTACTGCAGCACTGGCTCTGTTTACTATTCTGAAGAAACAGCCTGCCAGGATCTCTTGTCAAGTTGCATATACAACTATGACAGAGGAAGAAAGAAAAAAAAAAAAAAAGAGGAAAACACCATACATCTTCCCAAATCCCAGCAACCTCCTCCGTCCAAAAAAAATTTATGTATTTGGGAGTAAGCTAGAGTGTTGGCACAGGCACCAAATTACTACCAAAAAAGAAAGGAAGGCAAAAGTTTCCAAATGCTTTTTATTTGGAAAGATCAAAATTCTCAAAAAAAATTTTTTGTTAATTATGCTGAAAGGTTCCAGTGCATATGGATCTAAAACGCTGGTTTTTGCAAGGTGAAGTCCAGTCTGCTCCAGATACAGCCTGACATCCTGCACTGGCAGCCTGCAAAGAGCCACTGGATGGGACCAACAAAGCCCAATTACATTTTTTGGCAAAAAGCAGTTGAAGAAACAGCTCTAAAGATTATCAGAGCTACCAACAGCGGGAGAAACGCAAACAGGAAGGATGCGGAGGAGGAAATGCCAAACCCAGCCTGAACCATCGTGCGCAGGCTGTTCTGAGCATCACCCTGCAATGCTGGGCAGTGCACACCGCTGCCCAGGAAAGTCGGTCCAGAGCTGGATAATCCTTACAGAGCAGCAAACTGCGACCACCACGACCCCACTCTGATGCCTGGAATAGGCTGAGAGGCTCCCTGCCTGCAGCGCTGCAGCAGCTCCTGCCCCAGCGTGCTGCAACACCGGCTGTGGCGAGCTGGCACGCTGCCTGCTGCTGATGGCGGTCCCTGCTCCACCGGCGACAGGCAGGCAGCACTGCAAAGTCCTCAGGTTTGGAAACCACTTCTGAACCTCGTAAAACTAGCCAGAGCATCCAAATTATTTAATTGCCCATTAACTCTCTCCCCTACCCGATTCCCTGGACTCAGACATGGTTCATGCAGCTGGATCAGGTCAGGGAAAGTGCTCCCAGTGCTACCAGCAGTAGATTGCTTCTCTTTATCTTAAAAAAAACCATGAAAGAAAAGGGAGTTATTTTCACACAAGAAAAATCCAATCTTCTGAACGCTTCCCCTGTTCGCACTTTCCCTCTGCTCTCTGAGAGCAGCTTAGGTGAATATGTAGCAGCCAGGTTAAAAAATGTACATCTGTCAGCAGCAGTGCAATCCCAGCAGACCAGGTGTTTGATAGATGCTTTTGAAGCTTCATTGACCTTGGCACACGACTACTGCCTGCAAGGGGAAAAAATTAATTCCCATCACCAGCAACTTGTTACACTTTAATGAGCAATTAAAAAAGGTTATGTAAAGATGGCCGCACCTGAAATTCATCCTCATGAATCAAAATCATTTCTTTCGCCAGCTCTGGAAAGATCTGCATTCTGCAATTTCATGTAGTGGAGAAATAAAAGGAAGGAAATGTAAAGGAGAGGTGTCAGTAATACTAATGGGAAAAGGACACATCTGAGAAATTAAAGGGAAGCACTCTCCTGACTGCTGGGATGGAGAGGAGGAAGAGATGATCACCCACCTCCCACTGCTGCTCTCCAGACCTGGCTCCATTACTGCCATTTCTGCCCTTGATAATGCTCCTGGTGCCTCGGTGTGAGGAATGGAGCAGCTTTTCCATCCTACACACTCACTGAATGAGAAAAGAGTGAAGTTCAGAAGCAGTACGAGTTCCCAGCCTCCCCACAGGGATACCCATGGGATGGTGGAGCCGCAAGTACCAAAGCCGAACTGTTACTCTGAAAGACACAAATAAAAATCTCCATGGAACTGATATGCACAATTTTATTAGAGAAATATAGCGCTCTCACTGCCTGTTAAAATTTATGGTGTTCCTGCTTGACCTTGGCGCTCAATTTGCCAAGAAAAATAAGTTTGCAGCAGTTTGATTCAGCCTAGCAGGGAAAAGGGAATGCTGGCATCCCGCTCCCACATCCTTAATGCAACAGAAACAAAGTCAGGAGCTGAGGCACACACAGCAACGCATGGAGGTGCAAAACAGCTCTGTCTTTGGAGCCTGAAAGGGGC
Organism: Strix uralensis; assembly: GCF_047716275.1. Classification (NCBI taxonomy): domain Eukaryota; kingdom Metazoa; phylum Chordata; class Aves; order Strigiformes; family Strigidae; genus Strix; species Strix uralensis. The sequence goes on along the minus strand of NC_133978.1, from coordinate 4,577,023 downwards.
AAAAGAGCAAGAGGACTAAAGTGTTTGCTCATATAGTAGAAGGACAAGGCCGAAGTCGGATATCTGCTACAAGAATTGCTCACTGGAAACTTCCTGACCAGTGAATTTGGCATGCTGTTATCCTGCAGGACTCTGTATTTATTTTGAGTGTCACTTAAGATCGAGTGTTGCTTAAGAAGCTGGCTGACATTCTCACCCAAGGAAGCACAGCAAGCCCGCTGGGTGATAAACGTTTCAGCTTTTTCTGTGATTAATAAAACACATTGCCCACGCTCCTGCAGTCACTGTACTTGAGGGTCCACGGGAGGATGGAAAACTCAGCCCTAAATGTCTGCTTCGATGTTTGTGAGCTAACCAGGACATTGCAAACGCCTCAGCAACAGCCGCAATAACAAAACAAAGCTGCAGAAGGTGCCTGCCCTTCCCACATCGCTAGGAGCACAAAACCCAGCACCAAATCCTGAGCTTGCTGGGTAGGAGCTAGCATGGGTCTGAAGCCTTCCTCTGCACGGGGCTTACGTGCCCAGGTACATCACCCTGCTAGCGCAGCCGTACGGGGCAGTCCTGACACGATCACACAGACATCCCCAGCCTCTTGCCTGTCAACTTTTGGGACTACCTGGCTCTTGGTTAGCTGAATTGTGTGCACATGAACAAAAGCATCTATGCTAATTAGCTGATCCCTTCTACTGTATGGACTCGGCAATACAAACCTCCTCATACACTCTCATAGCAATGTAACTAATCAAAATACCACTCTTGGGGGTTTTATCTGCAGGGGTCCTACGAAAGGCTCTGCTGCCTGCGCTGCACTGTGGGAGCTTGGGGGTGGATTTACACACACATCATAAACCAAAGGAGCCTGTTGTTATAGAGCAAAACCCTCTACTGCTACTAATGATGCAATAAACAGAAATTCCAATAAAATCCTCAAACAGCTTCCCCTGCAGAGCTGCTGCATCAACCACATTTAAGTCACCTGGTTGAAATACAAGCAAAGGAGCAGCATACACCGTAGTGGGTGTTTTGTCACCAGGCACTGCAATGGATGCTTTAACCAGTCCATGAAGCACCCATCCCAAACGAGGAGATGGCAAAGTTGCTCCTGTGTGTTCAAGCCACTTCCCAGCAATGCTCACAAGCAGCTGCAGCACCTCAATGCGCGTGTACTGTCACACCCACGGCAGCTTCACTGCCAGGCTTCTGGACCACTGACTACTTCGATCTGCTGACCACAGGACGTTCTCAGCTTGATGCTGGGTACCTGCTCGACATCACCACCCTTAAACTCCGCGTGTTGCTGCCAGCCATAGAGCTGCAACTGCTCACTTGTCACTGCTGATGGAGTGGGTCCAAGTTACAGCTAAGACACAATTTAAGAAGTGGCTGTCTGAGTGCTTTTACTTGATTTCAATCCAACAGGAACACTGAAGATGAGCACACAGCCAGACACGGCCTTCCCGTGCTCACCTAGGCTGAGTATGAAGTTGACTGAAGCAAAGCACAGGGGCCAGTGTGCCCATCACTCCTCGAAGCACACCAGTTAGCACCCCCAGGACAGCTCACCAAGCACTTCACAGCTGACATGCAAATGCCTGATGTGCTTTTCTGATCCTGAGCCCACCCAAACCACCCCACAGCTGATGCCTGACTCCTCCTCCACCTTTCAGAGTGAGGCACTGGAAGGGTTTGATTTCTCTGGCACAAACTCTTTCCCCACCTGCTTTTGCAGCCTGTACTGGGGAAGAATTAGTTAGGAATAGTGTTTACAGCATCTTCTGATAGAGGCATGAAGCACAGCTTTTGGTACCTCACCCATGACAGTGAACCACCTACCCACCTACCAGCACTCTCCCTTCTTAAGGAAAAAATGGACTGAAATTCAACCTGTCTTGTATTTAAACTAAGCTTTCCCTGGTGCACATTTAGGTCTTTTATTACCTGCTCTGCCGTTACTGATTGATGAAAATTACTTACTTCAGTCTTCTTTATAGTGACTCCTCATGTTTACTGAGACAGTTATATCTCCCTTCTGTCTTTCCTTTAAGCTGCACGTGCCACGGTCTCATAACTTATTCCTACTTTCCAGATTTTTTTTCTATACTAACATCCTACTCTGAATTCTTACCAAGTCTTTGGCTGACATTGGGAAAAAAATGAATGCCAGCTTTTCCCCAAACCCTGAGATGGTACAGTCAACCTGAAAGCTTCACATGGCCCTTTCCATTCACACACCAAGACAAAAGCAGGCTGCCAGAAGCTTTGAATGCCATCAAAAACATGATGAAATGTCCAAATCATTTCAACTGCCTGCCTAGAAATTCCCTGCTTACATATGTATATGCTGGACTGTGACTCCTTAACTACAGAGTTCCCTGACATGAAACTATTCACAATGGTCAGGTGATCCCATTTTTCACTGGGGATGTCACAAAATTCTGTCATCCACTACACCTTCATAGCTGTTCATCACAAAGTCATGGTCAGCACACTTATTCCTATTCCCTAAAACTTCTAACACATTAAATACAAAAGAGTGAGTATATAGATCTGCAGGAATAAGCCTGATAACTCCTCTCTCCTTGGCACTAAACCCGTCATGGCTTTGTCCATCCCTGACCCTAGTAAGGACCTGTGGGGGGAAATAACCTCAATGTCAAGTCCTTCCAGAGCTGTTGTTTAAAGGCTATTGGCTATCAACCTACCTTGAAGCTAGAGTCAGGGGATGACAACAGTGACACAGACCCATAGTGTGTGCTCTCAGCCTCGGATAGAGACAGGTGTGATCTCCAAGACATCCCATCCACTGACCCCTTCATTCCCAATCTGCCTTTGTCAGCTGGGATTGGCCAAGAGAAAGAGGGTCAGGCTGAACGTGCTGTGTAATAGCACAAAGGGACAACTGGGTAGCAGAGGATCACTGCAGGAGGTCTTCCCGCAGTAAACAGATCTGATCCTCCACCACCGTGTCCCATGTCTCTCAGCTTCATCGCACCCATCCTGCAGCTGCACAGGCAGTCTATAAGCACACCCTTGGTCTGTCATCTTAGCAAAGAAGCAGCTCCCAGGCAACGCACCAAAACACAAACATAAAAGCCAAGCTGCTTTGGGTTTTTCTTTGGTTGCCTAAAAAGCTGCTGCTTTTTAATTGTATTTTTCGCATGTTAATATTCCTCTCCCTGCTCTAATTCTGTGCTTTACCTATTCCCTCTCACAGCATCCACTGTTTGCCCTTCACCACCCCCAGGGCTCAGACTGTCTCCCTCCCACCGCTCACGACCCAGCTACGGCAGTTGTGCTCCCCAGGACTGGAGCTCTCAAGCCGTGCAGTACACATTACCGAGCCTGGGCCCTTCCGCTGCTGCACCTTCCCACTGAATTGCTCATCCTCTGGATAAACAGAAGACCTGTGAGGTGCACCTTATTTCTGCATATAACGATCAGCCCCGTGGCATACTGAATGGTTTCAAAGCCTATCTCTTCCTGCCTCATACCGCAGCCTCACTGGCGCATCCCACGTGACTCAAACCATTCCTTAATGCATTTGCACATCAGAGATGCTACAGTGACAGACACCTCAGGTAAGTGCTGCAACCAGGTCAGGAAATCACTAACAAAGAACACAATTTTTGTATCTGCCATTAATTGTTCCATTAAAGAGACACCTTCACAAGTGCTGGTTTGTCTTTTCATGTGTAAGGACCACATGAAGGAAGAGAAAGCAAGTAGGGGACTAAAGGAGGAGATGTAGGTATAGAGGATATAGAACTGACAAAACCATGTAAGTATAGAAAATCCATTACAGGACACAGAGAAGGAGGAATTCGTAAGAAAAAAGGGAAAACACTACACCCCCCATCATTTTGCCACAGTGGCCAGGCCAGAAGTGAAGCTAATGGTGAGTGGATCAGCAGTCAGAGCACAACTTTGTGAGACAACACACCTAACTATGACAGAGACTGCCATATGACTTAAAATAAAAACTGTCTTGTGTTAGTTTGATAGCAAATTGGCCTCCAAAAAGTCTGAGTTCTGGGCTATTCCTTTCAAAGCTTAAGGACTTTTGCCAGTCCTTAATTTCTGCCAGACTTCATTTTTCAGGCCAGTCAAAACAATTTAAGTTACTCTTTTCTTTCACCTAAATCACAGCAGCAGATACAAAGACACATGACTCATTACTGCAAACTTTGTTGCCTCTGTTAACAAATCACTGAAAATCTGTATCAGTCTGCAAACCCATATAAAAACAAGGCAGAACCCCAAAACTCGAGTAAATCAGTAAGAGTACAGTAGTTTTTAATACTTGGTACAGGATTACTCAGGTACCAACTACCCCAGCATGGGGACTGAGAACAGAAAGGCACTTGAGGACTCAAATTATTACTCTAAAACCTGATTGCAAAGCATTAGAAATGCCTTCTGAAACCAGAATATTTGTTAAAACAGGGTTGAGATCCAAAAAGATTTAGGACTTTCTAACAAGATATGTGCTGACAGAAGAGCATCCATTACCCCTTCTTCACAGAAACCAAGCCGAGAAGTAATTGTATTGGCATTGGTCATGAAAACAATTTTCAGGGTAAAGAAGTGACCCTCACATCACCTGTCACAGAACAGACACGTAAAATCAGTGATTTTTCCAGATAGCAGCAATGATGTGTGGTACCTTTGCCATATTCTTACAGAATCCCATTTTACTTCTCTCTGCTCCAGCACCTAGAAGATCTTTTGCTTGGGAGGGACTGCTATTGGGGCACCCTTGATCCTTTGGTAAACAACGATCTGCAAAGATCCCAATGTCTAAGCATAGGGATACGCATCTGCACGGGGATCTCACCCTTCAACCTATCTGGCAAGCTCCTCCATGGGAAGCTGCATCCCACCACCTCAAAGCGTAGACTCCAGATCACACCAGATTGAGACGTGGAGCTGCTCAAAGCCACACAGCACAACCTTGCCTCTCCAGCTGTAACATCTCCTGCTGCCAAGTCAGCCCACACCTACAAGGTGCAGGGCTGGATTAGTACCTGCTTCACCAATTCAGCTGAGAAGCAATGCCCTCCATTGAGTAACTGTCAGGGAAACAACATGCTATAGAAATCTCACTGCAGGCAATTTGGGGAAAAAAAAAAAATAATCTTTATTAAGGTCTTACACCACAGGCACATATCCCACTGCTGGCAGAAAGAAGCCTGAGGAAATACAACAAGACTAAGTATGGAGACAAAATCGCTGCTGTTAGCAGGTTTTGGGTTGCCCTTCAGAGGTGACACAGATGTGGAGAACAAAGGGCTTAACATATCTTTTCTACATGCACTTAACAGAATCATAGAAAAATTAAGGCTGGAAGAGACCCATGGGCTGGCTGGGACTCCTCTTGGTCCACCAAGGACACAGGAATATCTAGGACAGACACTAACAAGTAGAAATAGCATAAATGATGATGTCAAGTCCTATCCATCTTCCTAGCTCACAGAGTACTTTCACTCAAAAAAAAAAAAAAAAAAAAAGCACCATTTGATCCAAATACCACCTGTCCTAACAGGTCACATTACAGCTGCTGAGCCTGTCCAGACAAACTTGTCACCGTTTGTCACACTAAGCAACAAGATGAAAGAAAGTCTTCCCATAGGCACTAATGCAAGGCAGTGTGAATGCAGTAAAAGAAGGGCGAGGACTCTGCCGGGAGCCCGCCCCATTTGGTGCGTTGCTTCCCGTGGCTCAGCCTTCGCTAAGCCCGGCCACCCCACAACGCAACAAGGAGGCCACAGCTTCCTCAAAGTAGCCAAACCACAAAAAGTTGTAATAAGCTGTTAAAAGCTTCTCCTCTCCCTCTGTCTGGGATTACTTTTCTCATCCTTGCCTTCCAGCAACTGAGCTGATTGCTGAGTTCCCATAAAATGATGGAAAATGTACTTTCATCAAAAAAATAAGCAGAAGGGAAGAAGAAAACACCAGGCCACAGTTACTTAAACATGCTGTCAGCACTTCAGCCATAAGTAACACTGAAATGTTGAAGGCTTCGTCTGATGTAATTCTTCTGGGAAAGTTTCTGCTCAACCTTAATAAGAAATACGCATGAATATTTCTGTAAGAAAAAAAAAGGAACCAAAATCACTAAGAAGAAAGTGTGTTCAGATGGTCAGAAACTACTCTTCCACCTTCACAGTGAGCCAAAGGGAAAACAGGTTTAAAAAAGGTCTTACTTAAAGTAGACTTCTTTTGGAAGAGAGAGAGCAAGCATTTAAGAACTTTGAGACCAGAGGCACCATGTCACTTGGGGGCTGCACCAGCCCTAGGAGATACTCTTCAGACATGCTCACGGTGCATTTCCCCAAAGCCTTTTCTGGAGTTCAGACACTGAACATGAACAAAAACTTCTTTTCAAAGTAACATCCCAGCTTCAGACCCTGTACTCATTTAGCTAAGACAGCAAAGGATGAGTAGAGAGGGTACAAAAGTTCAGCTGAGCCCCTGGCAGATCTGCCACCAGCTCTTCTCTGCTCCTCCTTGTCCACCAGTAACACTAGCCACGCCAAGAGAAGGATCCAGAGATGGTCTGCATGGGTGGTCGAGCATGAGGCTGATGAAGGACCACTGTGCTCACAGGCTCATTACCAAAATAGATACATAAAACAAGGGAAGTCCTTAAAAATCAGCTACATGAGTCAGCTGATGCTCTGTAGTGCAGTATTTCCTAGCTCCACTTCTCAACTTCTTTTGATTTGCATGGGTCAAGGCAAATACTTGAGGGACATTTCTTTTCTGAATTACCACATTTTTGAAGTGGCTGAGTTCATTAGAGCACTCCCTGGAAAAGGAGCAATGCAAACCCACTAGACACTTGTGTGAAAAGCCACTTCACCGTGAACAAACACCTCAAATGTGAAGCAAGGAGAGAAGGTGGGATATCATGTCAAAAGAGATAAAAGCAGAGGAGGAGAGAGGCCACGTTACATAATGTTGAGGACAGAAATTAGCCTGTATTGCCAAAATCAATGAGAACTACGAAAAGAAAAATCGGGCACCTAAGTATCATAAACTCGGGGAGAAAAATAAGTTTGGCAGAACAGAACTGTTACCACTGCATAGGTCAAATTTTCAATTAAAATGAGTATCAATAATGCTAAGCACAGCATGATACTGTGCTCAAGGGTGCTGTCAGGAATTCATTAACAATGTGTTTATGATATTCATTAACTTACCAAGACATAAATATCTTGTACTGTCCCCAATTAATAACTAACTTGTTAGAAAGGCAACTAACACTCACCAGGAACACACAAAACTGACTGAAGTACCTAAAAACTAAATTAATACTAAACTGCTGCAGGAGGAAGAGAAGAACAAGTATCATGAAACAGAAAAAAACCCACTGCTTCTTAATGAGATGGGGACCCATGGAGGGAGCACAGGACTCCCAACAGAGGGTCAGAAATACTTCAGTGCCTCCTCGCTACCTGCCCTTGGAGCAAACGTGGCAGTGGGAAACCAGAGCAGGACAGCAGATGGGGATAGAATAATCTCTACTTCTCTTTGCTTTGCATTCAAGTTTCAGCTTATGTTCCTTAACCTTAAAAAAGTGTTTAATTTGTTTCAATTTGCAGCAGCACTGAGGAATCCACACTTTCCAGTTCACAAAGAACATTGCCTTCAATCAGCCTATTCCCCCTGCAAATGCAGAGCCACACCACCTGCTTTAATGACCAGTGAAAGGAAGTCAGTGAAGTGGACAATAACCTTTATAAAAAAAATTAGTCCTTGGGTCAGTTTCTTACTTAGATTCATAAAACTCCAAATAAAAAAGGGAATAAATTCAGGTTAAGTTTGCAACGACTGACTTAATAGGAACTTAATAAAATGCAGTTCATTAGCCGGATCACACAACCTGAGCACGCGGACATTCATACATCAGACTGAAGCAGTAGTGAACTCTGAATACTGTTGTCTCAACAGGTGAGGGAATCTTCTTGTGCACAAATCCTCATTTTGGATGCAAATAAAAGCCTGGCTTTGGTCAAGCCAGGTTGAACCTTTGAGCCTGATGCAGAGAAGGGCACCGTTTCTGAGTCAGCTCCACCTGGGAGCCGAGACACAGACCAGGAGTCCTTTGTTGCTGTTCTTGTATTCGCTTTATTCAAACAAACAATTTTGAAGCTTGATTCTTACATTCAGGCTATGTGACCAGGCGCAGGAGATTGTGAGCTGCTAACTCATGGTAATGCAAAGAAAAAAGGAGACCTTCAAATCGACTGAAAGGTAAAAAACTCAGAAGAGATGGACAACATTTCTTATAAAGCACATCAATCCAGGAGTGAATCATGGAGGTCACGTAACAGAGACCACCTATTTAGTAGGATTCAAACAAGGCTTGAACACTTATATAGCAGAAATATTCAGAATAGTGAAGTAAACAAGGTGGGGACAAAAGCAGAGATGAAGCGTTTGGGGAATGTTATAATCTCTGATCCTTCAGGGCATGGCTCACTCATTAGGACGGAGACAAGCCTTTCCCAGTAAGGTAGCAACAGACCACTCACAACCTCTACTGTTTTTTTTCTCAAGCATCTCAAATATCTCCATGGGCAGTGCCAAGGCAACAGCAAGGCAAGCACCACGTGGAGGGACAAACACCTGGGACAAGCTGGCTGCTGCTGCAACTCCACAGGAGCAGCTACCAACAAAAGCTGGAGATGTTCCTGGAGAGTGTCACAGGTACCAAAACGCTCATCAGAAACGTAACAACAGCTTTGATCTGTGAGTGCTATGAGCCACAGCTGTAGTGATTCCCTCTGAACCCTTCCCACACTCTTCCTCCAGAAACCACGTCATGCAGCACAGTCCATGCTGCGCTGCCCTCCCCCAGACGTAAAAAACCCCAAACCTCAAGCTTCAGAATATCGTGCTGCAGTTTGCGCTGGAAGTCGAGGAAATGGGAGATGGTCAGCTTCCCCTTCAGATCCGCCCCAAAGAAGTATGTTGTCAGCGCAGAGTTGAAGCCAGTTTTCAGCGTGTTCCCTGTTGTAGACCGGTCTCTGTGGCGCATGCCCATGCTGGTTTGGGAACGAATGATGCTCTGGACCTAAAAACAAGAGGGAGGATGTTAGCATCAAAAACAGCACTGGGCCTTGGACCAGTCAAATATCGGTATGAAGTACTGCAACGCTCAGCCGTGTCATAATTTTTTTTTTCTAAAATAATTCTAAAAAGACATGACAATTCAAAAATTTGGCTGAACTTAAGCTTTGGTTTTTCACAGTCCCCTTGAAAGAAAGAAGAGCGTGAAATGCTTAAAATGAGTTTTAAGAAACAATTCGCCCAGTTTGCAGATAAGCATTCTAACGCTGATCCTACGCCTGGTCAGCAGAGAGCAGCTTGCTCCCAGCAAAGTCGCAGGAGGAGAGAAAGCTGAGGAAACCGCGGGGAAGAAAAAAGCCTGCACACGTTTTGGAGCTTCCACTCCTGCTTTTCTGCACACCTTTGTTAGCTCACACCAAACCCAGTTAGCTCGCATGGTGTTTCCGTTCCCCTTGTGCACAAACCCAGGGTTTTTCCAGCCAAGGGCACCCTCTCCTTGCTGCCTGCCTCTCTCTGCTGTGGCTGGAAGCTCCTCTGTCCCTGGGGCAGTACAGCAAGCTGAGCGGCAGGTGGGGGCTGACCCACCCACAGCAAAGGGCTCCCCAAAAGTCCCACAGCCCAAATACAACCTCAGTGGCAGCGCCAGCAGAATAACAAGTAATGAGAAAGTATCTGTTATTAGCAGACTGGAATAATTGCAGGAAGACAGCCAAGTGTGAAAGCACACATTGTAACAGCAGTATCTCAGTGTTAACAAACCACGCAGCAAACAGCATCCTCCTCCCCTGAGCTCTCAGCAGCACCCTGTACCTTCTCAAAGGCACTGCTCAACTCCAGGGGATGCTATGGGACAGGGCAAGGACAAGCAAGACAACTTCCCTACCCTCTACCATATGGCAAAAGGTTGAACCTGAAGGATGCAACAGCCTGAAAAATCCAACAGTTGGTTATTTTAAGGGTCTTGTGCTAATTTAAGGGGGTAGACAAGCCAAATGCACACTCGCCTCCTCTCCATCCCCAAGGATCCCACCACCGCTTCCCAGCACTTGCCTGTCTGAATGACTATTGCAGTGATATAAGAAGCCAGGATTATTCTCTGTGGAACAGCTGATCTCTTCCAACAAGGCAGAGGATTCGTATTAAGGACAACAAGTATGAGAAAGGAGGGGAAAAGCAGTCACCCGACATGCTGCCCGGCACTCAGCCTCGACAGCACGGGCTTCCCAAAACTCCAGCAAACACTGCTGCTTTGCCTTTACCCTTCCTCCTGCTGACAAAAGTTGGAAGCGAGGAAGGAAAACAGCTGCCAAGAGCTCCAGCTGTCAAAAGGATGCCAGAACCTTGTTATCGTCATATATGGGGTGTTCATTTATTTTCCTAACAAGAAAGCAAGCGCTGGAACAACCCCAAAGGGGATGCTCTGGAGAACACCACATATCGCTGCCGGGCTCACCTCGCTTGAAATGCTGCCTCTGAACCACAGACTACTGGCTATTCTTCTACTACAAGGAAAATCAAGTAGTGTCAGAGAAAAAAAATACCAAAAAAGGTTTGGGGCTTTTTTTTTTTTCCCCCTTTTTAAATATGCACTGTGATGTGAGGAAGGATTTTTGCACTGTAAATAGCATCTCCTTATTTTGCTTTGTGCTCCACTTTAACTGTGAGCTCTGCGTGCACATTTTGGAGACAAATATTTATAAACTGTCTGAAGCAATGCAGTTTATGACCAGCTTGGAAAATTGCTCCTGTTTCTGCAGAAGCAAGTGTTTACCACACTGCAGACTGTTCAATAGCGCATCTTTTCCCGGATGTTATTTATACAGCATCCTACGTCCCTCTTTTTCTCTCCCCATCTATAACAAGCTTTGGACATTTTGAAAATCCTTCTGTGGGCACTGGAGCCAAAATAATTTGGCTGGTCCCTATTTTGGGTAGTCCTTCTAATACCCAGAAAGGCAGGCAACCACTGCAGGAAGTTGTCTTCCAGCCCAATTAGTGCTGTCCTACCCCACAGTTCACTGATTGTACGAAGATGTAAAGCACGGAGATGTTTCACTGTCTTTTATACATAACTTCAACCCAAGCATTTGTGATACATTTCATCTTTTGTACCAGACAAGGAAAAAAAAAAATTAAAAAAACAATTAAAATAGTTAATGGTTTGAAATCACAAGTTAACACTGCCTGCAAGTGTACTACTTTTTGTCTAACTTAAATTAAAAATATAAGAGTAAAGTAACAATTTTCATGCTGAAAGATGAAAAGCTGAAGATGATAGTGATGCAGGCACCAAACTCTTCAGCACTATGCACTAACCATATGTATCAACTGAAAAAAACCCCATCTGAGTCTCTTCAGTGAGGCCTGAAGAAATTAAATATTTTCTCATTAGGTAGTTAAAGCCTCCAACTTACATATTAGATGAATTAGTGCAAGTAATTTTCCTTCTTGATGAATACTCTTACTGTTTTTCAGACATTGATGAGAAAAAAAGACCTGCTGTTGGCTGTCTCTAACACAGACATGTGAAAAAGGAGTATGAAATTCATTCCCACGTGCTCAGAGCCAGCGGGGATGGTATGCTGCTTCTGTGAGAACCCTTTTCTTGCCCTTCTTTTTCTTCCCATTCTCCCCAAAATGATGTTGCTCTTTTAAACTGATGCCACCTCCAGCAGCATAACCCACTGGAAGGGCCAGTTCCAGCTGCCCCTGCCAGGCAAGATGCTTATGGGACAGATCTGCAAACCCTGCCATCCTTTGTGCTCTTACTGAGGCACTTCCATAAGGACTGAAAAAGAGTATTTACATATATTCTGTGTGTTATATATGTGTATAATGTTTTATATATGTGCCTCACGCTGAAGCTATGTGTTTGCTTTAATTCTGTTTGGGAAGCGCAGCAAATCAGCCACAGTGATAACTGTGAAGATATTGTCAGCTTCTTCTCACTTTCCAAAACAGCTCCTCCATCCTCTGACTCGAAAGCTTTGGAAGATCAGTCTTCACCAAAATATTCTGATGCTAACCAGGAATTTTATTCCTTTATATAGAGGCAGTGACGCATGTAACAAGTTTAACAAAAATATGTTCCCCTTCCTAAGGGTTTTTATATGACTTAATGCACATATAACTTCCCTTTGCCTGCTGGATGATTTGAGATAATTTAATTTTGTACCTTCATCTTCATAGCGCTTCCAAAACATTCATCCTCAAGAAAAGATTCTTTCTTACTTTACATGGCTAATAAAGCCAAACATGACATTTACTTTGGTTAGTACTTTGGCGTCACTGCAGTTCTATTAGGCAGTTAACCATTCTCCACTTTTCTTAAATTCATTTATCTCCATAATTAATTTCGGTCTGGAACATTAGTAACTACTGTAAAACACCTTTTGAATTGTTAAATATTATCAGATAGCTGCAGTGGAGTGCTATATTCGTGCACTATGGAAATGGAAGAGCAGCATTTTTTACTCGTGAAAATAGGCAACTTGGAATTTTTCATAGCTGTATCAACCAGTACAAATCAGTAGCTTGTAGGGAGGCAGTGCCAAACAGCAAAATAACCTGGACATAGCTATGTATTCAAATTTGCACTTGAAGGAAAATGAACAAACTCCTGGGTTTACATTACAAGCTGTCACATGAAGGGATATCACATTGGAGATAAACATACTCCATTCTCCTCATAGACCAAAGTTTGCATCTAAAAACATACTGTTAACCAGAGATATTACACAGCTCTGGAGCAAACTCATAACAACAACATCATACCCACAGGTAATAATTTAAGAAGGATGACAGCAAAAGATTAGAAGGGGGGGAATTAATTTAACAGACATGCTTCGCCACTAGTTCTTCCCATTTATAGCAAGTGCCCCAAGCATGACCTTGTAGAGACTCTTCTGAAGTTAACTAGTCATTCAATCAACTGATGAGTAAGAATTTGTAACTAGATTATTCAGGGCTGCTTTGTTCTCAGATATCAGTACATAGCTTTTCACCTTCTCCAAACACGGATGTCCTCCAGCATAAAAACACCACAAGGGCAGGTTATTTTTTTAAGCAGAGTCTCGTTTCCTTTGCCCAGAAGCAGCAGCTTCCACTTGCCCGTTAAACACACAGCCCTGAGGGACACGGGGTCACAGAAGTGCCAGGTGCCACATGAATATTAGGTAGATTAGTGGTATGTCTCCTCTACCTTGTTCTTTGATAACCGAGATGGTGACTCCCCATCCAACTGGCCAGTTCCCTTGTTTGCAAACACATTTATTTTTCCTTTCATGAGTAGCACACATATGGAGCTTTGCTAATATACAGCAACTTCAGGATGTTTATGAGTTTCCAAAGACTTAAGGTTGTTTCCTACACAGGCAAGAAAACCATGCATTCTGCCTGGGGAGGTCAGATCTTTTCCCCACTGACAGCTCAAGTCTTCAAGCTATTCTCACTCTATCATAATCATAAACTATATCTTACGGGAGGACCTCACCAGTATCAGACATGCAGACTAAGCTCATTAAAAAGCCTGCATCAAACTCCCTGTTGATGAAACCTTGTAAGAAGTAGGGGAAAGAATCTAATGAAAATATGCTCTCAATAAACATGTTTTTAGATTACATTGAAAGAAGTGGCTAAATTCTTCTCTGAAGCAGGCTTGCCCTGGTTATTATCTGAAGACAAACAAAATTAAGCAACACAGTAAAAGCTGTTGAAAGAAAGTAGGATCAAAATCCTAAGACATCAGTACTGTAAAAAAAAATTCTTTATCTACTTTGGAGGTGACATCTTGTAAAGATACCTCTGTCACAAAGTCACGGGACATCAGAGTTTATACTTACAGTTGACCTGGTTCAATGAAAAATTATTTCTTGAAATATTCAGTTAAAAAAAAAAGCAGACACTGGGGCAACACAGCAGAGCATAGAAGGAAAAGATGTAAACCAGTACTAACCACAAATACAAACCGTAATAAGTGCGGCGCTCCTCTACAATGTTATGACTAAGATGCCACAGCCTTAAGAAGTCAACTTGCCTGCTCAAACTCTTCCATGTCCACCTCGCCATCACCATTCAGATCAAACATCTTAAAGGCAATTTCAAAATTCCTCTGGGGAGCTACATAAAAAGAACACAATAAAAACCAAAGACCAGTTAACGAAGATACAAAAGCTCAATAAAAAAAGGCACAAATTCAGAATTACTTTATCCAAAAGCTCTTTTCCATAATTCTTGCAATTTTAATAAGAAAATGCAGCTCTCTGGAACCTCTAGCTATGAGCTTCATTGTGCTCCTTTTATCAAAGGTCTCGACAAAGAGATTGGGAGGAGGAGATGTTTCTTGAACAAAATTTGTTCCATTTATGGGTGGAAAAAGCAGGAAAGCAAGACACCATCTGGTATTTCTAATGACAATCAACAGAAAGCGACACTGTAGCAAGAGCTCTGGTCTGTTCCATACAGTATAACACCAATTCGGCCAGAGGACATTCCTCTGACTCTGCAGAGCACTCTCCGTGCTTTGTGAAGCAGCTGGTGGGCAAGGAGCAGACCTGGACTTTGGGTAATTCTCTTGCAGACTCAGCTCTTGTCTCACTGTACAAATTTAAACAAATCATTACCCACTCTGTCTCAGTCCAGTTATGACATTGAGATAACACACAGGCTGGAGCTCACCAGCTGAGGCACACCCGAGACAGCGTGGTACCTTATTTTTCACTGCATTTAGTCTATGTTGTCATGGTTTATTTAGCCAGAGCTGTGCAAAAGCATTGCTTCATAACCACCCATCACAGCAAAACCACGCTCTTTCCCCTGCATCCCAAAGAATTTCAGTACGTTTCCATTTTGGGCTCTGTAACCCATCACCATTTAAAGCTATAACGTAGTGCCACAATTTTTTTCCAAATTAAGTTAATATACAAGAATTTATCTTGCTCCGCTACTTGCTACTTCGAAATACATACCACCTACAGGAATTCTGATGTTTGCTGGGATTTCTAGGGAATCCTCTAGGCTGTAACTAGTGCTTAGGTTGTCATCTTAAATATATTCAAACTTTGCCCCTCTTTTTGGTCTGAAGATGGCTCTTCCACACCCAAATCTGGCAGCAGGATGTACATCACTGGTGAGGCTCATCCCCTTTTAACCTCATCTGTTGCAATCAACTTTTAATATTTAATAAATAATGAGTAACGAGTTTCTGCAACCACCCTTCTGTGTTAAGGCATCTCCCGGATAGGGGTGAGAGGGGGGACACAAAGAGGAATCACTTGGACAAAAAGAAATTAATATGGAATTAACTGAACTGGATCTTGTACATTAGAGCTTCAATTTAAGGCCAGGAGACTTTTACATTGTGTTTTCCTCTTGCTATTATAAACTGTAGCACTTTATCACTAAAAGATTCAGCAAACATGTTAATGAGATCACTTTTTCCAATCACTTTGTGCCTTAAACAGATGTATAACAACATTAAACTCAATGGCAGGAACGGCCTGTCAGTAGCTGCTTGATATATACAGCACATACAGTCCCGCCATTATCATCTCTGGATTTCCAATTTCCTCGTGCCAATTATTTGGGCTTTAAATTCCAAACACCACATACATAAGCGATGTCTCGTCTAACCATGGCGATCAGCAGCAGCACTTGGCGGGTTATCTTCCCTTCCATCCCCAACCCTGAAGCAGAAGCCATGCCTCCACTCAGCTTCTCTGTCCTGCCTGCTGGGATGGGGAGACCTTTGCTCGCCACCCCTCATTCACTCAGCATTAGCTGAGCTGTAAGCAGGGGGACGGGCTGTCCCCAACACCAACTTCATAATCTCTCCAATGACGCAATCTAATTAAAGGGATTTATACAAAAAGCCTCCTCCGTATCCATCCATCATTTCCAGTGATTAAGTCCCCATTTCCTTGAAGAGCAACAATATTAAGCACCTTCCAACTACCCTCTTAATGTTTAACTAACACATCCAATTTTATTCACTTTAATTGCAAGTACTGAGTGAAAGCCTGGACACAATTTCTTCTTATTAGCCCCCAGATCTAGTGCTGCATGGAGAGAGTTGTTTCCTCTATAAGGAAAAGGAGAAATATACAGAACTCTAACCCAGTTACAAGATGCTAGAAAAAGAACAATTTACACCTCTCATCTTTCTTCCCCCATTTTCTCTGTCAGGGTACAATGATGTATATTCTGAGATTGGAAAATTTGTTACTGCTTGTAAAAAATTGGTGTTTGGGATTTTTTTTTTTTCCCCTTTTCTTTAAAGAAATATATAATACCAGGTCTCATTCGTGCAGACAGAGGGTAAACAGAGAAAGCAAGATACTTAACTCACCCCTCACCAAGGGAGTTTCCTTCCTTTCCCTTCTCTAAATACATATTTTCAAGAGCAGTTTATCAAAGCCCCAGAGGAGAACATCACTTGCAAAATTAAAATGAACAGTTCAGCATCAAAAATCTGCAGGGTCAGTATTTTCTAAGGACAGGGAAGGAAAGTGGCTTTAAATTGGCAAATTCAATTACTTCATTCCTTTAGCTAATAAGCGACACAGCCCATTTCTTCCTCTGATCTGCATATCTAACTCCAATTACTTGTAATGACACTTAAATCCAACAAACATGAATCTGAGCCAGGGAAACCAGAGGGCACCGAAGACAATTAGCTCATTCCACTCCTGCTCAGGAAGAAATGTTCATTAAGATGTATGTCCCTGATCTCCGGGCAGTCTGAATGTATTGGTCCCCAGCGAGATGATTTCTGCCTCTCCTCTTGGGCATGATGTTTCTGACCAGGATTTACTGGGGAAGAATCATCCTGAAGGCAGCTGACCCCCCCCTTACCCACCCTGCCCCATTACTCATGGTTACATCAGCCTGTACAACCTCCATTTCTCTTCCTCCTCTTGTACTTACATCTTTCAGAAACTTGCAGACCATAAGAGCAGCAGATACTGGTTAGCCTAGCTAAACTTAGCCTTTCCTCACCCCCCATTTATTCTGCCCCCCAGTTTAACCATTCTCAACTACAGCTTCTCTAAATTTCCCCACTGCCTCCTTAATTAAGATGCCTCAAAACGAATGCAATATTCCTCCTGCAATGGTTATCAAAATCATTTAAAGGACCGTTTGCTTTTAATATGGCACAACGCCTGCCTTTACCAGGGAAAACCATTTCTGGATTTTCCCCAAATGCTCTGCTGCCTTTCCAGGTCTCTCTGATTTTGCGAGCTATCTCCTCGCCAATCCTTTGAAACGTTATTAAGAATCAAGATTTTTTCATTGCAAGTAATTTCCCTTGGGCAATGAGTCAGAAACTGGTCAGGGTAACTGCAGCTTCTTTTCTAGCTTTACTTCTAGTCTTGAGGTGTTCAGGAGGATACAACAACTTCCTAATGACTCCTCCAAATCATTAACACAAATGAAAAGATGATACTGGATCCCACACCAATACCAATTAATGAGTTACCTATTCCTAGCTCTAAGATATGTGTAACTATATCTAGAAAGATCCGGTTGAAATCATTCTGTAGAGCCAGAGCTCTACCAGCTCTACACACACCAAGTTGCTTTTTCAACTGACCTGGAAGTTAGCGCAAAGAACAATTAACATTTTTCTTGACTTGTTGGAGTATTTGGGAACAGAAAGGCAGTAAGAAAAGCATTAGTCACACACAGTAACGTTACAAAGGTGAGCAACCTCCACCAGACAAAAGGATGACGAGCAGCAGCACTGACCACACTGAAAAAACCTACTCAATCCATCAGTATAAAGCCCCAGGGAACCTCTGAGGGATTAGATGCGTTGATACAGCAACTTTAAGCCAATTATGCCATTTTTAACTATTTTCAATTATTCAGTGGACCAATTTGCAGCACTCAGTTGCTCTTTATTGCCATTTAGTCTCACCAGAAGCAGTACATTCTGAAAGACAATAAATGCTCACTGATGAGAAAAGCCACATTTCACTATTTTTGCACTCATTTGATCTTCTGTTTATCCCAAACTCAGTGCTCCACACTTGAAGAGATACCTCTCAACAAGTCTTTCCCTCTGACTCCTGTTGAAACACATGCAGCACACACGGTTGCACACAAAAATTGTTTGTAGAGCATCCATCTCAACCGGAGGTACTGCATTTTAGGAAAACCATTTTGAATACACTTTTGGAGAATAAACATTGCTCTCTTCAGATGCAGTTAAGAATCTTTGCAAAGTAGGGTGTTTTTTTGGTGATGTTATTTAGAGGAAGTAAAACTTCTGGGTACTCCTTTGAAAACCTTCAAGTATCTCATCTTTTGGTGGGAATTTAAACACAAAGCAGCTCAAGACTCCCATATCCATCCCAAAGCCTAGTAACTCCACCAGCAACGCCAGCGTGGGAAAAAAAATCAAGAATTCAGCTGGGAAGTTATTTTGAGAAACAACAGTCATTAGGAGTTAAATATTCTATGACTGCTTCTTCCCCATCTATCCCAAAACTAAGAAAAATATATGTACAAAGGCCATATTACCATGAAGCTGAAAAAAATGTATCTTCATAATCAATCCAAAATTAACACAGTCCTCCTAAAGTAGAGACATATTTTCATCTAGAGAGATGGCTGTTCAAGCCTTGCAGCTATAACCATATTTTTTCATTTCCTTCTCTTAAGGCCACAGCATTAAAAAAAGGCTTACCTTTTTCCTCCAAAGATTAATCAGGTTTTTCTCCCCCCCCTTAAGTGACATGAATCAGCATGGTCATTATTCTGTCTGACTCCACACAGCAGTATTTTAGTTAAAAAATGCTTCGGTACATGTTTGAATTGGAACATTTCTGTCTGAAGGAAAGAATCAGGGTCAGAGATGAGCTCACTGTTACAAGACCGCAGCCAGCAGCGGTATCTAGTTCATTATAAGCGACTGCACCACTAATAACGGAGAACTAGATGATGCACTTTCACATAACGCATCCCCAAATGCTGTAATATTTTTTTCGAGAACAAGTTACAGCCTTATAGGGAAGCAACTATCCATACAATATAGATGGCTGAGCCCCAGCTGCAATGAACATGGACAAAAAAACATTAAACTGTCCTAATGTTGCAGATATTTTCCTTTCAAATTATTCCACTATTTTAGAAAACAAATCCAAATCCCACCAACTTTTTTTTTTTTTTAAACCCAAAAATATAAATAACACGCAGCTCAAATGAAGCGTCCACAGCAAAGGGACTGAGCCACAATATCATCAGTGCTAAAGGTAAAATATCTTTAAATAGCTAAGGGTTACTTCTTATCACAAAAAAGAATCAGAATTACCTCTGAAATACAAATGCATCATTTTAAAACTTAAGCATACAAGCCTCACTCAAATATAGACTTCGGCTTTAAAGCAGTCTAACACCCAGAAAAATCAAGTTTTCATTTGATTTTCAAATTCCAGTTAAAGTCTAAAATACAGTGCTGCTTTCATGAGTGGGAAACAGGTCTTTCATACGTGGTAGAAGTACACCCTATTTCTACTACTGGCACATGTTTGGGGTAGGTGTTACTTCCCAGCAGCACGAGCTGGATCATGTTGGCTGGACTGTCACCCCTGGCTCACCAGTGCAGCTCCACACACGGGGAAAGGGGTAGGAAGTGGCTAATAATGAACCTGCCATCATGCAAAGTAAAAAAGCCACCACTACTAATACTAAGAAAAGCCCTAAACAACCTAGACCAAGAGCAATGAAGTTTTTGTTAGCTCCTCACTCTAAATTCACACTGGAGGTTCACATGCCTGAGCTCAGGCATGTGGATTCAAGCCCTGCATGGGTACCAAGCTCCAAGGTTACTGAGCTGCACGTGCCCACGCTGTCACGAGAAACAGTGAGAAGTGCCCAACAAAAAGGAAAGAAGGGGTTAACTAGTACAGCTGACAGCTAAAATCCCAAATAAATTGTGGTCTTGTGCAGAAGCACATGGATCAGATGTGTAAGGAACAGCTAAAGGATCTGTCACGTGAATGGATGCTCTGATCCACCCTTTGGAGAGCTGTACTACATGTGCTACCTCCAGATACAGAAATTCATGCCAAGTATGAGTACACTCTTCCTTGGAGCGATGTCCCAGATGACCCCATTTTTAATGTTTCTTCTACTTAATCAATTAAAAAAAATTAAAGAAAAATATTATTGCTGTTTCACTTACCTGTTTTGTTTCTTAGCTGGTGAACCAAAGAGACTGTGTAATTTTGACATCAAATTTTGTATTTTGGTTCTAACGCCAAAGACAAATGTACGCCTCAGTTTCAGAGATTTGAGAGAATGTGACAGCCCCTCGGCTGGAGTACAAGACTTACCTTTCAACAGCTTCTCATCGGTTACCACATGACTCAGAGCATTGCTGGAAATCAAGATTCCCTCTGAAATGCCTCTCTAAAATAAGGACCTAGAAACAAGCTGTGGAAATGGCAGCTCCAGACAAAGGCCATTAGAAGCTGCCCTCTCCAGGGAACCCCTGGAGAAAGAGAATACCCCAAACATCTGCAGGTGCTGGGATACTGCTGTGAGAGACATGAAATTACTCTATTTCCTAATTCTATAGAATTCATCATGAGTAAGTTCCTGGAGCTTCTCAGTCAGGCTAACAAGTGCTGCGTGCAGAGTAGTCCGTCCCCACCGCCAATTCACTGTCCTCTGTGGTACAGGAGGTTGGTGGAGATCCATCAGCCCATCACACCATGCCAGTGCAAGGGATGATGGGATGAACAGAGAAAAACCAAGTGAAGACTGCAGGCAGAGAAGCTGGTAGCACATCCCATGGCTTAATGTCAGTTTTCAAACCAGAGAGGGTCAAGCTCTGCTTGGGAAGATCCCAAACTGCCAATTGCAAGAAATCTGTCCTGCTTCTGTCCTTCAGCACAGCTACTAGCCCATGGCAGAAGCGGAATGCTGAGCCAGAGAGCCTTCAGTCTGACATGAAGCAACCAGGCTTATGTTTGGAAGTTGGGACATCCCTTGAAAGAGGATCTCTGTGCTGCTCAGATACATCCTGGAAATCCCCCACAGCAGCAACTGAGCTGGCTGAAAGGTTGAAGACATCCTTGCACCATATAGTGTGGATGAGATGGACCCATGGATATGCATGTAGGTAAATGGAGGGTCTTGGAAGTTTAGAGTAAAGATAAGATTAACATGAACAGGACCAAAATATTCCTATAAACTGAAAGCAGCCTTTCCTTTTCTTGTAGGAATGAGCCCTATGGCACTTAGTGCTGCTTTGCAGGATTAAAACACCACTAGTAAGACAACAGATCTCAGTCGTGGTAGGGAAGGAGGCTGGAGACATTTGTGTCAGCCAGCAATACATATTCAAAACAGCCACACTGCAAACAGACCCTGGAGATCACATTGCCTCTGTGGAGCACTGCGGGAGAAAATTCCACACCACCTCCATCACAGGGACCTACACAGCGCTCAATAACCAGCCAAAAAAAAATTTCCCAAGCTAGATGGTTTGGGATTTATTTCCTATGCAGGGGAAAGAAAGGAAAAAAAAAAAAAGCTAATCTATTCCAGGTAGGAGGCTTCCTGCAGGCTAGTACCTGTAAGGGATGGCAGCTCTAGAAAGAACCCGCAGGAGAAGGGAGCTGCAGGTCTGCTACAAGAGCCCTGGCAAGAGAGTAATTACTTTGGCTTAAGCCTATGCTATTTAACTCTCCTTCCAGGAAGAGTAAATCCAGACACAGCAACAGTCCAATTACAGAAACCACACTGACTTATTCTTCCAATGCCCAGCTTCCTTCAGTACGTGTTAATCAAGTAGGCATTAGTGCGCCCAGACAACGGACCACGTTTGCTCTGAAATTGCAGTCGCTGATGATGGAAAAGCTCTTTCTCTCCTTCCACCTGTTATGCAAGACTAAAGGCAAAAACCTCACAGGGAAGTGATGTCTTTGCTTTCCTACGACATCTGAAGGACCCAGGGGAAATTCCATCAGCATTTTGCTTATCCTATATTTTTCTCATCTTTCTACCTCTGCCCCAAAACACAGGGAGCAGCTGAAGCAACCAAAACCATGGGGTATCCTCAAGGCCACTCAGCTCTCATTGCCTTTAATAGAAGGCTGACTTTCTGAATCAGTTAAATGCTATTTTATTAGTTGCTTTGAAAATACATTTTCACAGAAATACAGCAACCGACAAGAACAGACAGTGCTAGAGAGAAAAACCACTTGTAAATAAAATACCGTGACAGACTTCACTTTCTGTGCCATATGCAAACGGCTGTCTGTGAGCAACATACAGATGAAGTCTCCAGCCCTCTCTCCTCCTCTCCCTCCCTGGCAGCTGCCACACGGTCCATGTTTCAGAGAATACAACTGAAGTGAGCTTCAGCCGAAGCTGCAAAGACCAATTAAATGAAAAGCTTTGGGAAGCTCTCTCAAAGCTTGGCCACGCTTTTGGTAGAGCCAGGGAGATTGGCAGGAGCCGTCTTGGCAGACTTGCTGTGTGTAACTCTCCCGAAGAGCATAATACAAAGCCCTTCAGGTTTCTTGGTTTTAGAGGTTATCATTGATCAGTTTTGAGTTCAATAAGCCAGACCAGACTATGAATGATCCCTTCTCATCACTTCTGAGCACAGCAGAGTAGCACCTCTCCCTCCTGCATCCCACCCCCAGACCCAATCTCACACTCCCTTTCCGATTGTCCTGCTTCAGTGTTCAATACACCACCTTCCCTTCTCAATATTTAGTGGCTTTTAGCTATGTGACAGTTCTCTTGTCCACATACATGCTTAATGTTTGGGTTATTTAAACAACACAGTGAGAAAACCAATATTGAACTGTGAAGCTGAAGATGTGCTTCCCTCATTCTACTTTATTTATTTCCCAGGGAAAGAAAATAATCAGGAACTACTGGATTCCTGCAAGGTAATATTCACTAGTAGGAGAGTAAACCAGCGTGGCATAACAGTCAATTTTCTATCTAGCCACAAGGCAAGGTTTATTTGGGAGTTTTATTTTTATAAAAGCAAATGCTTTAAAAATGGAAACAAAACTCTTCCTCTGGGGAATCACTGTTTGAAAGTAGCTCCAGAGACATTTCTCCATCTTCAATGTCCACTCAGCAAACTCCCAAAATAACTACAAGTCAGCCTAAAAGTCCCAAAACACTTTCCCCCCCCCTTTCTCTTTTCTTTTTTTCCCCCCCTCTTTTTTTGAAAGCTCCCACCTTGCCCACCCCTCACAACGTTCCTCAAAGCACAAAACACCCAATTCTGTCTCCTCTTGTTAGTCTGATTCCCCAGTAACTGCAAACACAGTTTAATAGCTTGAGAACAAGAGTAAAAAAACTCCTTGTTCCCTCACCACCCTCCAAATTAAGGCTGGCTGCTACTCTAGCACAAGGTGGTCCCTTTTATTTTCACAACAAAGGAATCAAACCAAAGCAAGACCAATTTCTCTTGTTGTTGCTCATGTAAGTACATGAAATTAATTCTGTGCCCTGTGTACTTGATTAGGGGGTTGTTCACCACCAGCACAGCCATAAAGTTAACAGCATGAGTGTCTTCTAAACCACATTCAGTAATGTGATACTATAGGTTTGTGAGTTCATCGTCATCTG
Source organism: Strix uralensis (assembly GCF_047716275.1). Lineage (NCBI taxonomy): Eukaryota > Metazoa > Chordata > Aves > Strigiformes > Strigidae > Strix > Strix uralensis. The sequence continues at coordinate 4,553,341 of NC_133978.1, read as the reverse complement.
CGGAGACTCAAATTAAAAGCCCTCGATACACAAGTGAAAACACCTTAGGTAATTTCGGCCCAGGCTAGACTGATGAAAGAAAGGAACAGCAAAAGTCTTAAGAGTCAGTTCTGAGACTCAGTCAAACAAAAAAGGACAGTAAAATCATAAAACAAATTCCCTGGATTGAACTAGCTTTATCTCTCAGAGTTTGTTTTCACAACATGAAGGTCACACACAGATCTTCGCCCACCACGTCCATTTGACAACAAACAAGACCTTGAACCTTGCTTCCCCCTGTAATAGATCCTCCGAAATGCATGTGCAGTAAAAGAAGAGCTGCCTCGCTCGTTTGTACATATTACAGCATGCAAGAACATGGGGAAAAAAATAAAGCACCTGTTGCTTTTACAAAACATCAGTGAATTACCCAGCTGACTCCCTGAACAGCACAAAGCAGGTAGCAATGGGGGACTACAGTGAACCGGGAATGTCCAGCCTTTTAATTCTTATATTAGGGTCATCATGTAACAGATACTTACAAGATTAGATGGCCAAGTTATGCTTTTTTTTTTTTAAGTCTGAAAATAAAATGTCTCAGTTCATTTGGACGGTGGTATATTCCCCATTATTCCACATTTTCTAATGGGGCTGAAAAATAACTGGAATCTCTGTTGACTTCTCTTTTGTGATACGGCACCTTCCAAGGGGCTAAAGAAGGTCTGCAAAGAAGGCTTTGAGTTTGCTTTCCCCATGAAGAAAGGCTAGAAATGCTGTTTGACATTACCAAAGGCTTCAGTTTCACTGCTTCTTGCCAACAATGTCAATTTTTAAGTGCCAGCACTTCAAGTGCAGAAGACTTCGCTGGAACAGATTAGCAGATCACAAAAATATCAGAAAGATAAGTCAAGCACAGCAGGGTGAAAAGACAGAAGGTATCTAATGATACTTGTTGAAATGTAAACAGCCTAACTTGTCTCCTCGTTGGATTACATCATGCACAAGCCTGAGCTTACCCAAGGGAAAATACAGCTGGAGAAAAGAGTTTGAAGAGTCTTGTAACCAGTGAAGAGCTGGAAAGCAGTATTCATCCAAACACACGAATATCGTATGAACACAACTCAAGAACACATCTCCATTTACAGTTTTGAACAGCAGGTCAAATGACTCATTAAAAAAAAAATTTGCCACATTTTAAAACGAGAAAGAAATCATCAGAACTCATCGATCTGCTTATCTTTCTGAACCACTTGAAGCCAAGACTAAACCAGATGAAGCAATAGCAATTATTCACTCAGCTCAAGTTTCAAGTAATCAAGAATTCCTTTTAGGGAAATCTATGTAGACAACAATAGCAAACTCACTGCTTGTTAACCTTCAAAACTTAAAAAAGCAGTAACTGCAGGGAAAAAAAACCCCACTGTACTTACTGGAAAGGACCGTAGTGAGGAAGATGTAGTCGGAAAAAGAAATGAGTCCACATTCTCCAAGGGCATAAAATATGCTGTCCTCATCGGCAAATTTCTCTCGCTCCTGCGATAATTTCTATTTATTCATCCGGCCCACATCCCAAAAAGAGAAGATAAAGCAATTGATTAAATAGAGAAACGGAAGGCTTTATTTGTATCCTTACCACCAACAAGCCGTTCCACGTACACACACCCCTACTATCTCATTCATATTCAGCGGACCTTTTCCAGCCTTCAAATCTGTCAGAAATGCTTTGCAAAGATCAGTGCTTCCCCATCTCAAATAAGGGATAAGGAATCACACAATATTAGTTTGTTTTAGCCTAGCTGAAATACAAATAAATAAAACTATGTCCATTTTGCTTAAAACTGTCTAATTCTTTGAGAGATTAGTATTACAAAAGTCAGGTTTTTTAAGATAGGATTCAAAAAGAAAATTATTATATTTCACTAACAGTGTTTTAGTTATACTCTGTTGTAGCAGTAGCCAAGAACCATTTCACATGGATATAAAGTATGATCAACGTTACCAAAAAACATGTAGTTAGAAGCAGCACACAATTCAGGAGTGTGTTTAACAAGCTTACTAGGAGAACCAGGACTGATACCAATCCCAATCTCTCTCTTACTCCATTTTTTTTTTTTTTGTTTTAACCTTGTTTTAACAGAAAACGCCACATGTGTTTTATCAGCTAATCGCCCTTACTAAACTAAAAATCCAAGTGCCTTTGATCCACTGAAGCTTCAAAGACTGAAAAGGATCCATAAAACTGTTAGGAGATGCACACTGAAATCCACACTGGTGATCCATTTTAAGAACACAGCAGAACACACACACACACACACAGAGGAAAATGAAATTCATACAAAGAAAAGTAGGCGTGGATGAGGTTATTCCACAGAAACCAAGCCATGCAAGCACAGAAGCATGGTGAAAGCAAGGCTGAATTTAGGAACGGTTTTAGGAAAAACCACCAACAAAAACCACCACACGAGGGTCCAGCTACACAACTGTCCCCTACTGTTACCTCTGTCTAGCGGAGATCCCATCATATACAAGATAAAGGAAAGAAAACTCGTTAACCAACAGTAAAATAAGCAGGCAAAACATAACATCAAGTTGAACAGTTAGACTTGCGAAGAGCAAGAAAGTTTTGAAGCAACTGAGTTGTTGCTTTGACCGGGCGCGGCTAAGAAGCCTAAGTAGACACCCCAGCAAGAGTTAGCACGTAGCCTCTCCAGGTCAGACCCACTGTCTGCAGCTGATGTCTCTCATCCACCTCAGCTTTTGGTTTTGGGTTTTTGGTTTTTTTTTGAGAGAGAACTCACCATTGTATGTGACTGCAGAGTGGGGATGAGCTCAGCTAATAATTTAGATGAAAATTTAACCCGTATCTGGCTCGGAAACCACAAGAAAAGAGACAAAAATAACCATATAGATCACCAAAAAATACAGTTTCCAGGGGAAAAAAAGTTCAGCTCTATTGATCAAATAAAACTCTTCTCAGTAGTTCTGACTTTACCATCTGGAGAGAGTCAGGAATTTAATAAGAGGCAAATCACTAACAGCAGACAACATGCTAATGGCATTCACTACATGAAAGATAACTGCTATTTATGCTTACAGGATACTAGGTTTAAGTATCATTTACTGAACAAAATGTTTTTGCTTCCCTTCCCATAGAGATGGATCTGAAGCAAAATTACACTGATGCTTATGTTAAGGACAAATAAACAATGTCTGGTTCTACTTTAAACTGAAGGGAAGATTTGGGGAGAAAACAGTTTTCTGTGATTGCTGTCGGCGGCGTTGCCAGCAGCATCTCACCTGCTCGTGTGATTTATTGCCTCTTCCACCGACTGCCTGTCTTTAGCAGTGTTTATCATAAACTAGCGATTAGCATCCTACTTCACCTGCTCGAAGGATCCCATGAAAAAGTTCCAGAGATCGGTTTATTATTTTTTATGGGTTGCTTTTCTGCACTTAAAATTCATAGTCAGCAAACAGCTCAAAATACTCCTCATAAACAGAAAACCACATCCACAGACTAACAATAAAAAAAATATTAAGTTAGTTGCTCTCTGAATAACAAAGGTGTAGACAGATGGGAGGGAGAAGCATTTACTCATTTGCATCTTATTTTGAGCAAACAAAGTAAACGTTTTTATTTATTTTAAACAAGCATCTACTTGTCAGAAACCTTGAGAAGGCAACATACACAGCGACTACAGTGCTCAGCCTGCCTGCAGCTAATGGGGAAGGGAATTTCTCCCACTGATCTTAATAGGAGAAAATAACAACTGACCTGTACAATATGATTTTCAGGTTCCCAACACTAGGATGACAGAATTTTTTAAAAAATTTCTAACTCCCCCATATATTTTCTTCTGGCTCACTGAGAAGCTGTGCGTGTGATTGCTTTCCCCAAAGTACGTGGGACGCTCGCCCCACTATGGGAAAGGCTGAAAGCCTCCTTCTCAGGTGTTGTTCCCCACCATAAAACATTATATTCTACAAAATTATAACCCTCAGAAAAAAAAATATAAAATCAGAAAACCAAATCAATCTACCCAAAGCACAGCGTGGACTACTGTGATCCCTCAAAGTTCAAGGTGGAGAAATCCAAAGTCAGTCCTCACTAGCACCTAAAACCACTGTCTATAGACTTCGAGCTTCTTTTCCACATCCTAATTTCCTTCCAGCATATTCTGCCATTCCTTCTAGCCAGAAAGGTAATGTATGGCATCAGAAAATGTAGGAAAAAATTCCTTTCCAAGCCTCCATCCGCTTTTAGAAACATGTCATCTTCATAAATCAGTTACCCACACAATTTCAGGCCAACTTCCACATTTCACACCCTTTTGTATCTGAACACAAGCTAATTCTCAAAGTGCGCAGCTAAAACAGTCAGATGTCTCCCATTTAAGAATTTTTTTCTATGTTAAATCCATTCCCAAAACCAGAATAATTAGGGAAGATCATTCAGCACACCCAAAAAACATTCAAAACTGAGCATTCACAAGGGAGCAAGCCACAGGAAACAGTTTACAATTATGATGTATTTTTTAATCAAGCAGTAGATTTGTATTAAACAAGCACACAAACGAGCAAACATCCAAATTAACATGGAAAAAGAAAAAGAAATCCAAATATACCATTGCTTTCAGCAGAAGCATGGCTGTGTAACTTCAGTGAAATGCTGCCAGTCAGTCTCAGTGGAATAAAACTTTTTACAGGCAATTCAGGCAGATTATTTTACAATACCAGGCATTGACAACAGATTTAAAAAAAAAAAAGTAATTGCATTTCAAAATACAAAGCTTGGTTTGCCCTTCCTGACTCAGGTTTGCCCAAGCCCAACAAACAGCACCAGAACATGGGTTGAACGTATCAATAACAGCGACCAACCTCCCCCAAACCCGGGTGCTGTAGAAAATGCCATATGCAGGCAACTGCCCAGACCTGTGTTCTGAACTGGCTGCAAGCAAGCAAAACACCCAGACATATCACAAACTTCACATGTTCTACCCCAAAACTGATCTACTGCTGGAGCCTCCCTTGAGCCAAGCACAGCTCCCATATAACAAAGGGGTTTTGTGGGGAAAAAAACCCCACTGGTTCCTTCCATTCCTTGCCAAATATTACTTTTATTTTGGATTTAAAAATTGTTTTCCCACAGCTGAGTAAAGAGTGAAACATGTTAATAGTTAATTATGCAAATCTGGAAAAAAAAAAGCTGTATTTTTGCAAATTAAGGGATACCTTCTCTGCAAAGGCAGAGGCAGACACAAGGTGTGGTGCTGGTGTTTGCACTGCATTCCTAACACACATTTAGAAAAGCCTTGTCAGCTAAATCCTTGCAGCTCCACTTCATTTTGCATTTCAGAAACTACTTAATGAGCAGCATTTAATTTGCCACTTTGGGAAGAACACATTCTTGTTAAGTCACTTAAAGTTGACAGTTTGTGTTTCAATCTAGAGGAGAAAACACACTTTCAGCCCATTTATTCACAGAACTTATGTCTCAACATCACCTTTGCACTTATATGAACCAAAGCTTCAGGAATTCATCAGCCCTATGTGACCCCTTTGACAGTGCCTTACGCCTTCCAAAATGACAACAAAATAAATATCGAAGTGCATGCAAGATAATGAGTATTTCTCCAGAACCAGAAAGTAATTTTGTAAATTAGTAAGGAATTTTAGATGAAGCATAACCATCTTCTATTTACAAATATCATTACTCAGTTTGTTCCTTTTTTAAAAGAAATACTTTAAGGTTACCAATACTGTGTAAGCAAATACAAAACCGTGAATGTTTCAGTGAAGTCACCTTGCTGCAAAGCAATTCTCTTTCAGTCCCAACTGACCACCTTCAGTTACAACAACCATTTAAAAGACATCTATTAACGTATTTCTTTTATGGTTAGCTGCGGGCATATAGGAAAAGAAGTTAAAATGCTGTATGTTCAGTGCTAAGAAGAAATATTCTCCTTTCCATGGCAAGCGCTTCCAAAAATTCTGTGTTACGAGTTGGCCTAATATAGACAATTTGTTTTCTTTTTTTCTGATTTTTCTGGCTTTATGACCCTCCATATTACTGCGATTTTTGTCTCTTTACAAATGAAATCTCGCTAACAAGAGGAAAAGAACACCACATTACGTGCACAAGCACTAATATTAAGGAGTATGCATAGACACGATGCACTGTTAATCCTGCTTGCACATGGCTCGATACCTTGGGCTTAAATCATTAGACAGCAGCCCTATAAATAGAAAAGTATTAGGAACCCTTCTAACAATGGGAAAACAATTTTTTCTTCTAAAATTTGTTGGACAATCCACTTAATTAATGTCTTTTAAACACTCTTTAGCACCTACCACATGTATAGTTGGACATCTTCAAAAATATTAGCTAGCATCTGCCATCTCATTAGCACTAGGCAACATTTAAACGTGCAGCGGCGCAGCTCCTGCTCGCCTGGTCCAGCGGAGCCTGCAGGACAGCATCACACTGGCACAGTACTACAGCTCCTTCCCGAGCAGGGCTGTTGAAAATCTGGGGAAATACATACCGAGACACTCACTAACTAATGCGTTTGCAGCAGATGCTCTGTATTGGTCTATCACACAAGACAGATAAAGGAAAACCCTTAAGAAATGCCAGTGAAAACCGCAGGCAATGCAGCCTGCTATGGTAACTAAAATTATTAATGCTTTGAACTATGTCTGCATGAAAATGCTGAACTGGAGGCTCTGGAATGAAGGAGATTTTAAATTTTTGCTCATTTTTTAGAAGATATAAACTTTAAAGAACCAAAGCCATGTAAATAGAAATTTCATGACAACTCATGTTGGCACCTCACTACCTACATTAAAGACAACTGAAATAAAGAAATAAAAAGGCTTTTAGAACCAGATTTTAAAATCGAGCCTTTCAGCCCAGATGTTCAAAAGCCCTTTAGGGAAAAAGAGGTAGGGGAGGTCCCTCTACACTATGAAACGAGGACAAAAAAGGACTTGGGGCAGAACTGAGGGGTTTGGAGTTTTTAAAGCTAGCTTTATAATGTGGATGCAAAATACGTCATTTTAGACACATCTGCTGGCATTTTTTATATATCACTAAAGAAGAAAAAAGTGTTTAAGGTTGCGATGGAAACAGCACGAGGACTTTCTGAAACTCATAAACTTCTTTTTGCAGTGGAAAAGTCCACAGTATCGTTCCTAGTGGCTCTAGATAATTTACTATGAAGTCTACATACTAACACAGGCAAACGCAAACAGATTCTGCACAGCAAATTGTGGTGAGTGTTAGCATAGGAAAATATTTAACATTTACTCTTGGCAGATAAATACTGCAGTTTATGACATTCCAAGAATATATTTTAATAAAGAGGTTTTTTTTAATCTCTGATTTGGGGTTATCTGTATATATATTCAGGGGACAAAAAGACAGAGCTGGTCATGGATGAAGTTGTTCTCTGAATTTGAATTTGGACTTATACAGAGAATCAAACATTAGGCAGCAATCATTACTACAGGTGGTCTCCTGAGACTGGAGAGAGAAATCCACATTCCCTCCTTCCAGCAAGGCTGTAAATATTCATCACCTTTAAAACAAACGGCACCTGAAACGCAAGGCCAGCATTCTGTATGACCAAGAAAAAAAAAATGACACAGACTTTCCCGACCCTTCGCAGGCAGCAGACCCACTCATGCAAGGGAGAAACCCCTGCTGAAAAAGCAAATAGGAAGTGCCTCGGAAAAGGGACAGTGTACACTTCTGCTCCCCTCTGCTGTGCTGAGTCGTCTGTAAGGTAATGAAATCACAATGTGTAGGACCATAGAGGCATTTGTCATGGAAATTTGATGGGGGAGGATTAAAATGAGGTCCTTGATGACCCAAATCATACTACTAAAATGAGTTGACTTTTGACACCTTTGAATTTAAATGGCTGTTTAGGTCTCCAGATGGAAATCGGGATAGTGCTTTCCCTCGCCTCAGCCCGCATTACCAAGATGAACTCATTATGTTGATAATGCACACTGCTCAGTTTCTCAGATAAAAACTCCAGTGTGAAAGTACATGAGGAAAATAATAATTCTGTATAGAAAACAAGTATTAAGCATTGGCTCAGATGATGAGGCTGGGGTCATATACTCAGTACTAATCACCCACTGAATGAGAAAGGGGCTTGGGGAAAAACCACATGTAATCATGTAATTAGAGATTGTCATTATGATCATGAAATTCAGTTCCTTAAACCATTAAATAGTTTAAGGAACTGAATTAAGACACAAATAAAAATCTTGCCATGCTCTTCGACTCTCTCACTCCTTGCTTCTTCACCTGCTTCTCCCATCCAGACCTTCCCTTCCTTCTGTAGTCAGGGAGGTCAAGCACCTCCTAAAGCATTCCCTCCCATCCTGCTCAATCCATCCTCCTTCCCTCTCCCTTCCTCCCTACTAACTCTATGTTACCCAAGGACAGAGTCTGCAGAGCTCAGTTTTCTATCCCTTAAGTATTAAGCATTAATCTAATGCCAGCAAAACTATCAAAGAAATTAAAGCCAAAAATGATTCCATAAACCACTATTTGATTAAAAGAGTGCATACACCCACTAAGGGCACTTTGTCACCAAGTTGCTTATTTTTTGCAAACTTCCCCTATGGATTTCATTAAGGTCACAAAGCTACAGGACAAACTGGAGTGTTTAGAGTACATTTCTCTCTTTACTTACTAATACCAAATTAACTTTCCTCTGTTTTCTAGTTCCTTTTCCTAGAAACCATCTTATGAACTATGGCATCTAAATATCTTCTTCCTAAGATATTCTTTAATATAGTTCACCCTACACAGTCCTGTAACTTGAAAAACTCTAGGAAGTTTGCAAAAATAAATCTTTCACCAAACTTACACACATTCAAATACATGATGTTTCCCCACAGCATTTGGCCAGAGACACGCCTGTCCCTCCTCACAGAATAAAACTAACTTTGTGTCCTTGAGCTGAAAATGCCATTTTACAACAGCCAACTCTATCACAGTCTCATCAAGCTGCAAAATAAGTCAGAAACCGCAAAAGACACCGTGAAAATAGGAGGACAGGGAGATACACATTTGAGCTTTGCTCAAAGATGTTCCCATGAATAAAGCCATGCAGTAAGGGTTACCCTGAGGACTGTACTCTTAAGCCGAATTCAAGTATTCTGAAATAAATCCTTTAGGCTGAAGATCAAGGAGAGGATTCAGGATAACTTATTAAAGGACCAAGGAGAAGGGGTGAGCGTACACTGTTCCTTTTACATGAAAAGTGCATATTATGAGGTCTGAAGCACGAACTAATCAAAGCACATGCTGTCTGCTTTGTACCTGCCAGAAATCCTGGTGGAAGGGGAGAGGGTTAGAAAAGGGAAGAAAATGAGGGAATGCTTGGTTACACCAAAAAACCAAACCATAATTAGAATAAAGACACAAGTATCATAGATATTAGTAGCTGGAAGAAACACCCGCCAGGTTCCTAGAAACCAGAATAAAAGAGGACATAGAGCAACCACAGAATTTTAGTAGTATCGGCCAAATGAGCCCTGTGAAAATAAGCATAGAATTAGCAGTATAAAAAGATAACAGCAAGTAGAGCTCTGTCAAAACTGAAATACACCACAAACTTTTGGCAGAGGGGGTAGGAAAGGGTGAAGTGTGTTCTCTACATGGACATAAAACAACCCAGTTGTCCAGAGGGATGTTTGTGCACCATGCATTTACCTGTGTTCGAAGTAAATATTTTCTTTGATGAAATTTATTTTTATAAAAAACAAGCCAAGAGCAGAATTTGCAGTTAGTGTCCACGCAGGTCCCAGCGAACAGGGAAGAGCAGTGACGAACACAAAAGCAACTGTAAACTGCTAACTACAGCAGATGGGAGGGCCAAGTTTGGCTGAGAGGAGAAAGCTAGCGAGCAAAGAAACCCACAAACAAGGACAGTGGTGTCAGCAAAGAAAGTCAAGAAGAGAAAAACCGTGTCAGCTTAGCTCAGATTTGCTGATTATCTGCAATAAACTGCATCTCTGCTTGCTTCCACAAAGGGTCACAGGCAAGAATTATCTCCCACCAGTTTGTTATGACATTTTTGGGGATGGCAAAGAAGCTTTCATATAGACAAACATAAGGTTATCACCTATGTAAGAAGATGCCTTCTGGTTATTATGTAAATACTACCTGCACTGAGACCAGAAGGTGATTGAATTTATAAGCAGACAATCTGAAATTGGACAGTGACTTTTTACACAGATTATGGACCAGGATCGCTGAATGCTCCACTCCAAGCAAGCAATAACCTAGACTCAACAGGTCAAACTGCTGACCCCGGGGGCTCATCAAATACTCTTACAACAGACACTGGCAAGACCTCATACAGTTGGATGTAGAGGACTCCTCACCTGTTTTCATTGCATCTAATGTAGAGAAAGTACTGAGTATCCTTCTCCGTTAACGGGCTCAGTAAATCAACTGCATATACACTTTAAACTGCTATTTAATGCATTACAATAGCTTGCTTTTGGTAAGGTATCATTTAGAGTTGCATCCTTTCGCATGAAGGTTTCAGAGGCACTTAAACATCACAGGAGCTCAGAGCTCTGGTTCAGTGTTTGGCTCCTGAACGACAGCAGGATTTCGAGCTTGTCCCACTTGCTACAAGCTCAGGTCTACAGCAGCTTCTGCACCGCAGCTACTCTGGTGGAAGCCTCACACTCTGGCCTTAGGTCATACACAAAGCAAAGGACCCCAAAAATTCAGGTTAATATAAATAAAGGTTACTTGCTTCCCCTCTATCAAAACTGGCAGCAAGATCCTTCAATCCACCATAAAAGGATGGCCCATCTACCTCCAGTCTTTTCCATTGGGATCCTTCCTGAGGACATTTTTTCAGGCTCATCTGCTCCCGAGATGCTCTTTAAATCATCTGGCAATAAATATTCCTCCTGAGCTGACTCCCTCTTCTTTAATGGACACATACCTCTAGTTACAGGGCTTTGGCAGGTGAGTGTGTTTTAAGCTGATCATTACACTGGTCCATGATACAAGCTTGCGTTATACAGTGGAAGTGAATTTCAGATGTTTTACTGGCCCTTACAGAAACTATCTGAAGTATTTTCCTTTTCCTTCATTTTGCTATTGCTCTGCATTACTCGACAGCATCCCCAAACATCTAGAGATGTAAATATAAATGCTGGCAGGAAATACTTAATTCATAAATTTAATTAGAGGGCATTGAAAGCCTCTATAATTACTTACTGCAGCAATGGTAGCAGGAGGGTAAGCTGTTGCTGGTAGCTCAAAGGCTTTTGTTCATTTTAAGCAGTAGCAAGAAATTTTTCCGCATAGGAGAACAAAAAGAGCAAGTCAAGTGTATTCTGTATTAAACTAATAACCCATGTAGAGTGTTGGGGTTTTTTTTCCTAAATAGGCTGGAGGTCTTTTAAAAGCACTACATCTTACCCTTGGTGTGAGCACTCAACTGCACAAAGACAGATCTATGCTGTGCACCCACCACATCGATCTTCTGCTCACAGCTTTCCACCAGGCTGCACTGCTGAAAGCTCAGCTGCGGGACGCCTGGGAGCTCCCCTGTGCTGGCACACCGGGACAGGGACCGCACCAAAGGACCCAGGTGACAGGGCGTGATTTTGCTCTGAGGGTGGATATGTGGCTCATGCTTTAGAGGAACACCACTTAGAGCATCGCTTCTTTTCTTTTTGAGAGATTAAGCTTGTCAATCATTAAAGCATAAGCCAAAAACCCCACCATCAAGTAAACAGGGCATGAAAAATTAAAATTTTTAACAAAAACTGTATTACAACTTATGTAACATTGATGAAGCTTATGCCACATTACATGTGCTAAGATATATACTTCTATTTAGATCTTATTCATCACTATCATCTTGCTAAGCAAGATGTAAGCAGTGAGTGACAAAACGGCACAATGCCTCAGTTTGAAAATCAGACAAGCAAAGAACATCTCCACGTCACTCTCCAAAGTGGCCTTTCTTAAGCCCTAACAAACATTATGCAGCAGGGGAGCAGCACATCTTAAATTTAATAGGACTTCACTCCTCCGAATGAGAGGCATGCTTTTCAAGATGGTAGGACAAGAGAAGGGATGACATGGGATATTTCTCTTCCAGATGGGTTAAAAAAAGCATTTGCTTTCCCACTGCCAAAATGCAAGAGGAGGAAAGAGACACAGTGGAAATGGAGCAGATGAACAGTTGTTCAGTTGTTTTAGACTGGATAATAGGAAGTATTTATTTCCAGAAGGGGTTGTTGGGTGTTAGAATGGGCGCCCAGGGCAGTGGTGGAGTCCCCATCCCTGGAGGGGTTTAAGAGTCGGGTTGACAGCAGCAGCAGATCAAAGAAAAGTATGAGTTCATGTTAGCAAACATAACTGACCAAAGGTTTTCACTGGATGAATCTCTCTGGGGTTTTTGGTCTCGCCATGAGTGAAGAAAAAGCATTTAGGCTCAAATTACAGGAGCACTGTTCCCATTAATAAGGCAGTAACATTTACCTCCCTCTCCATCAAGTCTATAAATTATCACTAGGAAGAAGGAGGGCGAGGAAGAGGAAAATAAAGCGGGTATTGTCTTCTCACCATAGCATTCAATCACATGCACAGCAAGATGCTTCAGAAACTCAACGCAATTACAATATAAAGGCACATCACGAAATCCTTTGGCAAGACCAGTCCTGATCACCTCACAACAGCCAGTTAGTTGTTTGATGGTAGTTTTATGTAAATAAAATTGGTTCTGTGAAAAGAGCAGCTCATACATCTGCTTTCTAATGCTGTAGCATTTATATCTCAAACATACATGCTCAAAATTCACACCGATAACTTAAAACACAAAGGCTGTTCTGTAATATGTAATGAAAACACAACTGACCGCACAGCTGGTTCTATTCTTTTAAATGAATCTTTCTAAATTATTACTTGCATGCAATCCTGGGTACTCATCTTTGCTTGAAACTAAAATTCTCTTTTCTACTCTTCAGCCAGGATCTAGCCTGTAGATTGTGAGTACTTTTCAGTACGACAGCTGGCTCGTGTCTGACTGCTCACAAACTCCTTCCACCTTAAAAATGAAGAGGAAATTTCCAGTGAAGAGGCCTATTACTCTCTGAGCGCACGTCTGTACCACAAGTCCTGTTACCTCTAAGCGACAGTCATAAGGATGCTTAGGGGAATGATGGACCTCTTACCCTTCTGCCTGAGCTCATCAGCTGTCAGCACACAAAGGCAAAGCCCCAGAAAGTCATCTCCAGGTACAGGATGTTTTGATAACCAAGAGGAATATGTAGTTGAGAACAGGCAAGGAGAAAGAGATGCAAAATGGTTTTATCCCTCAGGTGCTACTATGCAAGTGAAACTCAAATGAGTAAGGTCAGCTCTTGCAGCACCTCAGTTGGTGCTTGACTGAGTAAAGACAGTGTTGTTTTTTAAACTGAAACCCAAAGCAAGCAATAAAATGAGAACAAGATGCTACCAGACAGATCAATCTACTGCCAGCTTCTTTCATTACCAAGGGAGAGCCAAGGCCAACTCATTTTAAACTCTCCACGAATTATCCTCTCATCTGGACATTACCGCTGCCATAATAGCCACAGACAGATTTAGCCAGTCCCAAGGTGTCTTTAAGCAGACAGCCAAGCAAACAAGAACCTGTATTTCTTCATTTTCAACAGAGCAAACTGCTTCTAAGGTGTTATTAGACTGTGGAAAAAATAGGTCCCAAGATAAGATAACAATAAAGTCCACTGCAGTACCCTACTTCTGTCGCCTCACTTTTCAGACTATCCAAACCACAGCACGTAGACATCCAATTGCAGCACCGACATCTAACTTCTATAAAAAGCAACTTCACTCTCCTGCAGGTCAGAGTGAAAGGTGCTTAGCGCGTAAGGCAAAGGCTATCTGTTCTCCACCCTTCATCATGCTGAACGGCAAGGTCCCAAGAGCAAGGATGACAAAGCACAGTTGAGTACAGCATCTCAAACACTGACCATGGGTTTTCAACACCCAGTAACTGTCTCTGTCACATCCAAGCATGTTGCAATTTAAGCCCTCAGTGCTGAGGGGCAGAGGAACCAAAAGTTGAGTTCAACAAAGGAATTGCCTTTGGATCTTTTATCCAGTGTGATAGGAACTGACTGCAGAGTGCTCAGGAATAGAGGAACAATTAGCAAAAATAGCGTGGAATTCAGCATTTCTTCCCTACAAACAAATCTTGTTTATGTAAAGCCTAAGGGATGAGTGTGATAGCTTGACAAGCTAAAATGATGAAAGTGAGAGGATGCATAATAGACTGTCATAAACCAGAGGGAGAAGCATTTGATATTTTGCGAAGAATATATGTACATTTTTGTTTGGGGCTTTTTTTTTTTTTTTAATCATGAAGAGCAGACATTGGGTTTGTGGCAGGGGGAGAAGAAAACAGGTGTTCACAACATGCTTCATAGTTTTATGCATCAACATTAACTGCCAAAATTGTCTGTTTTCAAGCAGAATCTCACTCTACTGCCTGGGTAACCAGAACACTTGTACACCGCTGATGACAGGGACCCCAGGTATTTGATCACCTTCTGTCTTTACCTTTCCCTACTAACACAAGACAAGACAGGGAATTGCATGTGTTCAGCCCACACTGTATTTATATAAAGCTTTAAATGCATTTTTTTCCAGTGTCAAGGCTTTCTGGAAACACCTGATACTACGTGTCAGGTTCATCACTCAGCTATGAAGGCATCAGATGATGACTTCCCTTTGGAAAAACAGAAGTTTTATTTTCAGATGATACAGATGAAATGAGAATATCACTAAAAGCTGGGGTACCAATATGTGCCCATGGTGATATGATGGAAAATTAACTAACCTGTAGTTATCTGCATCAAGAAGTTGATATGAGCAGCTAGTCCTAGGGCCAGAGCTGCCTTTACTGTACTCCTCCATACCAGTGGGATTTACAGTGTGGTTAATTGGGTCTCTGATTTCCATAACAACAGGTAGGATGCTACACAGCTCCACTTACACAGGTAGACAAAATTAGATCAGAGCATGCTCAACGTTTTACCAACACATATTGTGACAGCACAAACATCCAGAACAGTCACTGTAGGAAATACCTAGGGTTCAAAAGGGGAACAGAGTAAGGCTGTTTGATAGGGGGGGAAATACATGCACGGGATGCAGATAAAAGCACAGGTGTCTCTTTCCTTTAGGAATCTGGAGATGAGTCTGGAAAGAAAAGGTCAAGTGAGTTTCCCCTGAAATGGCATAACTCACTAAATGGTGTGGGGCTCTCATACAGTCATAAAGCAGCAGCAAGGAAACGTGATTACAACTTATAATTTCCTGACCTACCAGTATATATGAAGAGGTAATATTTTGTCTGCAAACATTATAAGACCCCTTTAAATAAATAATCTTTACATCATTGTGGAAAAAGCACTGCAATACTACTAAACAACAAAAAGCTCTGAAGAGAATGTTTCAAATACTTCATTTAACTTACATCCACATGTAGGTAATAACTAGAGGACTCTACATTAAAAAAAGCCATTGAATAATATACACTTAATCTAATGTGCTCACCTTCCCATCATAGCGTTTCACTATAAACTGGTCCAGGCCTAGATCTGAAAGAGAAAAAAGATACTTTAAAAAAAAAAGTTCTTAAGAGTATAAAAGTATTTCTGGGGTTTTCTGTTTGAGCGAGGATTAGAAAGTAAAATGCACTGTCTGAATAATATCAGTAGAAAGTATAAGGACAGAATGAAATTTTTTGGGGCTTCATGAATTTTCTAACTTGTATTTTGATCATGAAAGACAACAAACTCATGGCATTGGAGAAGAAAACCTCCTTCTAACTGGGACAGTAAGAGCACAGCTCCCAGCACCTCTCAAAAGCCTGAAATACCCACCCCAAAGCAGAAGACCTCTGCGCTATTACCAGGCAAACATTTCGCCTGTGATGCCCCATGTAAATGCATGCTCATAAAACTCTTTATTGTTTTTAATAACACCTTTTAAATGGCTCACAAATGGGAACACAGAGAATTGTTCCCATAATTATTTGGGATATTCACAAATAAATCCAAAATGTGATCATATTTTAGGATAGAATTGCTCAAAAATAGATTTTAAAGGAGATAAGTTGTAGCTGCATTCATAAGAAGGCAACAGCTTTAGCTAGAAAGGCATTTTGGAGAAAGGCAGGGAGAGTGGTTATTTATACTAGTAAATTGAATCTCTCATACCATCACAAAATGTTTTTTCTATATTGAAGAGGGGAAAACAAAATATCCCAGCATTTGCAGAGTTAAGGCACAGAGCTCTCAATCTAATCTGCAATGCCCAGCAGGCTATATGTACACTGATGGATGCACATATAAGCAAGATGACAAAAATATTCAGGAAGATTAATTATCTGAGCTTTGCAGTCCAAAGTCAGGAAGATGCACCCTGAGAGGAGATTAAGCAGAACTCAAACTAAGCGCTTCCCAGAATTTGGGAGAGCACAGACCCATTTTCAGATCTCTGAAGAATAAAACCCCTCTGCAGATCTACGTCCCTTGCATTTACTGCCCCTGTTTATGATAACTATCACATCCTCATTCCAATTTAAATTAGAAAAAAGATGGAAAAAACCCACAAAATAAAACCTCTCCCAAGCCTGCTGCATCACCCGCTTGTGAAGGAGGATAATAAAACCCTTCTCGTCTGCTGGAAAGGTTCATAATGGTTATGGTGCAGAAAATGGAGTTATTAATTGCTCCAGGGTGACCTCCTCAACCTTTCTGAACCCAAGCACCCAAAACTCCTCTGTTACCAATTTCAAAGGTCAAGGCAATTGTCAGAGGGCTTTCTGGATCCGTGCATATTCAAGCCAGAAAGC
This sequence comes from Strix uralensis, assembly GCF_047716275.1. Taxonomy (NCBI): domain Eukaryota; kingdom Metazoa; phylum Chordata; class Aves; order Strigiformes; family Strigidae; genus Strix; species Strix uralensis. The sequence goes on along the minus strand of NC_133978.1, from coordinate 4,536,437 downwards.
ACTTTCTCAATATTTTGTACACCTGACAACAGAGTGCAAATTGCCTACTCACACACATTTTCAGACTTTAATCTTCTTCTGAATTTTGTCCTCCTCACAGTTGTGGGTATAAACGCATTACAGTAAGTCTTGTCACATTTAGAGGCAGGATTCATTTGATACATGTGCTTATTTTACCAGAAACACGTTATCTGGTCTGAGATTGCCCCTGACCATCCATCTGGATGCTGACCACTAAGCTGAGCTTAGCTTATGTCCACATGTCATAATAAAGTCATTTCTCAATCACACCTCCTGTTCCCATGCCAGGAAATAGTGCTGTAAGACATATCCCTGACATCACAACATTACACACGTACTCACAGAAAGCTAAAAAAGGACATGGGTTAAAAATAGCAAGTGAAAGTATGTCTTAATGGCACACACCCTGCCCCCCGCAACTGGACACTACTACTGGGAAAGCAAACAGGTTTCAAAGGAGACCCAAAATGAATGGATGCTCGTGTAGACAAGCAGCAAGAAGAGATGAACTAACAACTGTTTTCTTTTATATATATATAAAAAATAAAGATAATATTTTTAAAGATAGGTAATACTTATATAATATATAATAAATAATAACATATATACAAGTTTGTAGGTACATGTAGAGAAGTTATTAAAAACAGCCAAATTTCACCTAAAAAGGTGAAGTACCTGTACTAAAGGAAGAGTTATTATAAACTTGTATTCTCCACAGAAGTGACATGAGGTGGGCAAAAAGGGAGGTGATGAGGGTATGACTGGAGGGAACTAAAAAGCACCACAATAATTAACAGCTATAAATTACAGTAATGATGGAGTCAGCGAAAGAAAAACACACTGATGAAATGAGGACTTTTGAACACAGGGTAGTTTGCCTCTAGACCAGGGTTTGAACCAGCCTCATTCACCTAAGCACAGAGACATTTGTTTCCATGTGTTTGCTCAACTGCTATGGCATGTAGCGAAAAGACAGGGAAAACCAAGCATCTGGATAACCTGAGACTATTCCTACAAGGCACTGAGTGATGGACCTTGACTTTCACACAGCTTTTCTGTAAGTGCATCCAAATCCCTCATGCCAGGTGTAGAAGTTGCCAGGTCTGTCCTCAAGCTTAAGAGCTCCAAGTGTTCCATTATCTGCCGAAGAAACTGCTTACACCACCACAGCGGTTTGTAGCTATCATTACCTGTATCATGTCAGCCTCCTTTGACACAATCACATATGATGAGAAGCAAATATATAACCTCGGTTTATACATGTCTCGGAGAGCAGGGACAGAGGTTTATACGAAAATGCAGCACAAAAATTTGTCACGTCTGCTGCTGTCTTTTCCATGTCACTGCCTCAGCACGCTCTGGAAGACAGCATTACCTATTGCAAGCACAAGCATATTGGTTCACATGAGTGTTTTATGCTCACCCTTTCTCCCAGCCATGCGCAATATCCCCTCTGCTCTGCTGCATTAACTAAGTTGCACACTTAAGTCCCTCTATAAAAGTGCCCTCACCATAGCTCCCAGCAGAACAAGTGTATTCAAAAGCTGAAAAGAGGTGTTTATATGTTCAAGGCATACAGTTTTACTCAATACATTTTCCTTTTTCCAATACAGTTTATTTTCTTTTTTATCAACTTAGCTACGTGTTTTTCCACAAGTCTTTAATCTTAAAACTTGACAAAAGAAAACCAGGAAAAAAGAGGGACTGTTGCCTGATGCCTGTGTTCCTCTTTCTTTACATTACACAAAAAAAACCTCAAAAGGTTTTTCCTCCAAGACATTACAATAGGAATTCAGCATTCGTGTAGGCTGGAGAGCTAACGGAAACACCGCACAACGAGAACAATCACATCTGAACAAGGAAAGGAAAGAATGTTAGTTGTTACATCTCTGTTATTCAGAAGGTGGTGTGCTAAGTTAAAGCTACCACATGATTGTCTGTAAGTGATACACTCATAAAACAAATATCCCCTGGCTGGGCTATTGCTGACGAGCTGCAGGAACACAAGCTAATAGGCATGTTTAAGAGTAAAAAAGAGCTTTTCCACCTTTCACTGAAAAGCAGGGACTGAAATACCATTCTCCCAGAAATGGATTAAAGGATTTCCTTCAAGAGAGACAGCAATGAAATCCAGAAATCATTTCAGGAGGATACCCGGCTGCTTCATGAAGCCTCCCTGGGACTGAAGGCAGCACAAGGTGTACCATGGCTACTCCAGATTGCATAGTGACCACCCAGAGCAGCTGGGCTTTGGTGCTTGTTTCTACTCAAATCAACCCAGAGCTTTCACCATGACCTGCCCCAGAATACACTTTTTATTTACATGAAACACTGTACAACACCCCACCTTTCACTATACACCCAGATTACTGACGCCCCTTTTGCTCCCCCAACCAAAGGTTCTGCACCAGCCGCTCACTTTCAGCATTGCCAGTGGTGACCTGCAACAATTTCCAAATTTTCTCACCATTACCAGCTTGCTTGCAATCTTTAAGTACCACTAATACTCCTTCAAACTCTGATACCACCTAAAATAGTATCATAATATAAAGTACACCACATAAAGTACTATCAGCAGAACCAAAAGAAACAGCAGCGCTGCCGTGGAGTACCTAAGCAAGTAACATCACTAGAAATGTTATTTCATATTGGACTGATACCACTTAGCCACCAATTCTAAGAATATCAGCCTTCGCTCTTACTCATGCGATGGTATTTTCACAGCACTCTAAAAATAAAAATGTTTCAAAATAAATCAAAATAACTTACGCTCACTGCCTGCCACAATGGGGAAGAGTGTGTTCAACAGGAGAACCCTATTCTCTGCGTTTACTGCTTTCTTTTTGGGCTAGGGAGGATGTTTTAATGGAGAAGGAATTATTTATGTAAAGGAAAAAAAACACAGAATAACCTGCTGTTACTCTTGTTCAGCTCTAATCAAATCTAAAGTCAAATGCTTATTATATTTCTATTGATTAATGAAAGCATACATTCCACAGATTCACTCAAAGCTAGCTAATTACCACAACTTGATAAATATCTAAACAATTACTAAGGTCTTCATGTTATCCTGTTAAAAAAAAAAAGGTCATGCGCAGCAGATTATAGATTGCAGTTTTAAAAAAATATTTAACAAACCAGCTTCCAAAAGAAAGATTATATTATGCCAAGAACACAGTTGAGATCAATTAGAAGCCATCATGATTTCCTCTGGGATGCCAGCAGTTTTCCACTGATGGAAAAACCTTTTCAACTCCTTCCAGTCTGTATATCCTTGTCAGATATTTCACATTATTTGGATAACATTTAATCATCATATGCTTCCCCTTTCCCATTGCTTGCTATATAACATGGACTCTTTTTCTTGCAACTAAATGAGCAAAATGGCTAATTACCAGGACTGAAGAAGAGCCTGATAACCATGCATGCAACATGCTACATTATGGGAAGACAAAATGCTGGACCAAGTTTTCCCCTCCAGAGCTGCAGATTCTGTTTTTTATATGAGTATCTCTCCCTGGATTTAAAATGTAATCTGCAAGCAAACAATGAGCTGCCTGAGATTTCTCAGGGGGCAACACTCTCAGGGTTGTGTTAAAGTCTAAAACTGTTTTGTTCAAGGAACGACTTGGCTCTCATCTATCTCCCCTTTCTCCAACAGGCAAGTCAGTCTTGCTACGAGATGTACATACATAACACAACTGATCAGCCAAAGCAACCTGTCATCTATACTGGAAGCCCTAATTATTTGTTTCTTCTGATGACTATCACAGAAGCGTGCACGTAAATGCACCTCTCACTCCTCTGTGCCTAGGTTTCTGGGGGCTCCTATCTGGCATTACAGGCTCAAAGATGATTCCTGCCTAAGAATAATGTATTTTCACAGAAAACCGTATTCACCCTCCTGGTTCAGGAGATAACCACTGAGTTACCTCTCCCTCTCACATCCACTCCCTGAAAACCTCCCCAGCACATGCATTTGGAGAAGAACACAGAAGTAAGTCTCCATCAACAAACCAAAAGGCAAGTTCATGATCTCTAGTTTCCTTTTGGGTCTTAAATATTCCACTTGGCGTAACTTTAGGGATCTGAACAAGCCTAAGGAGTCCTCCCCGACCCCACCAGACGAGGTGAGCACTTGTCACAGCTCATGACTGCTGGTTGTACAGAAGATCACATTCCTATTTTACAAACTTAACTCAAAAAAACAAATAATCACTCAAGCCCTGCAACAATCCAGAAGCCAGCCTGTGTTCAGCGGCTCACAAAGTCCACTCATGAAAAACAAACCATTTAAAAACCAAGAACCAAGCTACAGGGTCTGATCAAGTCACCAGATATCAGCTCTGTCCTTCACAGCTCCTTTCCTCTGACACCATCCTGCGCACAGAGGCTGCTGGGGCACAGCTGCTGCTTCTGGCTGAGCTCTGACAGCATGTTCGTTGTTTCGTGCAGACTGAAAAAAAACCCAAACAAACCAAACCTTCCAAGAGTTCAGATATTTGAGGTGCTGCAGAGCATGGTGGATCTCGAAAGGCATCTTTCATGTGGGTGGAGTCTGGGTTAACCAGAGAGGTTAATACTGCTATGTGCAATGGAAGAGCAAGACTGGTTTGGGTATAACCTGTCTTTGTTACAGTGTGCTGTGGTAAGACATGAAGCCCTTTTTACTTCTTTTAATCCTTAGTGCAAAGAAAAAAAAAACCCAAACTGGTACTGGTTGAGTATGTCACAGCTCCTTCTTAGTCCAGGGTGCCCCAAAACACTCACTTTCCCTAGAAAAATGATCAATGGAGAATGAAAACAAAGAAAGTTATGGAAATTGAGGGAAATCAGAGACTAAGGAAAGAGAGGAGATCTAGGCAGGCCACCACCAAGCAGGTCCAATAGCTACGCAGGACTACAGAGACTATGGCAGCAACGACCTGCAAGTATCAGGCATGGTTAATGGCTCCTGTCAAGTGTCATGGCTTTATACGCCTGTTTCTGCAAAATCCCATGCTGTATCCAAAAAGGTGCAACATCTGAAATGGAGTTCTTGCAAACCCTTCCCACTGGAGACTGAGATGGAGTATTTTCAGCTGGTTTTGTGCTGGCGTATGAACCAAGCGCCAGGTATGAAGCAACCATCCCTGCTCATCCAGCCTTGGAGCCAAGCAACCTCCCAGCTACCAGAGAAGGTGGGAGGAAAAAAAAACAACAGAGGACTGCAGGGAGCAGATATCACTGCCCACACTCCTGTTGGCACTTGGACTTTCCAGATAAAATATAAAGATTTTTTTTTTTTTTTCAACGCAGCTTTCAAGTTTAATGCCATTCTTTAGCTTATTCTGACAGACACTTCCAGGCTCAGCAAGAGTGTGTCACACCTTTAAGCACATCTTGTCTACTCAGGAAAGCTACAGCATGAAGTTTTACTGAACTATTAGGAGAAAGCAATCTACAGCAGCTAATGAATTGGCACTCGTTTTCCCCAAGCCAGCAAAACACAGTCTAGAATTAAGTTGACACTTTATTGACAATAAATCAAGCTTTCCCCTACGTAGTCCATAAAAATGAATCAGGCATAAGATAGCTTGCAGTAGATTAGCAGTTTAAAAATAAATACAACAGGGACTCAGATAGCTCATTACTCCCTATCACTTAGATTCCACACCATTTTCTCACCATAAAATAGCAGACACATGAACAGGAAGTTACTCACTGAAATTATGACCGGCAGCTTGAGCATACAGAGCGTGCCCTGCCCTCATCATGTCTTGGACTACTTATACAGGACCATAATTAATTCACAGGTCCAGAAGGCAGTTGCTTCACAGCACAAACCTATCACCAAATACCACTCACGGAAAACCTTGGTGTCAGTAGGACTGCAGAAAGTAATCCGTAATTCAGTTCAAGCATTCTCCTACCTAGTTAGTACAATTAGAGGAGGCTACATCACTACCTGAAGGAGATTTCCAAGGAGTGCTCCGGGCTACAGCACTACCCAAAGGAGCGCTCTGGGGTGAAGGGAGGATGCCCCAGCCCCAGCGGAGGGCACACCCGAGTCGTGACTAAGAGAGAAAGCATCCCTGGCATTTCCCTACTAATCTACAATCTAGATTATCCCATGAGTCAAAAGTACTGAACGGATGTAAATTACAGAAATAAACCGGCCAGCAGGTAGCAGTCTTTGTCTTACTGTAACTTCGTGTTTTAAAATCAGACCAATTGTATTTTTTATTTTTTACTACTAGGTTTTAAAACTTTTGGGAACAAGGTTATGGCTGGTTTGACTTTACTATAACATTACGTGTTTCACCCTTCTACTGTTCATTATATATTAAAAAACCATTTACCACGATTGCCATGATGTGCAGTGCTCATAAGGAACGCCCACCCTAGCAGCAGCTTCATCTAGAATCAAGTCCAGGACTGTAACAGTCCTCAAGACAGATTTTCAAACCAGCCAGATAGAAGATGCCCATGCTCCTGCTTTGCCTGCTCATGGGCAGCCAAAGCTCAATTTCCACCTCATTCCACTTTCCAAGAGCTACTGTAAGTATCACTACAGCAATTTTCTTCCCTTACAGGCTGCTTTGTGTCACTGACTGGCAGTATTTGCAGGCACTAAAAGGCCTGACAGGCTTCACAGGGTCATTTAAGGAGCTCACCTAGCCAGGGTAGTAATACTTACAAAGGAAAGTTAGTGGCTAAGACAGACAAATTATTTCCCATTAGTCACCTTTGCTTGTCTCCGAAGTAGGTGTTTTCTCAGCACTCTACCACCTATTTTCTGTGCACACCTTAAAATGCACCAAGCACATATATTACACAGAAGAAATAAAAGAGAATGAGATGTGTTGAAATTAAACATAGGATGTTTTCTATTTTTAAGCTGGCTGACAAATAAAAAAACCTCACATGGGAAGTCTCACACTCAACCAGGTGCTACTGCTTTTCAAAGTACCAATTCAAGCTTTAAACAGATAAGATGGTAACACACAATTTCAGCATCTATGAACATTATCTTCTGTTTATTGCTCAAAATACTTCTTCACTGAAGATGAAGCCATCTAATTCATATGAAGACTACAGACATTTTCAGGACTTGATGAAAACCTAAATATCAGTTCACCAATATGCTTAACACTAATGCCAGGATTATTTCTTCTTCCCTCCTGCACACACTTCATATCGTTGTTTTCTAAACACAAGTGTACATGGTATTTATTTAGCAGCTGTCATGCAAGATATCAAAACAGTTTCACAGTTTGTACATAAACCCCACTCTCAAGAAGTTAACATTTGGGGACTGAGGTTCTCCATTAATGCCTGCAGAAAGAAAAGGAGTTTTAATTTGACAAAAGCCTGTTTCATTTTTTGAGATACCCTGTGGGAGACCAAGAAACCCTATTTCCCACATCTCACCCAAAACACAAATCTCCTCCAAAACAGAAGACAGGCAAAATCATCCTGTCACCTCACAAAACCCAACCTCTGACCAAATGCTCAGGACACAGCAACCCAAATCAGAAAAAAAAGCATTTGCTCTCCCACCTATTGCCTGCCAAACCCCACAGGTACCACAGCTAATGTGCTTCCCTGCAATCCTCAGGGAATTTGAAGTCAGCAGAGATGAGCCCCACCCTGGCCAGCAGCATCACAGCTCAGACAGGCACATGTGGCTGCCTTGATATTTAAAGTTTTCCTTGCCAAAGCAACCTCCTTCTGAAGTCGTTTCAGTTGAAGGTAATCTTTCACTAGTTAAGTATGAAAGGAAGTCATCTCATCTGCTTTTCAAAGGCTGGTAGCAACACGATCTGCTGCAATAGCACTTGAGGCAACATGGAAGGGATTAGGCTAATTTTGGGGTTGGAGCATGGAAGTGGAATAGATCGCTTCAGGAGGCACTTCTTAGCCCTACCAATCCCAGGTTCAAAGCTCTCAAGCACGACCAACACTTCTGAACCTGAACGATCACCATTATTTGGCTGCACCGCGCTGCTGCCAGTTGGCCAGTTTCAAGCTGGCACGGACACACTGCAGGCTCTGCTGGAGAGACAAGCATGGCTCCTGCACGGCTGCAGTGGTAGCTTTCTGCCTTACTCCTGCATTTGTTATATCTCTGTTATCCTTCTGCACATCATCACATTGCCATAACACGTGGGTTGAGAGCATCACTTTTTTTGACCGTGGCAGCATGCTAATCAGACAGCAACCCCCCTTTTTGTGCTGCACCCCTCAAGATAAAAAGAACGGTACCTGACAACATAACTGTTTGATGGGAAGTTTAAAGATCACATAGGCAGAGACTGGAGAGTTTACTCTCTTCGCTGTATTAGTTCCTCCCAGTACTACACACACATCACTTACTTTCTGGTTGTTTTTCATTAGGTGTTATCGATCTCACAAAATCCTGCGGTGTCATAAAAACCTCCGATTCACCATGCTCATTTATGACTTTCAAAGTGGCGAAGTATCTGAAGATTTTGTCCGGTGTGGAGTAGGCTCTGATCCTGTTCTCGTATTCCATCACCTGGAAATGAAATTTAACCAGCATTAGATGTGCATGGTTCCTCTGCCAACACCTTCATTAGCAGCCACCCTTAGCTGTCTGAAACTTTTGCCACAGGACAACAAAGGTGCATGCAGCAACACAACACTTGAGAGAAATAATGCTGAGAGGGTCAAAACCCCTCCTATCCTCAGCCTTCGAACTACCAGGAAAATTGGAAATATCGGCTCCTGATGTCCCAGGATTAAGAGCAAACACTATTGATAAGTTTTGACTTCACGAAGGGAGAAGAAAAAAAGGTAACAAAATCCCTGAAGGCACTTTTAAACACGAACATAAAAAAAAAAAGCACTAGCATCACATTCATGAATCTAAAGCAGCTCGACATTTTAATGACAGTGTTGAAGGATCTGATCTGTGATTAATAAATGAAGCAAAAGAAAAAAGTCTTGGAGAGCTGGGAGAGACCTTTACTTTCAAGCTGAGTCTTGGAAAAAACTACTTGAAGCTGCAGCTGGTTGCTCAGTCACCCAACCTCATTTTTTCCTCTTTTCTATCACATTGGCAAAATTCCGCAGAAACATCTTTCACTCAGTCCTCTTCTCCCCACCAATCTGCCACTTGCTAACTCTGCCAGTAGTGATTATTTTGTACCTAGAACCATTTTCCCCAACACACAGCTGGAATTAATCAAAGAGAACAGAAAGCTTTTATAAACAAAATCACAACATAAGGCCACAAGAGAGGAAAAAGGCACAAAGACCTACACTTCATTATGTATTAGAGCAGAACACTTTCCTTCTTGGTTCAGCTTTTTATTCCTGTATTATATGGCATGTTTAACAGTCCATAATGTACTTGAAACCTTCAGTACTTCTGGCCAAGAGCCACAGGAATAAAAAAACAACCAACTATCTGCTGGAAGAGAAGAGTCAAGATCAAGGGTACTGCCAAGGCAGCTGTATATCATTTATGGCTTTGGTCCTGTTTCAGCCTTGTCCTTTAACTCAAACAACTTCTCCACCCTGATGTTTATCAGACAGAAAACACCCTCTCTAGTTCTTCATATTTCTAGGATAAAACAAGCCAACAGCTTTTAATCCCCCAAGCCAGGCTTCAGTAAAGCAACTAGGGGAAAGCAAAGCCTCTCTCCTCTGTATTTGTTCCAGCTAAGATCTCCAGCAAACAGCTGAGGATGACATTATCTACAATGACAATACCTAAAGCATTCTCCCCGCTCTTAGCATCACCATAGCTTTTTCATAATTCAGAAATGTCCTCGCATCAACCACTACAACCAGCTCCCTCTTTCCAGCAGCCACCTGCATCGAAGAAAAATTTTGTCCCCAGTCTCTTTTGCTACTAGCCTTTGCACCTATAATCAAACCTAACCCCATTTTTATTGCTTGAGACCACAAGGTCCCCCAAAGATAAGGGCACTGGGTTGAGAGCTGTTGTTTTATTGCAAAGAGACAAGTCGTCATTTACTGCGGTTGGGCCGATAAACAACAACACGCACTTCCCCAGCTCTTTCCTGCTGCCACGTGTCTTTGTCTTCAGCTCCCATCTGGCAGGCGGTAGCTTGTTATGCCAAAATCATCTTTTGACTTGTGATTGCAGGCTCGTATCTCACTCCTTCCTTCATGAGTTACACCCCACCCAACTTGATCAGGCAAAAACATAGTTAAGCATTTCTACCTTCAAGCAAGACAACTAAAACCAACTACAGTATGAAGTCCAGGACTGGAGCCAAGAGCAGACACCACTGACCATGACCAGCAGCTCCCTCCATCCATGACACTCTTTCAACATAGCCTGCTTTCTAAGTAAAACACTCATCTGCCTGAGACCTTACATTACTCCCAACTTTCCAAAACTCTGCAAAAGTTTCTCACAAGGCACTATCAAATGCTTTCCTTCAACCCAGCTAGGGAAGTTGAACCTCTCTTCCTCTGCAACTCCACTGCTGCACAGAGACACTAGTCCTGACATTTCTGTCAATAAAACCATGTTTAATTTTATCCCATTTGACTTCACATCTGCAGTGGATCTTGCCCCTACCTGTTTTAAGATCTTGCTAAGATGCTACTGACAAGCCTAATGCTTTTCTTCTCATTTCTGGAGTATGGGCACTGCCCTTGTTCCTCACCTGACATTTTCACCTCCTTACCAGTCCAGCAACTTCACTGCCAACTCTTTCTTGCCCCAAGCTTGGGGTAATCCTCAAGGCCCCTGCTTTATTGATAGTAAGCAACCTACGTTTTGCTTCAACTTTGGGCACAGCAATTCTCCCACGCCCCCTTCAGACCCAAATCCACGACAATCATCACTTGCAAATGAAGCAAAACATCCATTTACCACTTGGCCCTCTCCTGGATCATTTGCCATCCCATCCTTTATCCAGGTGTACTGCAAAATGAAAACCTTCCTCATATGACTGCCAGGCACTCATGAAGATGCAATTTTCAATACAAGGCTCTAGAGCAGGGTCAATCTGTCACTCAGAAGCCACACACAGCTCCCAAAGCAACGTTGCATGGCTCACAAAAGCTTACTAATAACACAGGCTAAAAAACCCCTAAGTCTCCTGTCTCAGCATGCAGCACAACAACCCCACACAGATCTGCAAACCCAGAGGTTTGCCCCCATGCAGTCTGTGGTTTCATGAGAAATATATACATGGTTTTGAGCTTCCCCTCCTCCAACAAAAGCAGCTAAACACCTTTACAAAAATAGGACCTAAGTGTGCAGTAGATGGAGAGCTGTATTCTGCAGACAGCAAAGCAGCATTTTTAATGACCATCATCTTCTGAGGCAAAGTTTGCCATGCCTGGCCAAAGAGAGCTGACCTGACCTACCATCTCCATGAAAGCTCAAAGCAGCCCCTCTAAGCCCACTGCAGTATAAGAAATCGGCGTTACCTGTTAAAGGATTTGAGTTTCAGATCCAGAAGGGAATGTGGTTATATACAGCTACTCAAAAGTTTCATGGGAAGCTACTGTCTTAATTTCCAGCCTTTTGAGTTCCAGCAATTAGCTGTGACATACACAAACCCACAATTTTCAGGACAAACACATTTCTGAAAAATTATAAGGAACAACAGTCTTGAATAACTCAATCTAGACCAAAAAAATAGAATCTAAAACGCTTGTTTAGTGTCTCAGGCTGTTTTCATCACAACCAAAAATCACACTTCTTCCTCAACCTTCCCTACAAGAAGTGAGCAAATGCAGCAACACTTCTTCCCTTTTGCCCGCAGCTGAACTCACAATTACTTCATTTTCGCTAGCATGATCTAATCAGCTGGCAAAAACTACTACCCATCCCTCCAAATTCAAGACTGGATTGAACACAAAGTCAGGTCAAGAAGAGAACAGCCAGGACCCTGCAAAAAGGAACAACTCATTTATTCAAGGCTGGGTGATAAACACAAAGCAGGTGATAATACGGGTGCCCTGATCTCACTATGTAAATGTGGAGATAAAAGCAGGCGTGTATGTATTTGGGTGTACACACCACCATTTGCAAGGTTTTTTTTACACTACTTTGAAACAGTCTGGACATAAAAATCATCCCAGACAAGTCTTTCCTCCCAAGACCTCTCACCTATGAAATATTCCAAAATACTTTCCTGGCAAAGCATGCACCCAGGCGGCCGCCTTTCCCCAGTACGCACCAGTCCTCGATGCAGCAGAGACCAGCCAAAAATTCTCATCCTACCCCCAGAACTACAGCCTCATGTAATCAGGGGCCTCCATAAAGATTATGCGACTAAAAGAGAAAAATCCCTTTTTGGCATTTATTAATAGACTATGTACTGGATGAGAAAGATGAGCAAGTAAATAATCCCTATTGCTCTACAAGAGGAAAGCTGCTGTTGAGACAGTCAATGTTTATGCTAAGCCTCAGGTTAAAAGGAAAAAAATTAAATCCTGTGCAGACATAAAAATAAAGAGCATCACTGGGGCCTCCCTGACTGTGCAGCAAAAGGGGAACTCTGGCAGTCCAGCTCCACTACACATATCCTAGCAGGGTATCTTAATTATGATTCATTTTCTTTGGCTTTCCTACTGTAATGCACACTAAAATGAAGTCTTAGCACGACTAACGCTCCTAAGGCAGCATACCTGCAGCACCCAGCAAAGACTGCAAGCAGATCTTGATAAAGAGCAGTCCTAAGTGCCGCATGCAAACTCTTCTAGCAAATTAATTAACGTCAGCCCACCCACAACATGTATTACTGCTCATTAGCCTCCAAACTACAAAAGCATTCAATCTTCTCCTCTCCTCCCTTATGCAGTCAGGACCCGTACATGGCGTAGGCTTCAAGACAACATGTGCCCTGGCAGCAGCCACATATGATCCCAGCCACAGCAGATGCCAAGTAATTTATATTTCAACTTCCTCTTCACTGAATCACTACCTAAAATAACAATGTCATGCCTAATTTATTATTTCACCACTAATCATCAACTTCATTAAAAAGCAACATTGGGATAACAAACAAGTGTTAAATAGTTTCAATTAAGCTTAATTATTTTCTCAAGGAAAACCCCACACTATTTTCAATTAATTATGGAAGAGTTGGAAAGGGTTTTTACTGTGGGTTTTGTTGTTCCTTTTTTTTTTTTTTTTTTAAAAAAACATAGAATAGTCAAGAATTTCCTAGGTTCTACACAACCGATTAGGGGAGCAGCACATCCTGGGAGCAGCCCTGATTTTGAGTCAGGAGTTGGGGCACACCTTCTTCTGTCATCTGAGCTGGAAACATTCAAACACACCTCTTGAGATGACTCACTAGGGCAACTGCTGATCAAACAGCAAGCCCACAACAGAGCTGCTCAAACAAACACGGAACCCGGCACCTGGGAGACTACCAGTTACATCCTGCATTAAACCAAGCAAAAGCAGCACTGGCATTCAGGTCACAGAAGGTGCATTCAGGTCGCAGAAGGTACATTCTGTCTTGAGGCTGGAGAGAATCACAGACTGGTTTGGGTTGGAACAGACCTTAAAGATCATCTAGTCCCAAACCCCTGCCATGGACAGGGACACCTTCCACTAGTCCAGGTTGCTCAAAGCCCCGTCCAACCCGGCCTTGAACCCTTCCAGGGAGGGGGCAGCCACAGCTCCTCTGGGCAACCTGTGCCAGTGTCTCACCACCCTCACAGGGAAGAATTTCTTCCTCATATCTAATCTAAATCTGCCCTCTTTCAGTTTAAAACCCTTACCCCTCCTCCTATCCCTACACCCCCTGATCAAGAGTCCCTCCCCTGCTTTCCTGTAGCCCCTTTAAGTACTGGGAGGCCTCTCTAAGGTCTCCCCACAGCCTTCTCTTCTCCAGCTGAACACCCCCGACTCTCTCAGCCTGTCCTCACAGGGGAGGTGCTCCAGCCCCCTGATCATCTTTGTGGCCTCCTCTGGACTCTCTCGAACAGGTCCACGTCTTCTTCAACAAGTCCTTGTCCTTAGAAAAGGGCTTATGCTGGCAAAAAGATTGTGAGGTCTGTTTTAAGCAGTGCCCTCCCTGCTAAATTGCTGCTCCCGACTCAAAGCACTGTAGAAGGAAGGCAGGCTGTGGACTGAGAAGGGATTCAGGCTGCACATCATTCCCACCGAACCTCTTGGGAACCCTCCATGCCTGGCTCACATTTTATTTGGAAAGCACGACCACATTCCTCCCTGCCTAGTATGGGAAGGAAAGAGCTGGTCAACATAGGCACGTCTCCTAAGACTGGAATAAAAGTCCTCACCTGCAAACAAACATTCTCCGCCTCCCCTAGCCAGTAGTCACCAGCCACATACGACAGAAATTAATCGTTGTATTTACTGTATTAACCAATGTTCTTTTTTAACAATAAGAGTGTGGATGAAGGTGGATCGTTTCTTTGCTCTTTGCAAACAGCCTCCATCTGCTGACACTGGAAAAAATAAGCTGCTTTTCTTGAGTGGTTCTGGCAAGAGTTGAAGTTTTGCTGAAGCTGACAGAGTACCTGACACCCAGTTGCCAAGAAAATTAGTAGAAGCTGAGAACCCATACTCCTGGACAATTCTGAGTATCTCAGCGTAGTATCTTACAACATAACTTCACTGAGCTGTCACCAGCCTGTCAGAACAGGGGGAGTTTGGAGCCCCAAATACCACAAGTCACTTGGATATTCAAGTTGTGTAATATACTCTAACCAAGACACAATATGACTCAGCAACTTCAAACGAAACAGCTATTAATTTTTTATTAAAAGCTGTTAAGCCACTATATATGATCATCCACAATTTAACAGCTAACGAAATGCAGCCTCCAGGATACAGACTTAAAAATAATTATCAGAAGCAAATTATACAGAAAGGAATTGTGAAGAGCATATACTCCCATTCTCCTCTTTGGCACTGCAAGGATATTAAATCATCAAACACAGCCCAATAAAACCGACATCCAGACAGGTTTAAAAAATAAAATATTGCTGTCTGTCAACTCTCAGTTACAGGACTCTCCATCAGACCAAATCATGCATCTTGTAATAACGGTGGTTACAGATAGTACCACACTAGTTGTCAGAGAGTTCTTAGGAGCCCAAAGCTCTCAGGATTGCCCAACAGTGAAGGCAGGTCACAACTCGTTTGTTACTCAAGCTTTCCTCCTCTTGAAAATGTGTCTGATATGAAAATTGAATAGGTGTAAGCATCAAGAGAGACACAACCATGTGTCTCACTCCCGAACCATGAATAGGGAGTGAGGCTGTATTTCAACAACTATGTTTACACAGAATAATTAAAGGAAAAATTAAAGCACACCTTTCCTATAACCACCTCTTCCACACTCATCCTCTACTTCTCCCTACATATGCTCTGTATGTTCACAGGCAAAGAGATGGGCTCAGAGACAAGGGTGATGGATGCCCTAGATGGTTTTAAAGCTTTTGCACTGATTCCCTGCTTTGCATGCACCATCCTAACAGCCAACATGGCAGGAGCTTCGATTTCTCAGTGAGCCACTTCTCAGCCACCCAACTGGAGATGGGAAAAGCGGTCTCCATTTCAGAGGATCAGCGTACTGTGCTTTCCACATAAGTTTCAACCTGAAGAAACTCAGGGGAACATGCCAAGAAAGGAGGTTTCCAAAAGTAAGCTCCCTTAGGAAATAAAGACAAGTACAGAGCAAAAACCAGACTCTGTACACGTGTTGTACCACAGTCTGAATAAAGTGTTCTGCAAGTTTTCTCTCTTGTTCCACTGCAGTGTAACATGCCCAAGTTTGGTACCTTACGGTCCCTGAACCCAGAACGCTTCTTCTTCTTCCCTTCCGGCTGGGCCTCCTCGTCACCCGACGCAACGGCCTTTCTATCCTCACTGCCGCCGCTCTCCTCCTCCTCCTCCTCATGCTTCACCTTCTCACTCGGCTCAGTCCTTGGATCATGTTTTACGGAAGATGAGTTTTCTGCGTATGCCCTGTACAAGGGGAAAGAAAACAGCAGTTCAGGAAATTGTTGAGAGGGGTGCCAGGGCCACAAAGATGGCCCTGCGAGGTTCTCCCTGAATGAAACACTTGCTACAATTCAGCATGGAGGATTGTAAAGCAAAAGCAAAGAAGTGATCAGTCTCCTTGGAATATTGGGTGCTTTTCCCTGCTGTAATCAAATTTCTACACCCCCACCCCCCTTCAAACCCAAACTAATCATCACAGTAAGTTTTGCCAGCCCAAAACCACCACAGAAATCACTCAAGTGAATTATCATACCCTCTCCCTAAAACTACACATGCCTGAAGATTGAGAAGGGCATACCACACCTCCTCTAGCACTAAATTGCACCCCTGCTTCCCCAAAAAAGATTTATATGAAGTGATAGAAATGTGTTTTACCATCAGCACTCCAGGATTCAGAAAGAACAGCCTCTTTGTTTCAGCTCAAGTGATTTATTTTCTATCTCCAGCAAGTGACGTGCTGTTTTATTTCCCTCTTCCACCAATGAGTCTTCTAAACTCCAGTGCTACAGAGGATTTGTGACAACTGGAGTTGTTTATCCTCAAGCTGGAAATACAACTCTGTCAGAGCAAAGCACCCTTTTTCCCCTTGCGGTTCAAACACAAAGATCTTCAGCGACCTTGTTTGTAGACCAAGACTCAATACCCAAAATCTCTCAGTCTAAGACGTGAGCAACTTGCAGAATTGCAACTGTCAATAGGGTGGTTAAATAAAAAGCAGGATAAATCCATAAGCCAAACAATGCTGCGGCTTTCTTAAGCTTTACTTGTAAAGTGGTTTATAACGAGACAGAGCTCAGACCACGTTAACATCAGTGAAAATATGATCTCTATGGATACATTAACATGTCACAAGCAACAAAGCAAACGATTTGACAAAATTATTTCTCTTTCTAAAGAACTCAAACAGCTCAGGCAAACATCCTAGCAAGCCTGTAACTTAAGCGAAGTTGCCTCTACTTGCATTCCCCATGATTTATTTTGGACTAATCACAGAGTACAGGGCTCACACACAGTTAGGTGCTGCTCCCTGGCCAGCAGCCTTCAGATGAAGGCTGGTGGTACTTTGGTACTCCCTGTAACTATGAACATGGTCATTTACCCCTGTGTGAGTTTATTCAAAAAAAGACTGCCTTGGGAAAACAACAAAAACAAACCAAGATTTTTGAAGTCTCCCAAGCTCTAAGCAAAAGGCTACACATATTTCATCCTACCAGTTTCCTGGAAAACACAGCTGTGGTATGTAAAATTTAACAGAGAAGAGTCTGTGCTTGTCTCCCCAGCAATACACAGCTTTGCAGCAATCTCAGCACATCATCTTCCATTAAGAAGAGATGAGGGCAGGTGCTCCTTCAATTAATTTAAATGCTACCCCAAAAAAATGACAACTCACTCCTTACCAGCATCCAATAATTCACTAACAGTCACAGTACAGGATAGATAGAGAAGGGCTAAAGAACTCATATCCTTCCACAGTACTGGTGGGAAGCAAAAACTTGATTATTCCAGAATAAATTCCCAAAGAGCATACTTAAGAATAGAGTGAATCATGATGAAAGCAAATTAACTTTTGTTCATATTGTAATAACTACTTCAGCAAAGTACCAATAGCACTTGAACAACCACCAAGATCCAGACATTGCTTTGAAATGCAATAACCCATGGCACTACAGCTGGGTTAAAGCATTGCATAGGTTTCCAGTCCATGCTGGGACAGAATGCAACTCCATCGCAAGGGTTTGATTTAATAAAATACACAAGTGCTTGGTGAAGAGCAGTACTAATTGTGCCTTTCCACGCACAATGGACTCTAACACACCAGCCGTTCCTTTCTGAAAAGCTCCTGAGCTTTTACTTGCCAAAATATTTTCTTAAGTCTTATAGCAAAGCACCATCTTTAAGACCTTTGCTGAACCAAACTTTCGGAGACAGGATCCAAAACTGAGTCCTCCACAAGAATCTGAAGATAGGGAAATTATTTCCCCAGAAGAGCCAAGCAGATGATCTGTCTCTTGGAGCATGAAGTCCATGCTGGCTCTGCTCCTGAAGCCTTTCCTGAAAGTTTAATCAGTACTGGCACATCCTTGTGGAGTTGTGGTTTTGGCTGATATGCAGTTTGCTAGAATAAACTGTTGCCAGCTGAGGCTACACCAGCATTACAAGGAAAGCCCTTGTGCAGGCAGGACACCAGTCTTAAGTAGCTCTGAGAAAATCTCTTGGGAAAAGGTCCTGGGGACAGAACGGCAGTAGAAAATTGATTGCTTATCTACACAACCAAGCTATTCCATATTAAACATGCCAGAGAATAGCTGTATCGGTAAAGATTTGCTCCTGTAATGCTTGAATGACAGCTAGCAAACCAGGGAAGGGATAGATGAAATACAAAATAAAACATTTTCAGCAAATCCTACGCATTCCTTCAATCCATCACACTGTCAAACCAGTTGGCTACAGCAATACAGGCGTAGGCTGTTTGAATACAGTTGGCTTTTTTCCCCCACCTCTAGTTTATCCAGGTAATTAACTCTGCTCTACAGTTAGATCACCATCCCAGCACACAAGCAAGATGAGCTATGAGAATAAAAGCAGTTAGTAGCCTACTTCTCAAACAAGTTTTTAAACAGTTACCTGCTATTCCTCACCTCCAGGCCACGGTTGCAACTACTCCCTGAATTAACCATTGAAGGATCTGCTCTCTACATACAGCTACTACTCTGTGTATTTTACATCCTGCACAACCATCCTCTGTTGAAATCCTTGGCTTCCAACAACTGCAACTTCCATACTGCGCCCACATAAAGGAGCCTTTCAATGCAGATGTCAAAGTACGGCTGGAAAAAACCCATAGCTCCAGAAATACCCACCCTGCTGGACTGCCACCAGCAAGTAAAGACTCTCCACCTCCTTTTTTGATGAGGCTGACTTTCCCAAGGCATGCCTGTTGCTACAGCTTCTGCACAAAAGGGAAATGAAAACACAAAGTCTCCCTTCACTGTGTGCCAAGACTAGCTGCCGGCCTCTCTTCATGGACCATGCCTGCCCCAGATCCTAGCTGCCATACTTCAACTCTCCCAGTCTCTTCAGGTATTTCTTCCTTCCCTGAATTTGAGGCAAAGACCGTATTTCCCACCTACTTTGTAACCTCTTCTTTTAATCCTTGGAAAAAGCCAACAATCAAGCATAAGATGAGGTTCATCGTCCCCAAAGAAAACCACCTGGCTACCACAGAGGACTACTCAACTCTAAACTCTCACTTGGCGAATCATTCTTTGAGAAAGCCAAAAGCACGCATCCATAGGATATACATCCACGAAGGATGCTGGGACTCACACCAGGCATTGGCACAATACTCCACAGTTGCAGGTCTTCCAATTAGAGAAATCACAGTCCCTCATTTTTAAAGTATTTTTCTTCTCTGAGTGACAGAAGCAGAACAGTGTGCTAAAATAACAAAGCCTTGTGCCACAGATAACAGTGTTGTTATTCTAATCCCGAAGGCAGTAGAGAAGTACTTAGCTATCAGATGCTGTTTAGTCTCAGAAGAAAACGTAGGAGATCTAACAAGTTGGGCACTTCAGTCAGGAAAGACACTGCCACCAAACAAGAAGCAGGAGAGAGGAATCCTCCCTGACAGATGTGTTCTTCAGTTGACTAGAGTTGCCACTCTCCCTGTATGTAAACATCTGGAGACATCCGAGTGAAGCTTAAAAGCTACTTAAAACTTCAGGTTTTCGTATTGAAATATGAAAGCAAGCTTGGACACAACATTCATAAAAACAGGCAGCCTCCAGGGATCGGGAGTACTTTCAGTGAGGAGCTCTGTCTCATCCTCAGCTCAACCATATTCGGCAACTAAATTAGTTAGCTGAAACTTTAATAAGAAATTAACCAGAAATGATGAAGATCCACAGCCCAATTTTTCAGCATGTCACACCACTCACAAGACTTTTTACTACTTTGTTTCCTTCCCCATCTTTCACAGTACTTGACACTGATGTAATTTAGCGCAATGGACTTGTGGCAAGAACTGCAATGAACACACCAAAATTTAGGCGGGTTCCAGAGATGAACGTGAATGATTAGATTGAGGAGACAGCTCTGGATGTCAGCCATAGCCTAAAATAGGTCCAAGAATATAAGGAGACAGCAGTGTAGTCCATGAGATACGCACATCCTTCTTTCCACCCCAGCCAGCAGCAGGAACATCCCCAACTTCAGCTACTGACGGTGCACTCAGCAAGGAAGAGCTGGACCAACCCGAGAAGATCTGACAAGGAGCAGCAGGAATGGTTAAGGGTCTGAAACACACACTGTGGGAAAAACTGACCTAAATAAGTCAGATTGCTGTAAGAAAGATGGAAAAGAGGAAGGTGAGATAACCGTAATACATATAAAACAGCTGCTGCAGGACTGTTTTCTTGGCCCAGCATAAGGTGCAGTACATGTGCTTAAGGACATCATAAGGGAAGAGATTTACACACTGGGGAGAGGAAGAGAAGCCTGCGCATACATACACACATAGACATACGCAGGAAGAGTTTAATGTTAAGGACAGGGGAACACTGGAGTCAGCTGTCGGGGAAGATTTATTCCATCACTGCTCTCTCCATCACCAGCAAATTGCTATAAATAGGTGAGACAGCTGCCTGTCAGGACTAGCTCAGAGGCACCCAGCCCTGCCTTGGCAGCAGACCTGCTGATTTCTCACGCTCCCTCCCACCCACCTCTTCCGCAGCCCAGTTTAGGCACCGGCACCAGCATGTGGGTGCAGACGGACAAGCCAGAGTGTGAGGACCTCTGCTTTAAGCCCCTTCAAGGGGACCATCCTGAAGATCAATCCAAAAGGTTTTCAGTCAGTCTCACCAGGTAGCTCGGATCGGGGGGGATACCATGCCGCTCCTTACAGATGATTCCCTGATAGGCTGCAGAGGAGAACAATTGCTTCACAAAGGCTGTCAACCCTAATGACACACACTGGAGCCATCCTACCAACATTACCCTAATTTCCTTGTAAACTATAAATACATTAATTTCTTAATCCAGGAGACGCTGCTTACATTCCCCAACAAAGTTCACTCTGAGTGGGGTATGGGACTGTACCCCTGAACTGCAGCCCTGACAGATGCACACAGCTGTGACTCAGTTACATCTGCCACGCACAGAGCCTGCGCTCCTCACGCCTCAAATGGACTGCTGACTTGAACTTCTCCTGATCCAAACCATACTTTGGAGGCTGACAGGCTCAATACCTTTTTTTTGCCACCCCCCCCCAAATGGTGGTTGCTTTCAGTCACAGCTGCAACTCCTGGGCACACAGGCAGTGCAGCAAAGCAAGGTAACTGAATAAAACTGTGAGGCTGGCAGAGACGGTCAGAAGTGTAGGATGACCACATGAACCCAGAAGGATCACAGCTGGCATCCTGTTCTCTAACCCTGGTGCCCTCCAAAAACCAGCACTGTCACTCACCAACATTTCTTTTCAAGGAAAAAAAATAATCTTAGGTTGGAAGAATAAGGGAGGCAAAGCAGTCTCTGATGCCACAAGCTTTTTAAGGTGTCCTCAAACACAGAACAGCTTTTCTTTCCCCTTTTTTATTACTATTTTTTAACAATACTTGAGGGTGTGTATGAGCCTGACTTTATCAGCTGGAAATTATGAGCCAGATCAACAGATACAAATAAGTGTGACTTCGGATGACAACTACTAACTGCTGAAGACTGTTTTATTGGGTAGTCAAAGCTTATACCCAAGGGTGAGAAGGATGCCATAACTGCTAAAACATACAAGGGAAAAAACTCACAGCTTTAGTTCAGAAGAAAGCAAGCCCTGTAGAAATAAGAAAAAGATGGGATGAGAAAATACTCCATATAAAATGAAAAGGTATGTGGGCCACAAGATCCCTTTGCGGGCGAAATGAGATCCCTTCAGATTTCTTCACTCCCATGAAACCTGGTCTTTGGCTAAAAGCAGACAGCGGGGCAGGATCACAGGAGATCAGGCAGAGACGGGGCTAACACACCACAGCTTTCAGGGCACATTGCTGCTCACAACTGGAAGACCAGAGAAAGTCATTCCTGGTACCACTTTTTGCTCTGCAGCCTGGGATGCGTCCACACAGCTGCATGCTTCTGAGAGTCTGGCCTCACACTCCTGGGACAAAAGTCCCAACAAATTCAGCTGCAAGTCGAGGAGGGAGGAATTCCCCACTATGTCTATATTAATACCAATTAAAAACTGTTCTGCTCTGACTAACTCTAAGGTATTTAATAGTATTATTCCCTTCCCAGCCAGTACCTCATGCAATCCCTCAGCTGTTTCGACAGACTGAAAACTGATGGGCTACATCACATTAAACGAAGCCTCCTCAACCCCACAAGCCTTTTGTTCTCCTCAGCAGGCCTCACAAGCAACAATAACACGTGATGCCATATGTGGTCTAGACCCAAAAAAAAATAAAAAAAAGAACAGATAGCTTCCATCAGCGAGTCTCAGCAACAGCCAACTACAGGAGACAGCTGAAGTTGAAGTCTGCCAGAGTAAAAAACAATAAAAAAACCCCTCCAAGGTTAGGCTAACTTCTATTTTAAAGCCTTAATTATTGAGCATTATGCCCATCCCTGCTTTTCTCCCTTGCTTCCTCCCTGCAGATCCAACCTTTAGCACAGCCCAGAAGGCAGCTGAGCCATCGAGTGGTGGTGGACACTGAACATTGTAAGGAAGTGACGGTCATGACAAGACTAGAACCTTAAAGTATGACACTCAATGACTGCTTTGGCACTTCCAAATCAGGAACTAATCAAAACTAAATGATATTTCCTCTATTGAGGCAGGAAATTAGTCCTGTTACTGCCCTCCCAAATGATGTGACTTCTTGGAGAGAAGTTGCTTTCCAGATAGCTACTGGAGGGCAGCCAATGTGCTCCTGCGATGAGGGCAAGGTGAGCAGGTATTTTTAGTTATTCGGTGCAAAGGGGAAGCAGTAGGCGTGAACTTGGCCACCAGAGGGCACCCGTATTTTTTAAAAAAGATTAAAAAGTACCAGCTCCAGTGACATTAAAGATCCGGGGTTCAACCAACACTTACCTTGTTAAGAGACACAGAATCCAAAGTGTTGTCCCCATAAAGTCACAGCAAACCAAGACAATTCGGGAAGCAGTTTCTTGCATTTCCACCTGGCTTCCCTGCAAAAATCCCAGCTCTGATTTGCTGTGCAACATTTGAATAAGTTATTATGAACATGCGTGATCAAACACCAGGGCTCTGCAGGCTTAGGGCAATACCTGTGCTTTAAGCTCTGCAGGTCAGCTGAGGTCACTCCCCCCCAGGGTAGTTCAGATGTTTTCCTAATTGAGTCCAGTTTTGACTTTGGCTCATTCCCCAGCATCAGATTCTTTTCTTCCCCTGATGCTCATGGGTAAAAATATGAAGCCAAAAGCTACCTGAAAGGACACAGTGCTCTTTCAAGACACCACTCATAGATCAATGTGTCTTCAAGCCTTAGGAGAAAACCCTCAGCACAGCAATCCCAAGGATAGTCTCTTGAATCTGTCACCTCTCACAAAGAATTAAAAAAATGGAGCAGAGCTCTCAAAAATAACCTCACATGGATAATGCCTACATTTTTTCATCTTTTCTCTCCTACATCAGGTTAAGTAGTACCTGGCACATCTATAGCTATAAAACAGGTTTCTCCCCCTTTGGCTGTGATTTATGTGGTTTCCTTTGTTTTACTAGAACAAAGATTTTTAAAGCCTCAGTTTCAGCTGGCATAAGATATTTCCAGCAATTCTGCCATTAAAAATGTATTCTAAGCAAGTTACTCTAAAGCCCTTAAGACACTGATGCAAAAAAGCAATGCATTCTTAAACAGAGTTAGCTAAGGGCTGATCTAGGCTTCAAAATTAATTCCAGGAGCGCTGATGGAAAAAAGCCAAACACAAAAAGCAGTGAAGGTCAGCAGAGCAAGGAAGATGAAGGGTCTTTCCTGCAGAGGACCTTCCAGTAAAGCAATTGGGCACTTGATACAGGACGGCTGGAGGAGAAAAGGGTGGAGGAAGAGAGGAAGAAATGGTAAAAATGGAACGAAATCTGCAGAAGTGGCATCCAGAACCTGAACAGCCCAGCTTGCTGGTGAGGAGCGGAGCCTGAAAAAGAAGAGCTTGTAACAGAATGAGAATATACTGCGCCAGGGCTGGGAGAGGGGTATCTCAAGCTGAATTGCTTCAATTTATGCACGGGATAGGGCAAAAGGCAGAAGAGCACAGAATAAGGCCAAGGGAATGCAGGAAAGTAAGCCTGGGTACAGCATTAGACACAAACATGCTGATAGCAAAGGATCTTGTTAAGCAACTTCCAGAGCAACACAGATGCCTTGCCCTTATTCTTACTGCTAATGTATTTGTGGAAGGGTAAGAAATTAAGCATAACTAAGTACTTCCAGTCATTCAGGAAGAGCACTAGTAAGACTCCACTTAGAGGTCCTTCTGTGCTCCCCAAAGGTACATTTGCTCCACTATTTCATTCAATACTAGGTTGACTGAGTGACAGGCTTCAGCACCGAAATGCCAGTTTAAGTGCTCACAGATGCCCATTGCCCACAGAGTCAGCCAGGAAGGTTTATGACATGAATCTATCTGTGGCCATTTAATAACGTTCCAAATGGGTATTTGGAACTACAAATACAGAATACAAGCTTTACATGAGGGCTAGCAACAGAGCATTTTTCATAAACATCAAGCTTGCCTAACTGTGAGGTTCAGTACTACTCATATATTAATGCCTCATTTAGATTAGCCAATGACTACACCAAGATTTATTTCAATTAATTAATTCAGTTCATTATACCAATGCCCAGATACTTAATTGCTTCTGTTGCCAGCTGGAGATCCTCAGAGTTTAAGTTATTGCTTAGAATGGATAAATTTCATTAGTCTTCTAAGCTCAGTTACTTGCATTGCTGAAGTATTCTTCATCACAGCAGAACAGAGCAGCATTAGCTTCTCCTGTCATGTAATTATTTCTATGAAATATATTCCATCAAAAACAGGCAGCAGGAGCTCCAGAGGACAGCCAAGGCAACAAGACCAACACTCGCCTGCAACAGACAGCTATGCAGAAGGCTACATGCAGATGCAGATCAAATGTGAAGATCCCACCGACCCACCTTCCATCTTAGGAAGACACAAAATAAGTCTTTCCTGTCTTGCATCATACAACCACTGGGGTTTTTTATATCTATCTTTCCAATCCTTGACTTCTCCTCTACTTTTGTGTGGGCTTCCTTGCCCCAGTACTGACTTCCGATGTTGCTCAAAGTGTATCGTACAGTATCATTCTGAAATACACTGGGTTTGGGCTACACTTGACAGAAGCCACCAGAGAAGTCCTGTCTTTCTTGATGCTAAGTAGTGGAAAAGCTAAGTTCACATACAGGCACCACCATCTTAATCCCTTTTAGCAGGGTTCACCATCATCAGAAGTATGGGAAATCTGTTCTGAAATAGAAAGTTTGGGGTTTTTTTAAGTACTGATGAGTGATGCAGCGCTGCTCCCAACATGGCTGTAGAGTTGGGGCATTTACATAAGGCTTTATACAAATGACAAAAAACACAAGTCAGATATTCTTTTCCTTTTATTACTGCTCTTCCTCTAACACTGCATCATCATCTACTTACCTAGTCTAAGAAGCATAAGATTTTTCAACTGATTCTTGATTCAGCCTATTACATCTTTAATGCCTTCACTGTAACGAATAATATTTATAAGAAAACAAGAAGGGGGACACAACACTCATCTTAAAAGAAAACTTCACTGACAGCCTGCAGGAGAGCATCCCTTACTGCATTCCCTACTCAGAGGGCAATGAAGTGCCTCAACTCATTAACAAACCATCCAAGGTTAAGCAGAATATTAGCAGGCACACATTCCTCAGAGTCATCTACCATCAAAGGGACAGTAATTCTCTGTGATGCTAAGAGAGCCACACTTTGGGCCTGCTGGACCCCTCAGAGACTAACTGCAGGACAGGAGTTCCATATCACAACAAAAGCACGGCTGTTTCATTAACCGAAGGTAAAGCATCATAAGTCATCCCTACAACAGGCTAACTGCACCAACAGAACTGGTTATGCAAAGGGCCTTCCGAATCTGCTTCCCACTTAAATAGCACTGCAACATTTAATAAATCAAAATTGCTTATTACTGAGTGTAAATACTCAGACACACATGGACATTTCTCTCTGTAATCTATAAATTACATTTTCAATGACACTTGGCTTATTTGATCCCTGTGCTACATGTATTGTATATTTACCTTTTACAACTAATCCATGATACTTACTGCTACTTATTGTAATAACTCAAGATGTAACTACCTGAATAACCCAGGATGTCATTACAAACATTTTGTGTTCACCTACACTTATTCTTAAACTCTACTAAACATGCAATTTATATATTGTGAAAGACAAAGCAAACGTGCAGTTCCTCATTGCTCATTTCTTTAAACACAACGTTAAAATGCCTATTTGAAAGTCTGTTTAAAACTTCTACAGGTGTCAGTATGAAGTATATTCTACACCATACATCAGTTTTGTTCCTCCTCTTATTCAACAGCTGGATGGCAAGTAATTAATTACGTGAATATCATAAGCCTGGATGTACTTCTATTTTACAGTCACCGACATTGTGGATTTATTTCACATCTTATATAGGAAAGGAATACTTCAAAGTCTGTACAATTCTATGTAGTGCTTTACAAATTTATAAAAGACGAAGGAGACAGAGCAAGGAAAGAAAACAAGTAGTAACAGCAAGCCAACCTCTCCAGATTGATGAAGACTGGGGAGATCACAGACCAGCTACTCCAAAGAGGCTGCCCCTCTCCTGTATCCGATTTCTGTCAGCACTCTCAGCTGAGCAAGGTCAAGCCCAGCCACAGTGTCCAGGGGCCTCCAAGGAACAGCCAAGTAGTACAGAAGCCAAAAATCACTCCCTGAAATAACCCCTGACCTAGCACTCTGCATACCATTAGCAGCTCTCTGCTGCAGGAAGCACCTTCCTCCCAATAAAAGGCAAAGCTAACAACTGACAATTTGGCTGTTTTCAAGAGCAGGAGTGAATCTGCTGCAGGAGGGAGTTATTAACTCATTCTCTTTGGGACAGCATTACGTAGGACATGATGTCCTACCTACTTTACAATCATGCTGAAGATATTTTAAGTGGAAAAAACCCCGCTCGCTTTCCTGCCTGAAAAGGGGTATTATCCTGGCCATCCTCACAGAGGCATTCAGGTCTTGTGGATAAAGAGGCACTACGAAACTGCAGATTATTAGCAAACCGCAGCATAAGATGACACTGTGCTGTATCATGGTGTTCTTCCTCAGCCTGAGCAATTCCTTTTAGGAGATACCAAGGTTTGACAGCTCTAGGAACAGCCAGAAAAATTACCATCACCTTCCTCCTGTTGCATTAAAACTAGAGCCTTCTAGCCACCTCACAGGTGAGCAGAGAGCCAGCAATAAACCACCTAAATATTGCAATGAGAATAAGACTGATTTTCAGTGAAGACTTGATTTTCAGACTCCAACTGCAGCCATGAGCTTGAGCGACACTGCTGGTGTTACGCTGCTGCCACGTTTTGAGGGAAGAGAAGGGAGCCCTTAATATACTTCCAACGTGACACTGGCCCAGGGTCCAGTGAAGGTCACCTCAGACAAGCACAAATATCCCCCTTCTTCCCACAGTTATGGAAACAAGCTTTGAGCCTCATGGCCCATGAGTAGGTGTGCTCAGACTCTGGCCCTTAAAAACCAGGAAGTCCTGCGTGCAGCTACCTTACCACCAAAAGATGGGCTGTGCCCTTCTGCTCCTCTGCTACATTTCACAGACGAAGCAGTCTACAGTACACAAAGAAAACCAGTTTAGGATGCCCTGGACAAGTGTGCTGTCCTTAACAGCCCTCCCAGAAGCTCAAAGCATGACATTTTCACCGAGCTTGGTCAAGTCAACAGATTTCTCTTCGCACACCACCGTACAGCACCACCACGCAAGGGGAAGCTGGACAGCAAACCCCACCAAGGGCAAACAGCCCATGTGAGGACAGCTACAGAGGAAGACTCTTCAGCCCTGAGCTTTTTTACATCTCTGACTACTCACAGCAGCAAAGCAGCACCCCACAGCGAGTCACCAACAGCCATTCCTTCCATGCAGCAGAAGCATGACAAGCAGTAACACTTTACAAAGTCTCCCACAGATCTTAAACCCATCTGCAGGTATTACCACAGGACTAATGCAGCATGAGCCTCGGGCAAAAAAATAAAAACAAAAAAAATATATATTACCTCTGCCAAAGGAATCTGGCACTTGCTGTCGCTGCAGCTGTCCCTACGAAAGCCGCCACCACAAGCCTACGCCTGGTCCTGGGGTGATGCGCCGTCCCAAGGTAACGCCGCGAAACAGAAGACAGCCCTGCTGCAATGGGAAGAAATCGAAGGCGAAACATCCTGTCAAGTAAGAACACCACATTAGTAAAGCAACAAACAGTTTCCAGTCGTGGACTCTCACACTGATCCTCAACCAGAGATTTCCTCACATTTTTTCTAAAATAGGAAAGTTACAGAAAATAACTGTCACAGATGTTTATTAGCTGTTCTGAAACAGGTGTGTAACCTGTCTAATAAATAGCAAATTATGAGTATCACACATTGGCATACACATGGCTGACACACCTTGCTGCCATATCCCAACTACTTACTCAGCTGCTCTTACAGCGTTTTTCAAATTCCTCTTCAGCCTTTCCCCAGCACAATTCGTTAAGAGGAAATATTTGCACTCTCCCACTCATATGCCAAGGCATGGAAGATGTAGGCAGATCTTACAAGCAACTACAGCAAATAAGCAGCATTGGCCAGAGGGAGAGACACAGCTGGATTTTAAAAGGCAAATTAAACCAAAGAACAAGCAAACCTACCAAACGAAACCCAACTCTGTTAGCTTAAATTTCGGTACGAAAAACCTACTGTTCTTAAATCACTTTTTTAGCTAGCCTGGAGCAAAACATTTATATTCCACTTGAAGTTTAGGGCAAGTTTCAAAGTGTCAAAACTCGTAAAATACAATCCATACCCTGTAACACACACAACTGTACAGAGACAAATGGGAAATCAGAGCTACAAATCTCAACATTATTACAACAGCGAAATCTGAACCGCAGAAATGTCACCTCATCACACACCAGCTACAGGAGACAAAGCAATTTTGCTAGCTCACAAGATTGAAGGCGAAGGATAAATGTTGCCTTTGAAAAAGAAAAGGTGATGCATCTTTTAGCAAAATAAAGGTTTTCTTTCTAACTGATGCAAATTCAATTTTCCAATTGCAGGGTCAGCCTTAAAAAAAAAGAAAATCAGCAACAGCATGGTAAAAGAATTCAAGGTCAACAAAAACACTGGAAGTAGAGAGCAGGGAAGCAGTGGCCCAATTTTTTCCTTTTGTTCCCCATTCTTCCTGTTCTAATCAAATATTCCCAGCCAGCAAATAACCATAGAACACAAAAATAAAGTCACATCTGTTGGTTTCTATCTGCTTTTGCAAGACTAGATGCCACTGTGCCATTCTGCTAAACCATTAACTTCCAGCAATGACAATCTTGGGACTGTTTTACACAAACACATCTCACATGTGTGGTGTGTTAGGCCATTTCAGCTATAAAGAGTTGAATATATTACCACCCTTTTCTGCCGACGAAAGCAACACGCAGCTCAGGACTTCATCATGCGAACCGGTGATGTGAACTTAGGGAGGGGAAGAGAGGAAGAGGGAGGGAAGACACATATAAAATATTCAGCAGATAATTCTGAGTGCCAGAGCTCAATATCTTTTAAGGCAAGAAGTGGTAGACGTGAGCCTGAAGGTTTCTCAGCACAATCAAGAAATAAGTAATGAGGGGAAGGAAAGCATAGATAATGAAAAATCATTAGCAAATCTCGTCAGTGATTTTTCATATCATATCTAAGGGTTTCGCACAGTCCTGGGACAAGGGAGATGGGATGGAGCACCAGCAGGTGACAGCAGGATGGGATGGAGGGGACAACGTTGCTCTTGCTGGGTAGGACAAAGCTACGGAGTGTCTGTTCCTCACCACCCCTGTTTCTGGGCAAATAGCACCAACTCTGCTGCTCACAGCTAGTGCTGTGCACAGAAGAGCATCCATTTTATATTCATCTGTGCACTATTAAAAACCTAGTTTGCAGTCGGCATTACCATTTTGTTTATTCCTTTAAAAATAAATAAGCTTAAAGTTTTAATGGAATACAGCCAGCCAACAGCGCTTATTCTATCTACTCCAGTTCTGAACAATAGAAGATTTTGTTATGAAAAGCAGCCTGTTTCAAATTTAAAATTATTTACACCCTACACAAACCTGATGTTCCCATCTCATCTCCAGGGATGAATTTGTTACATATGCAGAGAAAAATCTGAAAGTGTTATTTTCACCAAGAAGCTAATGTTGCCCTTACTTGGGTTCCCCATCCTAATTACAGCTTTATATGCATAAGATGTAATGGATAAGGAAAATGTTGCCAGTATCATTTAATCAGTCAAAATGAAAATCAAGCCTCACAGTGCTTACTTTTGAGCTCGAGGAGATTTTTACAAAATTTCTGATTGTTGGCTTTAGTACTGCATAAATGTTTGCTCTGTCTGAGCTCTAAGAAAAACTAAATTATCCTCTTTGTCCAAGTAATCTCCATCCCTGATGGTGCTGGGACATTCATCCAGACAGTGGCAATTGCCCGAGAGCGCTGGAAGCAGGCAGTTCCCATAATAACCTTAAAATAAAGAGTATCCTTATCTCAGAACAAGAAAAAAGCACTTTGGAAGCTGAATTTTCCATGCTTTCCATCTGCAATTTTACAAACTCTCATGGTTGTTTTTTTTAATTAAATCAAAAGCACCATGATATTTGGTGTGTTTTGTTAAAAGCTCCAGGCATTTAAGTCAAGATCACTTGAGAAAGCTGGTGCTTACTTTCTAAAAGATTAAAAATGAGCATCTTGCCCTAACTACAGCAATGAAAAGCTTAACACCACGATCTGCAGTATGATAAGGAATAAAGCTGAGATAAAACTACCAAGAACCGATGTGATTACAGCTTACAATAAGAAACAACATCAATTCTTGCATGATTTAATGCAATCAATGATTTTAACAGGATGCAACTGAGTACCTCAGAGGAAAAAAAACACCTCCAAAACACTGAAAATAAAGATAAAACATAAAAGTTACCATGATGTTCCAGCATTACTGCTACAAGGAATCTGTAGATCATATTTTTGTTTCTAAGAGATAAGCCAGTCTTACCTTAAGTGCTTGCTCGGAACAGCTCTACAGTTACTTCCAAAGGTCGAATTAATATCCTTGGATAAAAGAAATAGTTGGGGCTCTTTTTCCAAAAAATAATTACATATCTGCTTTTATTTATTCCACAAGATATGGGTATTATTTTTTAAGCAGAAGAGTCAACTGACAGACTTGAAAATTTAAAACAAAAAGTTCTGTTGACTGTCTCCTCCACCATTAAATACGAGCTACTCCACCAAAACCCAAACCTCAGAGCCAAACATTCAAAAAACTAAAAAACCCAACAAAAAAATCCACCTCTAATCCCAAATGCCCACCAAAAGGGATCTGACAGCCCATGCTGGTACCTAGCGTGCTCTGTCTGCTTGGGCTCCACATTTTCATGCCCCAGGTCTGTGGTTTAAGCTGTGTTTCTGCCCCAGCTGCTGCAGCAGCTCCCATAGCCCTCA
Organism: Strix uralensis; assembly: GCF_047716275.1. NCBI lineage: Eukaryota > Metazoa > Chordata > Aves > Strigiformes > Strigidae > Strix > Strix uralensis. The sequence continues at coordinate 4,504,624 of NC_133978.1, read as the reverse complement.
GGTAAGGCTCAGGGCCCTGCTCTATGGGTCCATGCAGCTGGCAAGATGCAACAGCATAAAGCCTCATGTATTTGTAATTCAGCATTAAACGTGTTAGCATCTGACATCCAGGAAACCCACAAACCCATTAAGAAAGTACCGCTTCCCATCTGAGACACGACGGGCATCATTCGAACTGAGGACATCCAGATTGCTTTAAAAGAAGAAATGTAAAATTATTTCAACAGCTATATACATTCTGCCTTGATGTGGATATTTTATTTCCCCAAACAACAATCCTCTGTCTGCTGACCTGTTTTGCAAGGAAATTCAGACAGGCTCTGTGCTTCTCCCCGCTGCCACATCCAGAGCATCAGCAGTACAGCTCTGGATTTTTTCAGTGCACATAAGAATTGGCAAATCCCAACTCTCTCACATCCTTTTTCAGATACCCAAAAAACGAACAACAAACCTTACTCCCCTTCTTCCAGCACCCCAATTAACTGACATTTTCAAGACTGAAAGCACTAAGTAGCCCAGCCTCAGGAAAAGGGACTTCTTTGCACTTGGGTACCCCCCAGCACTGAACTTTTTGTAGTCCTTTCTGGCAATCCACAACAGGCTCAGTTTTTAAGCTGAAACACGCTTAAAGCAGCTTTTTGATGTCGAAGCTGGCCTCAGTGCCACAAGCATGTAAGAGGGAGAACAGTAACTGAATAAGCTGATGGGTGTTTGATTTTTAATCAGAGAAGGGTTCACTGGCACTTTTTATTTGAACAATTTTACTAGGATTTGGTAAGCTTGTGCATTAGTGCAAAATGTCAAATGTAAATTTAAATGAAAAATACTGTTAGTAGTAAGATCTTCTCAAAAAAGCGATTTGCATTTATGAGGCACTGCTTAGGCATAAAAACTTCTGCAGGGACTGGCTGAGACAGTGTCACTAAGAACTGAAAAAGCTTTCCGGAGCTGTATGTTTATTCAAAAGCAAAATTTTACATTGCCAGAGCACACCAAGACATCCTGACCCAGGAGCCGCTGCAGGAAAATTCCTCACCTATGTCCCATTCAGCCCCTGACCATCAGTTATATCTCACTTACATCAGTTGTATCAGTAACGCTGGCTCCAGAAGGCGTGGGGTGCCCTGAAGTAGAGAACCAGCAGCACAAGAGCACGGGCCTCAGCTCTCCTGACTCTGTTTTCTCGAGAGGATTATTGGGAAGTGAGGAAGGAAAAATTGCAGTGGGGAAAAAAATACAACAAATAAATCCAATAGGAAGGAAAAGTCAAGACACAAGGGAAAGTGCAAAGCAATGAGGAGAGAAGTTTCACCATCAATGCCAATATAGAAATACTTAAAATAATCCAAGATACATAAATCAGGGGGGAAAAAAACCTCTCAACATCAAACCTGCCTCCACCAAAATTAAGTTACTAATTCTGACTTCGCCTTCCCCCAGTTCTCCATACTTTCCATTTACAAACTAGTACCAGTGAGAGAGATTTGTACAAAAATAATTCATACAAAGGGTGCCCAGAGGTGGATTCCAGCTACCGAGACATCTGGATCCACTCCTTCCCCCATTCCCAAGAGACCAAACTGCTCCTGCTCTTTTCCCCTCCCATAACTCCAAATTTTTCACCTTACCCAGTGCAATTTTCAGATAAAGGATTACTCACATTACTGAAATTATTAGCTTATTAAGACACATAAATCCGTTTTGAGAACGAAAATTAAATCTAGCAGCAAAAGTCATTTCTTCTCAGGTATGAGACTGGGGCAATATTTGACCACATTAATTTCACTAGAGAGGGGAATCACATTTGTTTCAGAGCACAATTCAAACTGATGGAGAGTCTACAAAGCATCAATCGATAACACGCTGCCAGGTCTGCAGCAGAAACCTAAGCCATAGCATGGCAATTTCTTTTTAACTGTCATTGCACTAAGCATTCACATCTTCCTAAAATCCTCAGCCCTGAAAATGCACACTTCCAAATTCTCCAGCTCTGTAACTACACCCAACCATCACTTGTCCTCCCCTTGGGGACGATCAGTGCTGTCCCTCAAACAGCCAGGATTTAGTATTAACCCTCATTCTGCTCTGAATGCAGCTGCTATTAAAGCCATACTACTGCACTTCATCACATATTTAAAAATTCAGTCTAATATTGCACTACCAACATGTTTTGGTGTTCTGCAATCACCTTGCCATTAACGTGGCTTATGTACTATAAAGATTTACCAGGATGATATCCATTAAGACTCCATTATTTATGTCATCCTCATCTCACAAGTTGCATTATTCTGCCAAATTGATCATTTAGCATCCTAAGACACAAAGTGAAAATAAACCAGCAAAACCATGGCTAGTTTGAATACTACTTATTAAACTACCACTTTTATGCACAGGTGTTCTTCTCCTCAATTTAATGCATACATCCTTACTATTAGTTATATTTAAATTAAGGAAAAGGTAGGTTTCTCTGTTACTATCAGTCGCTCTAATTCCTCCCCTATTTTTAAGCTCCACATACCCACACGTGGGCTCTCAGTGCTTGAAAACAAAAGGTCTGCTAGGAACCTGAGATCATCCTGAGATAGCAAGTACTGTCCAGGAGAAATAACCATACTTCCTTGGGCTGTACAAATCACCCATGCGATTTCTATCAAGACTGCTGCCACAGGAGCTTTGCCTTAGACTCGAGCAAAGGGGCCAGAGAAGCGTCATGAACCAAAAGCACTGCTGCACAGAGCCTAGATTAAAACAGACAAGACTGAAAATAACTTTACTGGTCTTCAGTGCTAAGTCAAGAAGACAATGCATTGTGAAGATGCACATAGGACTTTTGATTTAGCTTTAATAGAGCATTATTAGTAACCGCAACTGGATTATTCATAAGGGTGTGGGTCAGTAGCTAGCTTGGTCTTGGTCTTCCCTTAAAAGGGAGACAGGAGTTTTTACTCACTGGAGAAAGATCTTTGCCCATGTGCCTTCAAACACTTAAAGTCTGTTTAGGATAGAGGCTTTGGTGCCACCTAAAATGGCAGAAGCTCAGCAGGAACCCCAAATCTAACCTGCTAGCTGAGCCACCAGAGGACTTGTGAGCAGATGAAGCCACCACTAACTGAAGCCTTTCGAGAAACAAATAAAAAATGAGCATACCCAAACAAAATAAACCCGTTACATCTGTTACAGCAGCACTGAAAATAGCACCTTCAGCAAGAATAAAATATGTGCTTTCTACTTCCAACAGTTTACAGCAAAACACAGTAGGTTTTTAAGTGGCAACTATAATCTTCCACAGAAATGAATGCTAAATGCTGCTTTTTTCTGGTTAAAATTTTCCTTTCCCCTTCTGCCCTCAAAAGTCAGCCTACTCCTTGGGCTTTCCTACCTAGAAAACGTTACAGTAAACCCCAGCACTGACAAACTCCCTAGTATCATCTCCATAGAAGGTAGAGGTTAACTAATCGACCTATAAAAACAAAAAACAAACAAATAAAAACTTATCTCACCCCTTATTAAGGATAATGACCCTGTTTCATGAGCTACTTCCACCTTAATCAGTCTAATGTGAAATCTTATTTTTCCAAACACTATTCCCAAATCATCAGGCTGTCTTTGCAAACCAGCCACACGAGCAGCTGCCCCTAAGTGGAGGCATTTTCACAGAAGGAAAGGAATTGCACTGATTTGGAGAGCAAAGTTTTATCAGAGAACTGTTGGCAGAGGCGTAGAAAACATAACACTTTTTCCTTTTTCTGTACAAAGTTACGGCCAGCAGGAATACAGTTGCTTAATGACCTGAGTGATTTAACTTGGCTTGCATAATCTGTGTCCATGGGATGTGACCTCCCTGAGAAACTTTTGCACCAAATGGAAAGACTGTCCTTGAAGCTCCTGCCCCTTCTCCAGCCAACAGCCACCTACCGGCATGTACCTTACAATAACAAACAAAAATAAACCCCGAGGAGTTAAAGTAGATTTAAGAGGTCTTTATGGCTCACTTGGCTCCAAGAAAACTGGTGTTAATTCTTAATGAATAAACATGTGTTCCACAAGAAAATAACGCTGGAAGAGAAAAATTTAAGTAGTCTGAGGAGAAAGCAAAGGCCTCACTAGGCTGTAAAGGTGACAGTTCAGCAGGCTTGAGTTATCTGCAGATACATGTCCAACTTCAGAAAAAGAGTTTCTTTTTGGAGGTAGACAGGCAGCAGATCATCTCAGAATTTGACATGGTGAAATCTGTACCTCTTTTCCTCTCCCACAAGGAGGAAGATTTGGGAGCCCACTGAGGACTTGAGTTTCAATATCACCGTACAGAAATTTCCCCCTTTCCCGTTCTGTCTTTTAAACAGAAACATCGCCTACCCCAGCCACAGCCACTTCTTCAGAAAATGCCTCTCCTGCCCAAAGAGCCACACTTCTATTGCACATATCCAAAGACATTTTAAATAAAAATCTTACTGAAACAAACAAGTTACAGCATCTGCCTTTCATCCACCAGACAGTGATTTCTTGGGAATTCAAAAGAAGAGCACTGGTTCCCCCCAAAAAAGGAAAAGCAAATCTGAACCACTGCAGTTGCTTTTCCAGCAACACATTTCTGGATTAGCTTGAACTTCAGAGAGAAAAAAGAACATAGATAAGCCTGGCTAATGCCTTGTGCTTTTAGACCACAACCTGAGTAGCTCGTTTTCAGCATGAGAAAGCCAGCAACAAATACCCGGCTGCATCCAAGGTGGCCAGGCAGATGGCACACATGCTTACGTGCTAATCTGGAGCAAACACCCCACCAGGCAGAGGACCACAGGAGTCACAGTGCCTAAACACTACCCCCCACCACCTCCCTCCCTGCAGTCAGGAAACCAAAAAGCAAAATACCCATCAGCAGATGGAGGAGTTTTACTTGCCGGTCCACCAAAACTTCATCCAACAGAAAAAAAGGGAATTATATTAACGGAAATAGAAACCCATAGTTACAGACTAAGAGGAGGTGCAGAGAAACACCTCCAGATCTCAGTGCTGTTAGGGTTTAAACTAACAGAGTGGGGCAAACTCCCAGGCAACTCCTGTATACAGCAAGCACATACCTGGTGCACGCACACACACCATCTACTACAGTGACAGTCCTCCTGTTAAAGAAAACACCAACTGGCATAAGGCAGACACCAATTCTTGCAGATCTTCCTTGTGTCTGTATCATAGATATGATTTTAGTGAAAAGAAATGCAACTCCTCTTCTAACTCTCGAAGCAAAAATGGAAAGTTTGCATCAAACTAATGAAAACACAGATATTAAAGTGGTGGCACATAGCACAACTAGTCTGTACAAATACCAGGTCTGATGTTGACATAGACCAGCTCCGTCTGCATCATAGACTGACACACTACAAATTACAAAGACACACAGATTCACAGGTCTCATGTTTCAAGCACAGTAGTGTTGCTCATCTCAAACCATGATCTTCTTTCTTGCTGTCTGCATGAGGATCTTGGGCTTCATTTCAAAGAGCTAAAAACTCTTAACAGTAAGAGAAAAACCTAAGAATGTGAGCTTGAGAGACCCTGGAGACTTAAAAGAAACCCCCCACCCCAGAGAAGCCAACTTTTTCCTGTCTAAAAAACACAGTCTGAAAACCATTTCTTTAAGCCACTGATTTGTTTTGCTGTGGTGACAATTTGTCACAGGCTGCAGGGACAGAAAGGAAACCCTGTAATGAATCAAAGGCTGTTTATGCAGAGCATTTAAGGCCACACATTCACCACTACTATAAACCAGCACAAGCAGCTGGGCTGCCCCCAGCTGCGCATTCCCACCTTGTGCTGTCCCCAGCACAAAATTCCCAGTTACAAGGATCAGCACTTTGGTTCACTCTACCCTCTCCTACCCCACATGCACAGCAGTGCCATCCCAGACAAGAGGATCTCTTCACGTGGTGGTACCGCCAGCTCTGGGCAACAGTGGGACTGCAATTAAAAGCTGCTCTCAACAGAGCTTCAATCCAGAATGCATGGAAGGAAACTCCATGGCAGGTTTCTTTGACCAAAAAAATAATAATAAAAAAAAAAATCATTGCACTCAGAAAAGGTAGCAGACAAAATAACCCAGAATTTACTAGACAATGACTTTTCAGATAACGCTGCAGAAGCTGCGGGAAAAAAAGTATGATCTGAACAGTCAAGCTGTCTATTTTTTCTGTTTTATAGTATCTTAAATCTTTCACTAAGGGTAAAGTTTGCTGAAGACTTTTGGATAGTAGTATGTGCTTAGGCAGAAAAAGTGCATTTCATAGAACCACAGACTGGTTAGTGTTTGAAGGGACCATAAAGATCATCTAGTCCAACCCCCCTGCCACAGGCAGGGACACCTTCCACTAGACCAGGTTGCTCAAAGCCCCATCCAACCTGGTCTCAAACCCTCCCAGGGAGGGGGCAGACACAGCCTCTCTGGGCAACCTGTGCCAGTGTCTCACCACCCTCAAAGGGAAGAATTTCTTCCTCATATCTAAATCTACCCTCTTTCAGTTTAAAAGTGTTACCCCTCATCTTATCCCTACACCCCTGATCAAGAGTCCCTCCCCCACCTTTCCTGTAGCCCCTTTAAGTACTGGGAGGCTGCTCTAAGGTCTCCCTGGAGCCTTCTCTTCTCCAGCTGAACACCCCCAACTCTCTCAGCCTGTCCTCACAGGGGAGGTGCTCCAGCCCCCTGGTCATCTTCGTGGCCTCCTCTGGACCTGCTCGAGCAGGTCCGTGTCCTTCTGATGTTGGTGTCCCAGAGCTGGACACAGCACTGCAGGGGGGTCTCATGAGAGGGGAGTAGAGGGGGAGAATCCCCTCCCTTGCCCTGCTGGCCACACTGCTCTGGATGCAGCCCAGAACACAGTTGGCTTTCTGGGCTGCGAGCGCACATTGCTGGCTCATAACCAGTTTTCCGTCCACTAATACCCCCAAGTCCTTCTCCACAGGGCTGCTCTCAATCCACTCCTTGCCCAGCCTGGATTTGTGCTTGGGATTGCCCTGACCCATGTGCAGGACCTTGCACTTGGCCTTGTTGAACTCCATGACGTTTGCACAGACCCACCTCTCCAGCCTGTCCAGGTCCCTCTGGATGGCACATCGCTTCCCTCCAGCGTATGACCGCACCACACAGCTTGGTGTTGTCGGTGAACTTGCTGAGGGTGCACTCAGTCCCACTGTCCGTGTCACCAACAAAGATGTTAAACAGCACCGGTCCCAACACCCACCCCTGAGGAACACCGCTCGTCACTGCTCTCCACTGGGACATTGAGCCATTGACAGCAATTCTCTGAGTGCGACCATCCAGCCAATTCCTGATCCACTGAGCGGTCCATCCATCAAATCCATGTCTCTCCGATATAGAGACAAGGATGTCATGTGGGACAGTGTCAAAAGCTTTGCACAAGTCCAGGTAGATGATGTCAGTTGCTCTTCCCTTATCCACCAGCACTGTAACCCTGTCATAGAAGGCCACCAAATTCATCAGGCACAATTTGCCCTTAGTGAAGCCATGTTGGCTGTCACCAACCACCTCTTTATTTGCCATGTTCCCCAGCAGAGTTTCCAGAAGGATCCACTTACATGATCTTGCTGGGCACAGAGGTGAGACTGACTGGCCTGCAGTTCCCCGAGTCTTCCTTTTTTCCCTTTTTAAAAATGGGGGTTAATGTTTCTCCTTTTTCAGTCAGTGGGAACTTCACCAGACTGCCGCAACTTCTCAAATATGATGGATAGTGGCTGAGTCACTTCATTCACCAGTTCCCTCAGGACCCACAGATGCATCTCATTGGGTCCCATGGACTTGTGCACCTTCAGGTTCCTTAGATGGTCTCGAACTTGATCGTCCCCTACCATGGGCAGTTCTTCCTTCTTCTGGTCCCTGCTTTGCCTTCTGCAACCTGGGCGGTATGGCTGGAGCCCTTGTTGGTGAAGACTGAGGCAAAAAAAGATGTTGAGTACCTCAGCCTTCTCCAAACTCTGGGTAATCAGGTCTCCCGTTTCCTTCTGGAGAGGGCCTACATTTTCCCGATTCTTCAGATTTTACTATGAGTCCTTGCATTTCTTACGAAAACTGTCAAACACATCACCCTAAAGATATATAGCCATCCTCCCCATTAAGAAGTAGCCATGCCATCTGCAACATACCTTTCTTAAAACTGTTCTGTTTAACAAAACAAAAGTAATAATATTCTTCTCAAAGGCATACAATACTGACTACAATACTCAAAAGACCCTGGGTAACTGTTTCCTACTGAATTATCCCAAAGAACATCATCCCACCTAAAGTCACATCTACAACAAGATACTTTTTCACTAACACCCCTGCAACATCCCAGTAGGACACACAACATCTGGAAAATTAACACTTTTTTCTTGTTGTAAACAAGCATCTTCAGTCATATTGCATTGAACTGTGTTAAAATACTGTGAACCAGCAAGGCCACTGGAAACTTGGGGAGAATAAAACAAGTATTTCCATATCCCAGCTCACTCCATTTCAAAAAGTGTTACTGCAGCAAGCATAATGCCATGCAACATGTTTTTAAAATGAACCTAAAACAATTGCTACAGAACTTACTTTGCTCAAGAAATGCAAAAATGGGTATTTCCACATTCCAGATCTAAACATAGCCGACGGCTCCCTCAAGTATCACCTGAAAAACGTAATGCTTACGGGATACTGCTTCAAAGCCCTTCTGAAACTTCAAATGATTTGCAAGTCTTGCAGTTTGTCCTGTTCAACTGCCTGAGGACAATGGTACAATCTCTCCTCTGAAAACACTACTGCAAGGTTACCCAGGAACCTGACCTCTCAGCCCGAGGCACAACAGGAACCAAAACAGAGAAGTTACACAAAGACTAATAAGATACAGGGAGCTCCAGAGAGCCCCCAGTAGGCAGACACTAATGATGTAAGCAAAGCACACCGTTCTTTTTCCTCCAGAGCATGAGATTTCAACTTCTTTAGTTTAGGAAGCAGAATAATGAGTATCACAAAAGTTTCTGCAGAAAATGGGTCATTTGGACAACAAGCCATTTCCACGAGTAAACAAAGAACAGGGGTTACATGAGCTTAAGACACACTGCTGAATATGCACATTATACTCTAACATAGCACTGAATACCAGAAAATTCAAGGGGATGGTTGTAAGCCACAGGACCCTCCACGTCCTCTTCTGGCAGCAGCTATATTGGCTAAAGAAGCTGCTGCCTGAAACTGGGGGCCACCACAACCCCCTCCAGAGCCCCAGAGGCATGGGCAGTGATGACACTACAGCACATTTCCCTCCCACCCCTGGGCTGGCCAAAAAATGCTTTGTTGCTCCAGATGGACAAGCACACATAGTTTCAACACTTTTAGTCAGTTTTGGTTGGTTGGTTTTAAGGTGATCAAATACATCTTTACTGAGTGCATAGAAATAGCAAGTTGCATTGGGGGTTTGGTTTGGGTTTTTTTTTAATATTTTAAGAAAGTGGCACAACTGAGGTTGGGTTGACAGGAAGCTCCAGATAGCAGACTTCTTCCACAGCTCGCTCCCATGCCTGCTTCGCCCCTCCTTCCAAATCACACAGCACTGCCTGAGGCCTTCCAACAGAAAAGTCAGCACAACTTTTCACACCACAAAAAGGCAACCTATTTTCCTATAGCTTTAGGAAAAATCCTGGGTGAAAGCTTCTGAACAAAAATAATCCCAAACAGGGCAGATTTAAAGGTAAGTATCAGCCAGATGATTACTTCAGCAGAGTTAAAAGTACCTGAGAGCACAGCCACAGCACGCTATGAGTTGCACCCCCCAGCAGGCAGCAATACCACCCTCACCTGTAGTGCAAACGTATTTGCTCCCAGCTTGCGGATCAAGCAGTCACAAAGAACACAGGGAATTACTTTTCAGTGATTGCAGGGCTGCGTTCTAAAAACAAAAAAGAAACATAATAAAGATTATAACTCTTTGCTGCCAGCAAGGTGATGCACACCATTTCCCTCCTGGCAGTCATGCTCTGCATATTAGTGCTTGCACGTATCAACAGCAGCACTTGCATCTCAGACTGCCCGCCAAATAAAGCCAGGAGGAGAAAAGTGGTCATGCAGCTGATTAAAAGAAAAAGGAAAGCCTTGACTTTAACTGAAGTCTGAGCTAGCACTCAGGTTGCTAAAGAGGAAAGCCTCAAAAAATCCTCCCTCGTCTGACCTCCCCACCTCTAGTCAGGAGACCCCACTAAACACATTCAGATTTACTGTCTTTCCCAAGCAGCTCATTAAACTAAAGGCAAATATGGTACACATAAATCACATTATGATAAAGATCAGGCCTTTCGCTACTCTCTGCAGTTGATTAACCCAAATTCACCCCAAAGGTTTTTCAAAAAGCAAACTGCACATCAAATACAGTTTAGCCGCTCAGCGAAGTTAAAGCTGTTTAACGAATCACTATTAAGAAAAACTGCTTTGACATTAGCCATAACATACAGCAATAATTCATACAGCCCTGGCAATGCTGCGAGCAACCCCCTACAGCAACAAAATAAACGAAAACTGGGGAGCGGAGACTCAACTCCTTGCACTATGTGAGAGCTTCCCAAAACACTCCTTGCAGACCCCCCTAGGACCAAGCACGCTAGAGGGGATCCTTCCTTCTCCTGCACCTTTCCCAGCAGGAAAAGATTTATTTCTTAAGGAAGAAATTCCAGTATTACTGCAGGGGCCCGGGGGACGGAGAAGCCATAACACAGCACCCCGAACCCCGTGTGACCTGGAAAGCCCAGTTTCCCCGGGCAGCAGCAATCCCTCAGCTCCGAGGCCTGGGTCCCCCTCAGCCCTGAGTCCCCTCAGCCCTGGCTCCCCCTCAGCCCTAAGTCCCCTCAGCCCTAAGTCCCCTCAGCCCTAAGTCCCCTCAGCCCTAAGTCCCCTCAGCCCTGGGCCCGCTGCGGCCCCCGCCCGAGCCCGTCTCACGGTGAGCACCCGCCTACGTGCCCACAGACCGCTCCCGCCGGGGCGCTGGGAAGAGAAGGGCCGACCCCAGCGGAGGCGCCGCGCCCAGCTATGCCGCCCCCCGCCGACGGCTATGAAGGAGAAGGCAGCCCCCCTCCTCAGCCCGGCCCGGCCCGGCCGCGCTCACCTCAGCCCGGCCGCCGGTCCCGCCGGAGCGCGCCCAGGCCACGCCCACCGCGACCGCGCTTCCGCGGGCGGTGGCACGCCGGGAGGGAGCGGAGCCTGAGCTGAAGAGGGCGTGGTTAGGGGCGGGGCATAGAGGGGGGGGGGGGGGCCCTCTGTGGCGCCCGGCAGCCGTGTAGGGCTCGATGGGCCGGTGGGCGGGGCCAGGGCGGGGTCTATACGTGTGCTGGCGGGGCCCCTGACGGGGACCTATATGTGTAGGTCCTGAAATGGTGGTATAGACCGTATGGGGAGCGTTTGTAGTGCTCCTGTGTGTGAGGTCTGAGTGGCTTCTATGTAGAGCCTGGGACACCTGTATATGTGGTCTCAGGGACTTATAGATAAGGTCTGAAAAGTTTGCATAGACGGTCTCAGAGCCCATATATATAAATCCTGAAAGGCTTGTGTATAAGGTATGCAAAGTGTATCTATAGCTCCTGAAGCACCTGTATATAGGGTCTGAGGGCTTGTGTACAAGGTCTCAGGACTTACATACAGATCCTGAAAGGGGTGTCGGGGTGTGTATATATAGTCTGAGCAGCCTATATAAAGAAGGCCCAAAAGGGTCTATACAAAGTGTTTGAGGGGTCTATATGTGGAATCTGAGGTATCTATATGTAGGTTTAAAGCACCACTGTAAAGTGTCAAGGGTTTAAGGCAGCCATCTATAGGGTCTGCAGGGCCTGGAAGCCCTTGGCCATTTCTGCCATACCCTATTGAATCTCCCCAGTTTGCAACAGGTAATTCTCTCCCTCCAGGCAAACACCTCACATGCCAGAGGGGCTCCCCACTCGCCCACCTCCATACCTGGAGCAGACAGGTGATGGAGGTGCCCTCAGCACTGGAAAGTGTACTGAGAGATCTACAAACCCAGCCCAGGAAGGAGAAGGGAGCTCTTCCATCACTATAGAAATGCAGAAAAATTGATTTTTCAGGCGTGATCACCTAAACTGCAAGTTCTTTACC